>NC_134266.1:103138428-103453328 GCF_031893055.1 Leptodactylus fuscus | reverse complement strand
GAATCCACTGATAGCCTCAAATTTAGACCAAATTAAACCAAGTTTATGTGAATGGACCCTAATGGGTAAAGGGGTTTTCCCCCTAAAGCAAGTTATCTCTTATACATAGAATAGGGGATAACTTGCAGGTCAGTGGGGATCACTGAATGAGCAATGATTCTGGGAAGCACATTCAGCTTCATTCATTTCAAAGAGAGTGCCAAACATAGCACTGTACTTCAGCTATCACCAACACTCCCATTGAAATGAATGGAGCAATGCGCATACTTCCAACCATCACTCCATTCAGCATTCTCTTGATTAGTGGGGGACAGATCCCCACTGACCTGCAAGTTTTTCCTTATTCTATGTATAGGAGATGATGAAAACTCCTTTAAATAATAATTGCAATGTGATGTCCCCTACACTTAAAGGGTACCTGAAGAAAAGGTCATCAGTATCATATAAGTCTACATGATAGGTCATCAGTATCTTATCAGTGGGTGTTGGACACCGGGACCCCACACCGATCGGCTATTTCAGCTGCTGGCAGCTAGATACAAGGTATACATCTAATAGCAACTAGGCTCCTACTCAAGTGAATGGGAGCGCAGTTGCAGTTCCCAGGAGCCATCAATACTGTGTCTGGACCCGCAACCTGTACACATCTTATGATTCTGTACATTGCAATGATGGCATTGGAGAACTGCATCTCTCGTTCACTTGAATTAGAGCTGAGCTGCCTCTAACCATATTCCTCATATACAGCTTCAGGCAACTGACACAGTTGATCAGAGTGGGTCATTAGTAAACATTATGTTCAGGTCCTGGAGAACCACTTCACCTTGTTCCTAAGGCGCCACATTTCAGAAGCACGGCATTTCTTGTTTCAGATTTTTCTGTATTTTTATGAGCCAAAGTCAGGAGTGGATTAAACAGAAGGGAAATGTCTAAGAGCTTCCTTTATATTTCCAATCCTTTTAAAGCTAGTCCTAATTTTGGTTTAAAAAAAAAAAAAAAAAAAAAAAAACAACAACAAAAAACAGCCTCATCCTTAGGCTAAAGCCCCACGTTGCGGAAATGTAGCTTTTTTTGTTGCAGATTTTGTTGCGTTAGGGTGCATTCACACTAAGTATACATAAAGCACATTCATGTAAAGCACGTTCAGAATCAGCGCATACAAAGCAGATCCCATTCATTTCAATAGGAGCAGGCATACGAGCGCTCCCCATTGAAATGAATGGGCTGCTTTTTTCACTACGAGCGCTCCCATTGAAGTGAATGGGAAGTGCTCGCGTGTACGGCTAGCTCAGCTCATTCCGAGCCGTACACGCGAGCACTTCCCATTCACTTCAATGGGAGCGCTCGTAGTGAAAAAAGCAGCCCATTCATTTCAATGGGGAGCGCTCGTATGCCGGCTCCCATTGAAATGAATGGAAACTGCTTTATACGCGCTGATTCTGAACATGTTTTAACGTTCAGAATCAGGCAGTGTATCAGTAGTGTGAATGCACCCTAAGGGGGCATTCACACTACGTATACTGAAGCTTATTCTGAACGTAAAACACCGTAAAGCAGCTCCATTCATTTCTATGGGAGCCGGCATACCAGCATTCCCCATAGAAATGAATGGGCTGCTTCTTTCACTACGAGCACTCCCATTGAAGTGAATGGGAAGTGCTGGCGTGTACGGCTCGGCATGAGCAGAGCTTGCCGTATATGCCGGCACTTCCCATTCACTTCAATGGGACTGCTCGCTGTGAAAGAAGCAGCCCATTCATTTCTATGGGGAGCGCTCGTATGCCGGCTCCCATAGAAATGAATGGGAAGTGTTCGGCAGCCCTGCTGTAACGCCGGCGTGTACGGCTGTGATACACGCTGGCGTTCCGTAGTGTGAATGCACCCTTGGGGTGTATTCACATGAAGTTTTTTGGCGAGTTCTATAGGTTCCGCTAGCGGAAAAAAAGCTTCCTTCAGGCAGATTCCACCTGCAAAAACCAATGCAGTCAATGGGTGGTAGAAAATCCTCGTGGAATTGGCTAGCTTGCTAGTGGTCCACTCACACAGAGTTTTCTGGTCAGGAAAAAATCAGCTTCAGGAATTAGGAAATGTTTTTTTCCCTCCAGCAGAGTATGGACCTTGAAAAAAAAAAATGCTAGTAGTTTTTCCATGTGATTTTTGCCAATTCCACGCCCAAATACGCGATGTGGATTTTCTGCCTCCCATTGACTGCGTTGATTTTGCAGGCGGTATCCACCTGAAGGAAGTTTTTTTTTCCGCTAGCGGAAAAAAAAACGTAAGCAGAAAAGAAAGCTAGCGAAACCCACAGAACTCTATGGGGAGGCATTTTTTCCACATGGATGCTGACACGGATTCAGCGCGAAAATCCTCACCAGAAAAGTCTGTAAATGGACCTTTATAACTTCTACCCTCTGCTCAATCTACTCCTGGCTTTGGCTCAAAAAAACGAAGCAAAATCTGCAACAAATAAAGCTGTGTTTCTGCAATGGCTAATTTCAGCAGTCAATCAACCATTAAAATATTATTAATGTTCGTTCGTGAGTCATGATGAGCAACAGCAGATTTTACCTAAAAAACTATTGGTCCTGCTAGGAATTTATGGCCAAAAATATCAGTACTTGGCATGATCAGTTGCTTTTGGCAGTCATCAGCCAGTTTGCACAGACTCACTATCAATAATTTATGAAAACTGTCATAAAGAAAAATGGTTTTCATTGCCCGCAGCAACCAATTACAGCACAGCTTCCATTTTATAGTGCCTTTGAAAAATGGAAGCTGTGCTGAAATTGGTTGCTATGGGCAACTAAAACTATTTTTCCTTATGACACTTTTATCATTATCAGACAGTTTAGTTGTAAAAGGTATCAAAACTTAAAGATGTCTAGTGTCCTCTGAGATAAGTCCTTTGATGGACTCTGGCACACGATCTCAGCGTGCAGTGAAGCTTAGGGCAACATGTGCCCAAAGTGTAAAGCACGTGCAACCTTTGATTCCTAAGGCCTGGTTCATATCTGTGTTCAGTATTTCGTTCGGGGAATCCATTCGGGGACCTCAGAACAGAAACCTACACACATTAAAAAGTGGTTACCTAAGGAAACCACACAGACCCCATAGACTACAAAAGGATCCATATGTTTTCTGCACGGTGTGCACACAAGTCATGCGGAGAGAAAAGTACTTTGTAGTGATTATGTGTTTTAGATCACTCCTTGAAATTTAGGGCCGCACTTGTCAACTTTCCCAGGGCTCACTTTGTTTAAAACCGGCCCTGCTCACTCCTGAAACCACAAAAACACTTAGACTACGGTAAACACCCTTCTCCATGGCCTCCTTGCAAATACACTCGCCCCCCTCAAGTCCATCATAAAGCTGCTCGCTTAATACATCTCTCCATGCGTTCTTCATTGGCTGCTTCCCTTTGCCAAACCCTTCACTAGTTACCTGTTGCCCAGTGAATAGATTTCAAAATACTAATGCTGACATAGAAAGCCATCCGCAACCTGTCCCCTCCTTATACCTCTGACCTAATCTCCTGCTACCAGTCCTCATGTAACCTCTGATCCTTCAAAGACCTCCTACTCTGCTCTTATTTGCTCTTCACACAACTGTCTCCAAGATTTCTCTTGTGCATCCCTCATACTCTGGAACTCATTATCAAGACACATAAGACTTACCCCGACAATCACAAGCTTCAAGAAAGCTCTGAAGTCTCACCTATTCAGGAAGGCCTGCATCCTCCAATAACACTACAGCCACCACATCACCATCTGAACAGCCTCTCCCTTCATCTTCTTTCTCTATCCCTCTTCCTTTATAGATTGTAAGCCCTTGTGGGCAGGGCCCTCTACCCCACTGTGCCAGTTGGTCACTGTTAGTATTATATTTTTTTTGTATATTTTGTGTACTGTATGTAAACTCACAAATGTAAAGCACCATGGAATTAATGGTGCTATATAAATCTATCTATCTATCTATCTATCTATCTATCTATCTATCTATCTATCTATCTAAAACTCAAATCAAATCATCTACTCTATACAAATCCACAGTTCCTGTGCGATTTGGGTGAAATTTGGCACGCCCCTTCTCCACCCACAGGAGCAGAATACTGCGCACGTTACATCTCGCTAGAGACGCCCCGTCATGCGATTGGGGCCCCTTAATTTCGGCCCTATACATATAATGAGGAAATGTGAAAGTGCTGAGGGGAAAAAAACTGTTGTGATTAACAGGGACAAATTATAGCGACAGTGCCAAAGAGTCACAGCTAAAGGGGCCGCAGCACCACACAAACATTTCACAAACACCATATAAACATCACACAGACATCACACATACAGAAACCCACAAGCAGAACACCACACAAATGCCACAACACACCACACAAATACCAGACCACTCTAGACACACACAACACCAACACCACAACACAAATACCACACACACACACACGCACGGACTACAAATGCATGCAAAGACACTCAGATGGATACACACATGCACAACTACCGCACGCACAGCCACTTGCTTTGTGCACGCAGAAACACAAGGATCACACGTATACATATACACGGACCAAACACATGCATGCACACACGCATACATACACATGGATCACACGTGTTCACACACACACAAATACACACACGCACGTGCACACACACGCATACATATACACTGACCACACACGTATACATACACATGGATCACACGCATGCACACACACACATACAGGCACGCACACTCACATATACATGGACTAAACACGTGCATGCACACCCACATACATACACATGGATTAGACGCATGCACACACACACATACACGCACACATACATGCATACATATACACAGACCACACACATGCATGCACACACGCATATATGCACATGGATCACACGTGTGCACACACTCGTACATACGCATACATATACATGGACCATGCACACCCACATACATACACATGGATCACACGCACATGCCCACACACACGCATACATATACACTGACTATGCACACACGCATACATACACATGGATCAGACACATGTACATGCACGCATGCACTGACAAAACATGTCTGGTATCTTTAGTGGCTGCTTGCACACTGCAGTATTTTTCACAGGCCTCTGGGCCATGGTTTTGGCGCTCCATAGACTTCTTTGTGCATAAAGCTGTGAATTTTGCAGGCTCCATAGAAGTATATGGAGATGTAGAATCCACGATCCGGAGACTGTAGTGTTACAGCAGTGTGCAAGCAGCCTTACTGAGCAGCAATATTGGTTAGGCGAAAACTACTTCATAGTAAGATTGGCATTATTGCTTACTATACAGGGAGTTTTCATTACTGAAGCACTTTAATAGATAGTTGTGTAACTGGAAACCAATTTTACTCTTTTGTCCATGAACTACTTATAAATTACACTAAAGGGAGGGGAAAAGGGCTGCTATTAATGTTGTTAATTCGGTGTAAATCAGTGGCATAACTAGGAATGGCTGGGCCCCATGGCAAACTTTTGACATGGGCCCCCCCGACGCTGAAGACCCTGACCAACCCGCCAACATTCCTGTGCACACTATTATACCCCATAGTGCCCACTGCACACAGTATTATACCCCATAGTGGGCGCTGCCAGGATTGGTAAGTAAATAGGGCCTGTTACCGCCTGGAGTAACCCCAGCCAGTAACGGCCTATCAAAAAAAAAAAAAAAAAAACGCAGCGCTAGAAGGTGTCGCTGGGCCCCCTAATGTCCCGGACCCTGAGGCAGCCGCTACTGCTGCTACCCCGGTAGTTACACCCCTGGTGTAAATGTTTTATATGTTTGTGTAAGGTGCATAAATTTTAATTTTTGATAAAAAATAGTTAAAAAAATAGTTGTAATAGTTTATACTACATAATATGTATTGAATATATAAAATCAATAAAAATGTTGAAATGAAAAAGAAAGCTGTTCACATCGATGTTACGACAAATTAGTAAAATACAAAAATTTAAATTGGAAAAAAAGATTTACTGTAGCGCTCTCAAAATGTCAATTTTAGTTTGGCACTGAAAGTTTTACTTTAGCTAGCATATATATATTTTCTGCAAGCAAAGCCTCAGGTATTCTACTAGTCTATATATAAAACTCAAAATCTGTAGTAGCCCGTTGTATGCAAATCCACATTTCTTGCCTGATTTGGATTAAATTTGGCATGCCCCCTCTCCACCCACAGGAGCAGAATACTGAGCATGCTACATCTCACTAGCGTCCCCCCCGTCATGAGATTGGGGCCCCCGAAGTTAGGCCCTATACATATAATGGGGAAAAGTGAAAGTGCTGAGGGGAAAACAACAGTTGTGACTGACAAGGACGGATTATAGCGATGGTGCCAAAGAGTCGCTGCTAATGGGGCTGCACCACCACACACAACACACAAACATTTCACAAACACCATATAAAAATCACACAGACATCAAATATACACCAGACCACTCTAGAGACACACAACACAAACACCACCCCATAAATACCACATGCACACAACACACACATGCATGGACAACACACTCGGATGGCCACTACGCACACAGACGAACAGAGCACATGCGTACTCACATACAACCGCACACGTGAACACTTGCACTGTACATGCACAAACACATGGATCACATGTGCACTTACACGCATACATATACACGGACCACACACGTGCATGCACACACTCATACATACACAAGGATCACACGTGCGCACACACACACACACACACACTGCCAAAACACGTCTGGTATCCTTAGTGGCTGCTTGCACACTACAGTATTTTTCATGGGCCTCCGGGCCATGGATTTGGCATTCCCAGAGACTTCTTTGTGCACAAAGCTAGAAGTCTATGGAGCTGTAGAATCCACGGCCCGGAGACTAGTGAAAAATACTGTAGTGTGCAAGCAGCCTTGCTGAGCAGCAATATTGGTCAGGCGAAAACTGTCTCATAGTAAAATTAGTATAAGGAAAACGTTTGTTTTTGTACCATGTTATCCAGTGGGTAGGAAATATAAAAAACAAAAAACTTGAGTCTTCAGTAGTTAATACCTTTTTGAATGGCTAACTAATAATGATGATGACAGATGACAAGCTTTTGAAGCTCTCAGCTTCTTCCTCAGGTAAATTTAAAAACAATTTCTGAAGGATGCATATTTATGTACAGAGGAACACATAGGAATAGAATTTTAGGAGGGAGGGTGGAAGAAGGTTATTGGTACATACAAGTAAACAATTCATCAGTTCAAAATGTTCTTATCAGTTCAAAGAGTCATTTTTTATGGCTGTCTCAGTTCAGTGATTTCTGTAGGATGCCATGAACCCATGTGACAGATTCATCCCTTTCTGTGGAGTGTTAAACAAGGTCATCAGCTTGTACTCATAAATCCTTCTCCCTTTCCTTGATTTAAAATTCCCTCTTAAAACCAAAATTTTCATGCCATTGGTGATATTATGATCTTCATTGCAGAAATGTTTTGGCACGGGAAGGTCCTTTTTTGTTTTCTAATTGTATGACGTTGTGAGTTCACCCGCATTCTAAGCTTCTGACCAGTCTCTCAAACATACAGATTTTCAGTGGAACACTTGGTGCATATTATTAAATACACTACATTAGGTGTGTCACAGGTGAAGGTACCTGGGATTTTATATTCCCTGTTAGAATTTGGTATCTTTATCTTGTCGGTGGTCATGATGTGAGGGCACGTTTTGCACCTTTTCTGTCCGCATGGAAATGATCCTGTGTTAGTTGGAGGTGACAGTGAGCTGCTAATCACCATATTCCTGAGATTTGATGGCTGTCTATAGCACAGGAGAGGGGGGTCTGGAAATATGGATTTTAAACGGTCGTCTTTATGCAGTAGTGGATGTAATTTGCGTGTGATTCCTCTCAACATCTCCAGGTGTGGGTTAAATGTGATGACCAGGGACACCTACCGTATTTTTCGGACCATAAGACGCACTGGACTATAAGACACACCTAGGTTTTAGAGGAGGAAAATAAATTTTGAAGCACAAAATGGTACAATATTTAATATATAGGAGTTGTAGATTTGCAACAGCTGCAAGGCCACATTGACAGGTAACCCTGCAGCTGTACGAGGATGCATAGAGCATTTTTTTGCGGGGTCAGATGTACTTTTTAGTTATACCATTTTGGGGAATGTCTATTGCTTAGATCACCTTTTATTTAAATCAGAGGCAAAACGTGAAAAAAAACCTCGCAGGTTTAGCACTTTTGATTTTGACGTTCACCGTACAGGAAAAGTACTATTTTTTTCGGATAGAAGGATCAGCATCACTTGGAGGTTTAGTTAATACATAACTTTTAATTCATCCAAAAAAAATTAAAAATAGCCAAAGACAGCAAATTCAACAAAAACAAAAAAGTGATCCATAACAAGTAGGAAAAAAATGTGCAATTAAAAGCACAATGTCTGACGCGTTTTGGGTCCCTAGGGACCCTTATTCATAGCAAGACCTGAGGTCCACCCCCCCCCGGGGACTTGAACCTGCAATCATTTGATTGCAAGTCCCATAGACGGCAACACACGTGCATTGCCGTCTATGGGAGATTCTATACATTACTATGGCGGATGGTCATGGACCAGCCGCAATAGTAATATAGTAGTGACAGGCCTGGGAGCGTTCAGTAGGCTCCCGGCTGTCACCACAACAGGTCGGTTCCTACGATATCGCCACGCAGGAGCCGGCCTGCAACTTTACAGGTATGGGGCTGGTGGGGACCGGCCCCAGGGGTATTTTACACTTTGGGGGGGAAGGGGGGGTTACGTTTTTATGCCCGCAATTAGAATGCATTCTAATTGCGGGCATTAGCTGCGGGCCTCTGCGTATAGCGGAAACCCGGTTGCTATGGCAGCCACTCTGCAGCAGAGTGTCCGCCATTACAAACCCGGCATCCGCTGTAATGGAATGATGGATGCTGGGGACAGTTTTAGATGCTGACAGAGGAGCCGGTGTCTGCGGCATCCTACACTCCTGTCCTGCAGGAAGCCAGCAGCGGCAGCAGTGTGGCGATGCTGCAATTCCGCTCTGCTCCTCCACATTCGGACTATAAGGCGCACCCTCATTTTCCCCAAAAATTTTGGGGAAAAAAAGTGCGTCTTATAGTCCGAAAAATAAGATAATTGTTTTCCTGTTTGGTATTGTATTTTAATAACTACGATCTTGGTATTCTGGTGGTCCTGGTGATTTGGTTTTCAATTGTTCTTGGTAACCCTGCCTTGTGCCCCTGGTAGTCACATATAACCCACACCTGGATTTAAGAGGGAATTTTAAATCAAGGAAAGAGAGAAGGATTTATAAGCTGATGACCTTGTTTAACACTCTCCAAAAAGGGATGAATCTGTCACAAAAATCACTGAACTGTGACAGCCATAAAAGACGACTCTTTGAACTGATAAGAACATTGTGAACTGATGAATTGTTTACTTGTATATATCAATAACCTTCTTCCACCCTCCCTCCTAAAATTCTATTCCTATGTGTCCCTCTGTACATAAATAGGTATCCTTCAAAAATTGTTAAATTTACCTGAGGAAGAAGCTGAGAGTTTCGAAAGCTTGTAATCTGCCATCATCATTATTAGTTAGCCAGTAAAAAAGGTATCATCTACTGAAGACTCTCAAGTTTTTTGTTTTTTATATTTTTCATAGTAAGATTGTCATTATTGCTTACTATACAGGGAACTTTCACCACTGAAGCACCACTGATAGTTGTTTAACTGTAAACCAATTTTACTCTTTGAAATTGAAATAGATTGCTCCGGGTGGAGGGGGGAAGGGTTGCACTATGTTGTTAATTGGGTGTAAATGTTTTATATGTTTGTGTAAGGTGCATAAATTTTAATATTTGATAATTAGTTCAAAAATTATATCTTCAATGTTGGCGCATGAACATATATATAATGAAATAATTATAAAAAATACTGTACATAACTGGACATATCCAGTGTACAAAAAAAAGGTAAGGATGGACACATCTATTGGATACAAATTAGAGATGAGCAAACACTAAAATGTCCGAGGTTCGAAATCCGATTCAAACAGCCGCACACTGTTCGACTGTTCGAACGGATTTCGAACCCCATTATAGTCTATGGGGGGAAATGCTAGTTTCAGGGGTACGAAAAATTCAATAAAATTATACTTACCAAGTCCACGAGTGACAGTTGGGCTGGATTCTCCTTCAAGTCTTCTCCCGGGGCAGCGTCCCAGCGGCTTCTTCCGGCTGGAATTCACTCTGCCTAGGCATCGGGGCTTAGGCAGAGCCGACTGCGCATGCACGGTCATGCGCGGACATGCGCAGTCAGCTCTGCCCAGCCCAACGCCTGAGCAGAGCTGACTGCGCATGCAAGGGCATGCCCACCATGCGCAGTCAGCTCTGCCTAGGCCGGATGCCTAGGCAGAGTGAATTCCAGCTGGAAGATGCCGCGGGGATGCTGCCCCGGGAGAAGACTTCTTAAAGGTAAGAGAAGAACCAGCGTTGAATGGCAGAATGTATAGCATTCTGCCAATCAACGCTGGTTCTGCATCGAACCTTAAACTTTGAACAGCTAGTAGTGTTCGATCGAGTACAAGTATTTCGAATACCGTAGTATTCAATCGAACAACTACTCGATCGAACACTACTCGCTCACTTCTAATACAGATGTATATGCATAATGTGTGCTGTAAAATGTGGTGTTTATTGTGTGATATAGTCATGGAAACAGTCTAGATATTTCAATATAGGGAAATACTTTTGACTACATACTGGGGCCAGCCCTCAAAGGTGGAGATTGTAAAAAGAGACATCATTCCAGAGAGTACATTATCAAAATGGAAATCGCTGTGCATCCAAATCCTTGGTTTCAATTCCAGCTGAGATGGGTCTCCATCTTTAGCATCGATAAAATAACCCCTAGGGATGAAAAAGCCAATGTTAAAATATATTAGTAGAAGTACAGATAAAGAAAAATTTCTTCCTATGTGATGGGGAAAAAAAACACATTAAGGTTGAGTGCACACCACTGTTGGATGTCCATTCTGATAGCGCCCATTCAAAAAAAAAAAAAAAAAAAAAAAAAGGACACTTATCATAACAGACATTAATGGACACTAACTGATGTTAATGTGTCCATTTTTTTAACTGATCCATTTAATGCACCAGTTAAAAAAAACTGACACATTAGCATCAGTTTGTATCAGTTGGTGTCTATTTTTATACTTTCCCTTTTTTGCACAGGAAAAAAACGGATAGTGATAATGCACAATATAACAGACGCCTGTCCGTTACTGTCCATTACCCATAGAATTTAATGTTAAAGGGGCTCTATCATTCGGAAAAGTCATTTTTAACTAAGCACATCCTTGCATAGCCTTTAGAAATGCTATTTCACACGTACCTTTTGTATGTAAATTGCTTCAGTGGTTTTTGAATGAAGCCCGTTTTTATTCATATGCTAATTAGCTTCCAGCCAGCACAGGAAGTTTCCAGCAGCACTCCTCTCTCTTCTATTCTCTCCTATCTGTGTGTGCAAGCAGGAAGCCATCATCAGTAGCAGCAGCCTGTGCTGTACACATACATAGGAAAGAATAGGCAGAGGGTGCACGATGAGACTTCCGGGGTGCACCGAGAGGCTAATTAGCATATGAATAAAAACGGGCTCATTCAAAAACCACTGAGGCGATTTACATACAAAAGGTAGGTGTGGAATAGCCTTTCTAAAGGCTATGCAAGGATGTGTTTAGTTAAAAATTACTTTTTCCAATGATAGACATATAGAAGATGCTTTTCATGACACAAAAGTCTTGCATGCAGGATTTTTTGTCTGCAAAAAATAACGGACATGTGATGAAATTGGTGTAAACAGACACTAATGAACCAAATGACACTAATGAAATCGCTTTGAAGTCAATGGAACTTTTAATGGATTTGTGACGGTTCTGCTAGTGTCCATTGCTAAAATCTTGTAACAGACAAAAGCAATGGACACTAATTATGGTCACCAGCTGTAATGTGAATGACCCCTAAGAAATCAATAATGTACTGGGCTTACCTGCACTCTTCTGGTGTAACCTTTGTTTTATCAGTACAGCTGTAGAATTTTCCCTAAAGGTAAAAGAACATAGAATATAGTCAAACACTTTACTGTTAAACAAAAAAATTAAATATTTAAATCAGGTTACAGAATTCTAGTCATTCAGGCAGGGATTTACTTTTTAGGGTAAGTTCACACAGGGTTTTTTTGCCAGGATTTTGAGGCCGTATCCGCCTTAAAATCCTGACCAAAAAGACGGCTCCCATTGATTTCAATGGGAGCCGGTCAGTTCTCTTTTCCAGGAGCCGTTTCCTTCGTCACCCGGAAAAAAGTAACATGCTCATTCTTCAGGCCGTTTCGCCTCGCGATTCGGCCTGAAGAAACTCCCTCCTCAAGACTAGGCCCATTCATTGGGCCTAATCTGGAGCGGAGTGCGCGACTGGATGCTGGTGCAGTGCCCGGCATTAATTCACGGATACCTGTTTTTTTGTTTTTTCCGCCTCAGGTTCCGGACCAAAAAATCCCCTGTGTGAACCCGGCCTTAGAGCTAGCAGTTTCACTGCTTTTCTGTTGTGATTTTGCCTCTTTCCATATACAGTCCTATGAAAAACTTTGGGCACCCCTATTAATCTTAATCATTTTTAGTTCTAAATATTTTGGTATTTGCAACAGCCATTTCAGTTTGATATATCTAATAACTGATGGACACAGTAATATTTCAGGATTGAAATGAGGTTTATTGTACTAACAGAAAATGCGCAATATGCATTAAACCAAAATTTGACTGGTGCAAAAGTATGAGCACCTCAACAGAAAAGTGACATTGGGGGCGGAGCCTGACCGCGCATGGAGAAGGACGCTCGGAGCTAGAGCTCCTTCGATTCGGGCCCATTACACCTCGTTTAGCCTCTTTATAGCAACCCCAGATGGGCAAAACTAACAGGGATCGGTCCCTGGAGGGCCCGAGCACACCCAGGGTCTCCAAACAAGGCGACATGCAGAAGTTCCTGCGGAAAAAAACACTTACCCCTCCGGCGAGTACTCACAAGATGGCGCCGGCTTGCAGGCACGACGGTGAGTTCCTGGAGGATTCGGAGGAGGACGGCACTCCTGATACAGACGGCGGAGATAGTGGGATTGTCAGCGTGTCCAAACTCTTTTTACAGAAAGCTTTGACCAAAGCTCTAGACAAAGCTGTGTCTGAGATCAAGACTGAAATACAATCTGTTGGACAACGGGTGCAGGCCTTAGAAGAAGCATATTCGGCGGTAAGATCGCACTCTGATATTATTGCAGACCAATTTCAAAAGCATAAGGACATGATAGACAAGGCTTTATTATTAGTTGAAGATCAGGAAAACCGTTCCAGACGTAAAAATATAAGGATAAAAGGCCTCCCTGAGTCTGTTTTAGCAGAGGACTTGCCCAAAATGGCGGACGATGTTTTTACAAATTTGCTGGGGAGAGAGAGGGCCCAGGGGATTGTGATAGAGCGCATTCATAGAGCCCTCAGGGCCAAGCCCAAACAAGGAGAACCACCGAGAGACATTATATGTGGCTTGCTGTCATTTGTGGACACTGCGGCATTATTATCTGCAGCCAGAGTGAAAGACCAGATACTTTATGAAGGTGCAGAGATTTCTCTATATCAGGATGTAGCCCCCTCCATTTTGGGCAAACGTAGGATGCTGAGACCGCTACTGGAGGTTCTTAGAGCGGGTAATATACCATACGCGTGGTTGTACCCGTTTGGACTTTCTATCACGCTCCGGGGCAGATGCATTACAGTCCACACGCCGGAAGACCTTGACCCGCTTTGGCATGTACTAGATATCGACCCACTACCTATTCAGTCATGGTTACCTACTGCTGATATGGATCAGCTTCCAGACCTTCCTCCGTTATCCACGTGGTCTGGATCAACAGCCAAGTCGCCGAGAATGAGAAAAGCGCTTTCAAAATCGAAACAAGTTACGTCTTGATATGGACTCTCTGGTCTCAGGTTTATTTTCTCAAACTACGTGCCTTCTTTCTTATAATTACCTGGTTTGTTATGTGCATTGCAGGACATTCTAGAATATTACTCATGGTTCCGGACTGTCATGCACTTTTCTATGCTATGGTTTAGAGCTTTATTACTTAGCTACTTCAATATCATTATGATTTGCTCTTTTTCTACCCTATTTTGTATTGTACTTCATATTGCCATCTGTTGTATTTGTGGCTCTTTTGCCCATGAGCCTGTTCTGAGACGAGGTGTTTTGGGCTGGATACCGATCAGGAATATACTCCTACCCCCACCTCATAGTTCACCGATTTGTGTTTATTGATACCGCTGATCCCTCGGTCTGTCCTGGTTCTCACTTTCTTGGTTCCTCTCTTTTGGCCCTTGAGGTGTAGAACTAGGACACCCCTTGGAATCGCAAGCTCCCTTCCTGACCCCCAACCCTCCTTGCCCCTCCGTACCTTTAGCCTCTTCTTACCCCCCCCCTCCCCCCCCTGTGGGTACACATTGACTTCTTTATCCATTGGGGATTTTCGTCTGGTACGTCCTCATTACAGTTTTGTCTTATTTGTGATTAAGCTTCTCCACTGTCCTTTAGAGGATGTCCCCCCGGCTAGGACCGAGTCTTCTCCCACGCAGCTTATAATTACTTCATTCAATGTGAAAGGTCTCCACTCGCCAAATAAGAGACATTGGGTTATGAATCTGTCTAAAAAGCTTGGAGCTGATATATTGATTCTTCAGGAAACTCACTACTCCCAAAATAGCATTCCGAAACCCCCTAAATCGCTATATTCCCAGTGGTTCTATTCTAATAGCTTGGTTTCTAATTCTAGAGGAGTGGCTATCGCCGTTAAGAACTCCTGTCCTTTTATTGTTGCAAGCCAACTCACAGACCCAGATGGCAGATACCTCTTTCTTAAGGGCTTTCTTCACGTCCGTAAGGTCACATTAGCTACATTTTATGCTCCGAACAAGAACCAAATCCAGTGGTTATATGATGCTATTCAGAACCTTTCGACTTTCTCGGAAGTTGAAATAATCCTGGGTGGCGACATGAATGTGGCTTTAGATCCCTTCATGGATACGTCAACCTGTAAGTCAGCTATTTCCCAGAAAGCACTGCGGAAACTTCACATTGCCTTGCAGGATGCTCAGTTGATTGATACCTGGAGGTTGGTGAACCCCAAGGTGAGAGACTACTCCTTTTTCTCCACTCCGCATAATTCCCACCAGAGGTTAGATTATGTTTTTTGCTCCACATCCTCTGCATCCCGGGTGGTCAAGTCGACCATAGGTTGTATTAGTGTGTCTGACCACGCCCCTGTCACTACCACCATTGCTTTTCCAGACCTTCCTTCCAGACAATGGACGTGGAGGCTTAATGAGTCCTTGTTAGATGATGCAAACATAACGAAACAAGTAGCGGACTCATTATCTGAATTTTTTAAAATGAATGATACTCCTGATGTGAGTTCCCCAATCCTCTGGGAATCCCATAAATGCTTCATTCGGGGAGTGCTTATATCGAAGGCTTCAGCCAAGAAAAAAGCTAGGCAGAAAGAGATTGATTCCTTGTTGGCCCAAATATCGGCCTTAGAAAGGATACACAAGCAACAAGCGTTGAAGAATGTTCACGCTGAGCTGCTAGTTCTAAGGGAGAAGTTAAAAAAGGCATTGAATGAGACAGCTATGAAGAGTTTTTTATATTCTAAACTCAGAATTTATACACACGGCGACAAAGGCGGACGCCTTATGTCTGCCATGCTTAAAAAAGAGAAAGAAAAAACTCATATCGCTGCAATAAAAACTGCCTCGGGTGCTCTTGAGAGAGACGCTAAACGCATATCGGAGGCCTTTCGCGAATTTTATAACAATCTTTACAATTTAGACTCTAACGACACAGCCTCTCATACTCCAGATAGTAGTCAAGCGCTCACAAACTTTTTTAGTTCAATCTCACTTCCCAAGATACCCGAATCTGAACATTCTCAGCTACTTGCAGAGGTTTCGTCGGCTGAAGTCCTTAAAGTCATAAATTCATTCCCAATTGGGAAAGCCCCGGGACCAGATGGCCTTCCATTGTTGTATTATAGAAAGTTCTCAGAGCAATTACTACCTTATATCACTAAATTTTGCAACTCTCTCCTACAGGGACAGTCTATGCCACGGCAAACGCAGGAGGCACATGTTATCCTCATCGCCAAGGAAGGAAAAGACCCGCAGGAATGTGGCAGTTATCGCCCGATATCTTTGTTGAACCTGGACCTCAAAATCTGGTCAAAACTCCTGGCGATGAGGATGAGATCTCTACTCCCAGGCGTGCTATGCGACGAACAATCGGGCTTCGTCGCGCATAGAGAAGGTAAAGACAATACTATTCGACTTTTGCATGCGATGTCCATAGCTAGAAGAGAAAACACCCCGTTATTACTGCTTAGTGTAGACGCCGAGAAGGCATTCGACAGGGTGAGCTGGAGTTTTATGGAAGCTACTCTCCTGTCGTTTGGCTTCCCGGCCAAGTTTGTCAAAGCCATTTTTACATTGTACGAGCAGCCGCATGCTAGACTGCGGACGAATGGTGTGTTGTCAGATTATTTTTCCATCTCAAACGGCACTCGTCAAGGCTGCCCGTTATCACCATCTTTATTCGTTCTCACCCTGGAGGTGTTACTGCAAGCTGTGAGGCAGAATGATAGGATTCGTGGCTTTTGTGCTGGGGATGCATCGCTCCAAGCTGTAGCTTTCGCAGACGATATATTGTTCTGTATATCTAACCCAAAGTCAGGCCTACCTGAATTGCTAAAAATTATTCACATGTATGGACAGCTCTCGAATTACAAGATGAATGTCTCTAAGTCTGAGATCTTAAATGTGTCTTTGAACAAAGCAGAAGCTGATAGATTGGCCAGTACCTCCCCCTTTACCTGGAAGGCTGATACTATTAAGTATTTAGGAGTTCACCTTCCAGCCAATCCCAGAAACGTTTATTGATATAACCATCTCCCTCTTTTGTCCAATATCAAAAAGCTGTTAAGGGAATATGATCTTCCCATGATCTCTTGGATAGGCCGCAGGAACCTCTTACAGACGTACATAGTCCCTAAAATATTATATACTCTCCAAATGCTTCCTGTTTATGTCCCACCCGAATTCTTTACCTGTTTACACAGACTTTTCTCTTCTTATCTATGGAAAGGGAGAAAACCTAGATTGCCTTATTCTTTTTTGACTAGAGATAAGCGAGATGGTGGACTGAGTCTGCCGGATGTACTACAGAGCGATACAATTGTCCAGATGGATGGCCTACACCTATCCGTCAAAATGCCCCTCACTGACGACTCTAGAGAGTATTAACCACGGCCCTCGCATGTTATATTGGTTATGGTTGTCAGAACGCAGAGATCTCGCGAAGACAGATGTGGATATTCTCTTGAAGGGCCCAGCAGAGACTTGGTGTCTCTATAAAGAAAGACTGGGAGGTGGAACCTCCATTTGTACGCCGGCTAGTTTACTCCCAAACCTCACCTCCTCTTGCAGGTTTCAGACGCCTCAGTGGTGGATGAGGCTCCGCAATTGGAAAGTATCAGATCTAATACAAAATGGCTCTCCGCTCTCTCAGGAGGAATTACAAGCCAAGCTATCTGTACCACATTTCACCTTCTTGGATTATGCTCATTTTGTTCATGTTGTAAATACCGCTCGGAAGCAGGTACATCTTTCGAGATCACCCACTAATTTTGAGAAAAACCTGACAAGTAAACTAGACTCCAGTAGAAAGATATCGATGTGCAAGATGTTTTTATTGCAGCAGGAATGCCCTTCCAAGCCCACTTACTTGAGCTCCTGGGAACTGGAACTTGGAACTGCATTCACAGATCAAGAATCTGAATTTATCTTGATGCACTCCCACGGTTTCTCTAGGTGCGTGAGGTTGCAAGAGTCACACTTTAAGGTTGTATCGAGGTGGTACAGAACACCCCAGTGGCTGTTTCACAGACAGCTCTCAGAGTCAGATGTGTGTTGGAGATGTAAGAAGGCCCCAGGGTCGATGCTGCACATATGGTGGGGATGTGAAATTATACAAAAGTATTGGTGTGACATCTTGGAACAAATCTCTGTTATCACGAACAGCAAACACGCCTTCAGTCCGGCAGAAGTACTCTTAGCCAAACCCTCTCTTGAGTACATTCCCTCTAAGAAAAATTTGACCACACACTTACTGGAAGCTGCTAAATCCCTTATACCGCTACATTGGTTACAAGATTCTCCCCCTACTGTAAAAGCCTGGAAGGAAAAAGTATATCAAATAGCTAGGTTCGAGGAGCTAATCAGTTGGAAGGAGAGAACTCACGATAAATACTTGTGGACCTGGTCCCCTTGGTGGTCTTCTTCTACCTGATTCATGTCAATGGTTGCCCTATGACTCCCCCCCCCCCCCCTCCTTATACCCCCCCACCCCCCCTGTTACCCCCTCCATCTACTGACTCTACACCCACTTTTTTGAGATCAGTTGATATAAGATTGGCTCACAAACATCTTTATACTTCCCCACGTTTTCCATCGTTGGTTGGGTTATGTTACGGGTTTCTTTATGTTTATTTTCTTTTATTTCCTTACAAATTATTTACAGACTTTACCTCTTTAGGTATTGCGCTATGACTACATTGTGCAATCTTTTTTTTTTTTTGATTTTGTATTAGAGTACATATGTGGTGAACATTTCTTCTTTGTAAAATGTTGTAAAAAATCTTAATAAAATGAGAATTAAAAAAAAAAAAAAAAAAAAAAAAAGAAAAGTGACATTAATATTTAGTACATCCTCCTTTTGCAAAGATAACAGCCTCTAGTCGCTTCCTGTAGCTTTTAATCAGTTCCTGGATAAAGGTATTTTGGACAAACAATTCAAGTTCAGTTAAGTTAGATAGTCGCCGAGCATGGACAGCCCGCTTCAAATCATCCCACAGATGTTCAATGATATTCAGGTCTGGGGACTGGGATGGCCATTCCAGAACATTGTAATTGTTCCTCTGCATGAATGCCTGAGGATTTGGAGCGATGTTTTGGATCATTGTATTGCTGAAATATCCATCCCCGGCGTAACTTCAACTTCGTCACTGATTCTTGAACATTATTCTCAAGAATCTGCTGATACTGAGTGGAATCCATGCGACCCTCAACTTTAACAAGATTCCCGATGCCGGCATTGGCCACACAGCCCCAAAGCATGATGGAACCTCCACCAAATTTTACAGTGGGTAGCATGTGTTTTTCTTGGAATGCTGTTTCTTTTTGGACGCCATGCATAACGCCTTTTTTTTATAACCAAACAACTCAATTTTTGTTTCTAAAATGAAGCTGCCTTGTCCAAATGTGCTTTTTCATACCTCAGGCAACTCTATTTGTGGCGTACGTGCAGAAACGGCTTCTTTCTCATCACTCTCCCATACAGCTTCTATTTGTGCAAAGTGCGCTGTATAGTTGACCGATGCACAGTGACACCATCTGCAGCAAGATGATGCTGCAGCTCTTTGGAGGTGGTCTGTGGATTGTCCTTGACTGTTCTCACCATTCTTCTTCTCTGCCTTTCTGATATTTTTCTTGGCCTGCCACTTCTGGGCTTAACAAGAACTGTCCCTGTGGTCTTCCATTTCCTTACTATGTTCCTCACAGTGGAAAATGACAGGTTAAATCTCTGAGACAACGTTTTGTATCCTTCTCCTGAACAACTATGTTGAACAATCTTTGTTTTCAGATCATTTGAGAGTGGGCTGTCCATGTTCGGCGACCATCAAACTTAACTGAACTTGAATTGTTTTGTAGAAAGAAATGGTACAAAATACCTTCATCCAGGATCCAGGAACTGATTAAAAGCTACAGGAAGCGACTAGAGGCTGTTATCTTTGCAAAAGGAGGATGTACTAAATATTAATGTCACTTTTCTGTTGAGGTGCCCATATTTTTGCACCGGTCAAATTTTGGTTTAATGCATATTGCGCATTTTCTGTTAGTACAATAAACCTCATTTCAATCCTGAAATATTACTGTGTCCATCAGTTATTAGATATATCAAACTGAAATGGCTATTGCAAACACCAAAATATTTAGAACTAAAAATGATTAAGATTAATAGGGGTGCCCAAACTTTTTCATAGGACTGTAAGAGTATCCAATTGAATATATAATATATATATAAATATTCAATTGGATACTCTGCAACATGACCCATAGCCGGTGGGGTTGAATTCCGTGCCTCCTCCGTCCTGAGATTCATGGGATTCTACAGAACCTCCCTACAACTGAGCAAGGAAAGATCCATGAGTAAGTGGGCTGCATTTTTTCTTTTTGTTTTGCGTCTTTCCATATAAGGTTTAGGGAAAAATGCTGAATTTCTGCAGGCAAAATTAACATGCTGCATATTTCAATGTTTTTTTTTTTTTTCTGCAACGTGTGGATAGAATGAAATCTCATTCATTTTCTGGGTAGTATGCTGAGTTCTATAGGAAATGGCGGGGAAATGGCGCTTGGGCATGCACAGTAGTGCTCAGAACGGGATGTTACTGCGCATGCCCGGGATTTCAAAGCGCAGGAGCAAGACTGGATGAAGGATGGAGGCGCGCAAGCAACGGATGGGGAGTGAAAGAGGTATGACGCAGGGGGGTGCTCGCTGGCCCTGAGGAAAGCACAGGGTCCTTGGTGAACATCATTAGCATATCGGTTTTACCGATATTTAAGAAAAACGGGGAGGGGGTCTTTTGACTAGTGGCAGCACCTGAATAACATTTTTTAAAGGCTATTAGGCATATCAGTATCTCAAAACAAATTTTGGCCATGATAGAGCCCCTATAAGGAAAAAACCTAACATGCCTATAAAGCAGCGATATGTAAGCGATTACATTAAAATGTTAGGTAATAAGTGTTCTTAAATTTCTTACCTTAAACAGCTGAACACCAATGCAGGAAAACATAAACTGGAGAAGCGTTGTTACCAGGACAATATTCCCAATAGTTTTAATTGCTACAAACACACACTGGACTACATGCTGTTGAAAGGTAAAGGAAATTGAACATGTAAATTTAACTGAGAAAAAGATTTAACTATTATAATGATGCAAAAGAAAAAAATGATCTCACTTAATGAATAATTTATGAAAAACTGCAATATTTTCAGTAACCCTAGTATATTTTCCCACAGTCTATCGGTTACACCAAATATGACATACGGTGCCCTAAATTGCACAGTGGCAGGCTAACTTTAAGCATGAACAGTGAATGTGCGAGTGGTAGCATTTGAGTTTTTCTATTATCTTCTAAATCACAGTGAGTCATAAACAGAGTCTTGATCGACAGTGCCTGCCAGTCAATGGAGCAATTCCATAACTAATATCTCTTCTCGTTGTCCTTTGCAAACTGTTACTGTTATTAGCTTCCTAATATTCTAATATTGGTGTGGAGAGCAATCCTCACTGTTTTAGTTCTACACCCTGGACCACTACCAACCTCCATGCTGCAACTACACTGTCAGGGTAAGTTCATGCGGCAATTTTTGGTGGCCGCCTCAGGTTCCGGACCAAAGCCGGTGCACTGCACCGGCATCCAGCCGCGCACTCTGCTCTGGATTAAGCCCAATGAATGAGAATCTCGCTGATTTCAATGGGAGCCGTCTTTTTATTCAGGATTTTGAAGCAGACATGGCCTCAAAATCCTGACCAAAAAACTACGTATGAACTTACCCTCACTGGGCCCAAGTGTGTGTGGCTGCCACTGTCTGCTAAAAGAAGCTACAAATACTGGGATAAGTGTGTCCAGGGTCGGTGTCAGAACCCGGCAAAACTGGGTGAGTGGCGAGGCCCCAAGCTCCTGAGGGAACCCACTGGGCTGCCGGGTGCTGACTACTTAGGGCTGCCATTAATACACCTTTTACTTTTAACTAGATCAGGGTTTGCTTCTCAGCACAGGTGTGCAATGATGTCTCCGCCTGTGCTAAGACAGATGTCCAGTGCATAGGCAGGGAGGAGGCAGTATCACTGCTCATCAGAATTGCAGGTAAGTGAGTAGAACTTTTTTTTTATTACTATTTCTGGGTATTTTAATAGTATAAGGGGTCGCTAGTAGAGATGAGCGAACACCGTTTGATTGAATAGGTATTCGATTGAATATCAGGCCGTTCGAGGGATTTGATTCCAATCGAATACCATGCGGAAAAACGCAGTAAAAATTTGCATCCCCTCCCACCTTCCCTGGTGCGTTTTTTGCACCAATAACTGTGCAGGGGAGGTGGGACAGGAACTACGACAACGTAGGCATTGAAAAAAAAATTGAAAAAACCCATTGGCTGCCGAAAACACGTGACCTCGGATTTATAAGAATAGCGGCCGCCATCTTTGTTTCATTTTGCGGCTTGCAGACGTAGGGACAGTCGTGCTGCTGAGGGCTAGCTTCAGCTAGGCAAGGAAAAGCTGAAGAGAAACAACAGCTCTTTTCAGAGCTATACTGCAGGGAGAGGAGTCGAGCTTTCCATGGGGTGTGTCCCCCAAACACCTAACAGGGATACAGAGCAATTCAGTCCAGCTAGATATGCTCAACCCAGCTTTCCACAGGGTGTCCCCCCAAACACCTAACAGTGATACAGAGCAATTCAGTCCAGTTATATACACTCAACCTAGCTTTCCACTGTGTGTCCCCCCAAAAAATAACAGGGGTACAGAGCAATTAGGTCCAGCTATATACGCTCAACCTAGCTTTCCACGGGGTGTCCCCCCAAACACCTAACAGTGATACAGAGCAATTCAGTCTGGCTAGATACACTCAACCCAGCTTTCCATGGGATGTCTCTCCAAACACCTAACAGGGATACAGAGCAATTCAGTCCAGCTACCGTAGATACACTCAACCCAGCTTTCCACAGGGTGTCCTCCCAAACACCTAACAGGGATGCAGAGCAATTAGGTCCAGCTATGTACACTCAATCCAGATATCCATGGTGTGTGCCCCCAAAACCTAAGTGGGACACACAGAAATTCAGTCAGGCTATGTACGCTCAATCCAGATATCCACAGTGTGTACCCCCAAAATCTAATTGGGATACACAGAAATTCAGTCAGGCTATATACGCTCAATCCAGTTTTTCATGGAGGTGAGCAGGAAAAGGGGCAGATGAGGGTGAATTCCACAAAGTGTCAGAGGCAGATATTGAGGTGTCAAGGATGGCGGTCTGGACTGCATTTTTTTTTTCCCCAAGATGGCGCCGCATTGAGTGGCTGCCTCGATACAGAGCTCCAAGCTGAGAGCAACATTTATCTTTCCTTTTCACTCTTTTTGTCTGTATCTTCAAGAATCCTCTACTCAAGCAACCTAGCACTATGAATTAGCAACTATAAAACGAATGGAAGACCCTTTGGAGTATTTTTTTTTTTCCTTTTGTTTCCATTGTTAAAGCATGGACAAGACTCAAGACCTGGAATTTCCTGTGTGCACATGTGCCTGTTACCATCCCCCCACGAGCTAAGGACAGAATTGCCACCATGAGGTAGAGAAGACTGGAGAAGAAACCTGCATGGAAGTGTGGACTTCTTCTTTCAAGGAGATGATTTTTGGCATCTGTTGCTGATGTGTGAAGATGCCTACAGCTGACTGGTATTTATTTCTATTAATGTGGACACGTGGAACTCTGTTACAGCCTGGGAACCTACCATCACCCACCTACCCCACGAGTTTATGGAAGCTTGGCAAGAAGCAGCAACCTGCCTAACTGGATGGCTTCAGACTTCTTTGGGCAGTAGAACACAGTGGTAAGAAGAAAGGAGGAGGCTTGTGATGAAGGACATTTGGGGCATTTTTTGTAGTCAAGGAACAATAGTGCTGATGCAAGATACCGAACTATCAGCTGTGAGCATGAGATCTCACTACCTATCAAAGGAACTACGACATGTTATCGTGATTAGAGATGAGTGAACAGTAAAGTATTCGATGTTCGTTATTCGTTTCGAATAGCCGCTCAATATTCGACTATTCGAACCCCATTATAGTCTATGGGAGAAAATGCTTTGTTTCAGGGGATCCCACCATTCGACTCAGGAGGGTCACAAAGTTCACTATCACACCTCAGCAAATGATGCCAACACCTCTGCAATGCAACTGGGACAGCAGGGGAAGCATGCCTGGGGGCATCTAACAAGCCCAAATCACGGTTTTACCCCAACATCACAGCCTATCAACTACACACTTCCCACACTCAAAAAAAACTATCAAAGTGGGAAAATACGTGGAAACCTTCTTTACTCCGCAAATGGATGGACACAAACCCAAATTTAAGCTCGACAAACATTAACAAGCCCTTTAAATCACATTCCCCATGACAACCACAGATGGAATAGGCAATGGGAAATCCATCAGTACCCACCCTGAACTGTCATTGTGTGTGTGTGTGTGTGTGTGTGTGTGTGTGTGTGTGTGTGTGTGATGTGGTAAGACCTTCCAAAATTCATTTTTCTAGCCCTTAACATGAGCCCTTCCAAAATAAGTCACAGGCCTTTAAGTTGAGCTACCAGCAGAGATTGAGGCCCTTTAGGTGACTTGAGCCTTTTATCTGCAGAGTTTTAGGCCCTTTAACTTAGTTGAGCCTTTAAATAGCAGAGATTTAGATTTTAGAGCCTTTAAAATACAGTGATTTTGGCCCTTTGCATGAGTAGAGCCTTTAAAAAGCAGTGTTTTTGGCCCTTGGAATGAGTAGAGCCTTTAAAATACACTGCTTTTGGCCCTTGGCGTGAGTAGAGCCTTTAAAAAGCAGTGTTTTGGCCCTTGGAGTGAGTAGAGCCTTTCAAATACAGTGCTTTTGGCCCTTGGAGTGAGTAGAGCCTTTAAAATACAGTGCTTTTGGCCCTTGGAGTGAGTAGAGCCTTTAGAAAGCAGTGTTTTTGGCCCTTCGAGTGAGTAGAGCTTTTAAAAAGCAGTGTTTTTGGCCCTTGGAGTGAGTAGAGCCTTTTAAATACAGTGCTTTTGGCCCTTGGCATGAGTACTGCCTTTAAAAAGCAGTGTTTTTGGCCCTTGGAGTGAGTAGAGCCTTTAAAATACAGTGCTTTTGGCCCTTGGCGTCAGTAGAGCCTTGCACCAGCAGTGTTTTTGGCCCTTGGAGTGAGTAGAGCCTTTAAAAAGCAGTGGTTTTGGCTCTTGGAGTGAGTAGAGCCTTTAAAATACAGTGCTTTTGGCCCTTGGAGTGAGCAGAGCCTTTAAAAAGCAGTGTTTTGGCCCTTGGGGTGACTAGAGCCATGCAGCAGCAGTTTCATTTTTTTGGCCTTTGGGGTGACTAGAGCCATGCAGCAGCAGTGTATTATTTTTTGGCCCTTGGAGTGAATGGAGCCATACAGCAGCAGTGTTTCATTTTTTTGGCCTTTGGGGTGACTAGAGCCATGCAGCAGCAGTGTATTATTTTTTGGCCCTTGGGGTGACTAGAGCCATGCAGCAGCAGTGTTTCATTTTTTGGCCCTTGGGGTGACTAGAGACTTGTAGCAGCAGTGTTTTATTTTTTGGCCCTTGGGGTGACCCCTAAAAAATTAGATTTCAGGCCCTTGGGGGTGAGCCCTAAAATATTCATTTTCAGGCCCTTGGGGGGAGCCCTAAAACATTAATTTTCAGGCCCTTGGGGTGAGCCCTAAAAAAATTTGATTTCAGGCCCTTGGGGGTGAGCCCTAAAAAATTATTTTGCAGGCCCTTGGGCTGGAGCCCTAAAAAATTGCAAGTTGCAAGCCTCTGGGGGAGGGGTATACTGGAATTTTTTATTTTTTTTTTTAATTAAAATTTTTTTTTTTAATCACATTCAGGAGTAGGGGCTGGGGTTGTAGGAGAAGGAGGAAGAGTAAATTGGGTGCTTCTCTCCAGTACCTGGACTCTTGAGTGGATACCTATTGGATATCTATGTCCTTGCCCATGTCCCCTGCTGCTGCTGGCAGCCCCTCTCCAGTACCTGGACTGTGGAGTGGATATACAGCTGGGTATCCACATCATAGCCCACGTCCCCTGCTGCTACTGACGAGGGGCACTGCTGGCAGCCCCTCTCCAGTACCTGGACTGGATTCCCAGCTGGATATCCACGTCCACGTCCTCGCCCATGTCCCCTGCTGCTACTGACGAGGGGCACTGCTGGCAGCCCCTCTCCAGTACCTGGCCTGTGGAGAAGATATACAGCTGGGTATCCACGTCCTCGCGCATGTCCCCTGCTGCTACTGACGAGGGGCACTGCTGGCAGCCACTCTCCAGTACCTGGACTGTTGAGTGGATATCCAGCTCGGTATCCACGTCCACGTCCTCACCAAAGTACCCTGCTGCTAGGCTGCATGATTTGCAGATTTATTTTATATAAAGCTCTGAAAAGAGCTGTTATTACCTGCCTAACCAAAGCTAAATGCACTGTATCTAAATGCACAGTATCGCCCTGAGACCAAGCTCTCCCTATCACTCCAAAACGAAAATGAGACGAAGATGGTTGACACTATTCTTATGAATCAGAGGTCACATGTTTTTGGCAGCCAATGGGTTTTTTTCAATTTTTTTCACTGCCTACGTTGTCGTAGTTCCTGTCCCACCTCCTCTGCACAGTTATTGGTGCAAAAAAGCACCAGGAAAGGTGGGAGGGGATACTAATTTTTACTGCGTTTGCGGCCTTGTATTCAATTGGAATCGAATATCCCGAACGGCCTGATATTCGATCGAATACCTATTCGATCAAACGGCGTTCGCTCATCTCTAATCGTGATAGCTGCATAGCCCCACCTCTGCAAAAAAAACGTTTGCCTGTTAAATCTACATGCTGTGACCCCTCCTCGTGTCCTCCAACCACGGTCAGGCCGTATTATCAATATCACTCCGCACACAGAACTAAATGATCCTGCAGTGTGTCTTTGTATTTTTTCATTTTAGTTGCTATGATTCCTAGTATTTCTCTATCTGCCATGAGCTTGTATGTGTTTCTCTCTTGTTATAGACTACTGTACCATCCATGAAACTGTATCAATGAAATTTCCCCATTGTGGGACTATTAAAGGATTATCTTATCTTATCTCTTATTTTATCTCCAGGACTGGAAACTGTGGAAGAGTCAGTGTTGGCAACGCCGGCCAACGATTGTCCTGCATTTACTCTCTCCCACTGATCCCAGTGCTTGCCTCCCAAATGATGGCACATGCCAGAGGTGGTAAGGTTGCTCTTTTCAGAGCCCCTACTCAGTTTAGACTTGCAAAGTGTGCAAACCACACTAAATTTGTCCTCTGCATATACATTGAAAAATTTCCACACCATCGAGGAATGTGGCCTCGATGGGGGAGTTTTTCTAGACTGGCTAGTATAGGGAACATCTTGGGCCTTGCTGGCTGTGGCCTGGCTTCGGTGAAGCAGCTGTCCTGTGCCTCTGGACATGCCTCTTACTCTAGCCACCTTTTTTCTACTTAACTTGCTTCCATATCTACATATCATTTTTGTGATTTTTTTCCTCTCCCCTACCAGAACAAAGGATGACATTTTTTTCTTATACCAGGGGTCGAGGATTGCAAAAATCCAGTATTGTTTGCTCTCCATGATGTGAACTATGCCTTTATCTCTTGAAAAGGCTCATGGAGGAGGAGAATGAGGAGGCAGAGGAATTGTAGAGGTTGAGCACACACATGCAACTTCATGTCGGGTTGCTTAACACTGGTGGACATGTAAATGATGGGGCTATCCATTGGCTATCCATTGGCTGTTCATTTTGCTGAAAGTCAGACGGTCAGCACTGTCAGCTGCCAGCCGGCTGTGCGTATCCGTGATTATGCCACCGGCTGCGCTGAAGGCCCATTCCGATAGCACGCTGGCGGCAGGGCAGGAAAGGACCTCCAAGGCGTATAGCGCAAGTTCCAGCCACAAATCTAACATTGTATTGAGGCTAGCAGCAGTTACTGTAGACTTGCCAAAGTGGGCGCACAAGTGCCGCACTTTCACCAGTAGCTCGAGAACATTGGGGTATGTTTTCAAAAACCGCTGCACCAATAAGTTGAAAACGTGGGCCAGGCATGGACCGTGTTTGGAGGCTGGCAAGCTCCAGAGCCGCTACCAGGTTCTGGTCATTATCATGCACGAAATAATGCCTGGGCCCAGGTGCAGCGGTAAAAACCACATTGCCATATCATCCAGGATGGTATCCCTCACCTCAAAGGCAGTATGTTGTCTGTCTACCAATCTGATGAGCTTCTGCACGGCCTGGATATACAGCTGGGTATCCACATCATAGCCCACGTCCCCTGCTGCTACTGACGAGGGGCACTGCTGGCAGCCCCTCTCCAGTACCTGGCCTGTGGAGAAGATATACAGCTGGGTATCCACGTCCTCGCGCATGTCCCCTGCTGCTACTGACGAGGGGCACTGCTGGCAGCCACTCTCCAGTACCTGGACTGGATTCCCAGCTGGATATCCACGTCCACGTCCTCGCCCACAATGTGTTCGCTAGTGTTGCAGCGTTTCCAGCTCGTAGCTGGGGTCGATTTAATGGCGGAGGAGGAGGGTGGTGTTTCAGCACTCTTGCCAATATTGGCCAGGAATATTGGGCGGGGAGACAAGGCAGGCCACCACATTTTGCAACCTGGTCCCAGCCTCAACTACATTCAGCCAGTGTGCTGTGATTGAGATGTAGCGTCCCTGGCCACATGCGCTTGTCCACGTGTCGATGGTCAAGTGGAAATTTATGCAAAGCGCAGAACTTAGGGCCCGCCGTTCGCTCATCTCTAGGAGAGGTAATTATAACTATAAGGCAGAGGTTATTATGAACATAAGGGGTTCATTCATACAAGGGATATTAGGGGGCATTATGAATACAAAGGGGTGGTCATTTATATAAGGGGTTATTAGGGCTACAGTATTTATGTCAGGGAGAATCAGGGACACAATGTAAGTGGGAAATTCATTTAATGAAGGTGAGACTAGGGATTTATTAACATTAAGGCCCCACATAGCGAGCTGCAACAAAATAGCACTGCAGGAAAAAACATGACAGTAACACATTGTGCTTTTTTCCCACAACACTTTTCACGGAAGGTCCACAGAGGTTTTCTATGCAGACTTTCTGCTTCCATTATACCTTGCAGGGAAACTACCCATGTTTTCATAGATTTAATTGACATGCTGCGATTTGTAAAATCCAAACCCCAACGGTTTTAGAAATCTCAGCATGTTCACTGCACGTATTTTTTCAACAATGTGTTGATGGAATTTACTAGAATCCCATTCCCTTTGCAGGAACTGTAAAATGCCGGTTAATTTTGACATGGTGTTTTCACCACGTGGGGCCCCATCCCCACTTTGCAGTAAAATAAAATACACGTTGTGATTTCCAAAACAGTCATGGTTTTGGAAATCGCAGCATATCTACTGAAAAATAGTCAGTTTAAATATAATTAAAGCAAAAAGTACGCAGAGGAAACCTCTGTCTGTGCAAAGAGCTGCAGTAAGAAACGCGATGCGTCACCACCACAGGTTTTCCCACAGCACCTTTTTGCTACAGGATGCCACATGGGGCCTTAGGCTTAAGGAGTTTTCCATTTCATTTTTATTGATTATCTATCTATGAATAGATCATCAGTATGTGATAACTGACTCCCTACTGACCAGATGTATGAAGGGGCTTTGGCGCCTGTTTATATCACACGTTGTTTGTCTATAGTGACCTTGTGAAGTAATTCCAGCCTTGTTACATATCTGAACTGAATTTTTCTTTATCCCTGTTTTGGAGTTACACACTGTCTGAAAAGCTGGGTTGAACAATATAGCTGGACTGAATATTTCTGCATCCCTGTTTTGGGGTTACACACTGTCTGAAAAGCTGGGTTAAGCGTTAGAGATGAGCGAACAGTAAAATATTCAATGTTCGTTATTCGTTCTGAATAGCATCTCAATATTCGACTATTCGAACGAATATCGAACCCTATTATAGTCTATGGGAGAAAATGCTTCGTTTCAGGGGATCCCACCATTTGACTCAGGAGGGTCACCAACTCCACTATGACACCTCAGGAAATGATGCCAACACCTCTGAAATGCAACTGGGACAGCAGGAGAAGCATGTCTGGGGGCATCTAACACACCAAAGTCCCTGTATTACCCCACTATCACAGCCTAACAACTACACACTTTCCACATTCCAAAAAACCTCTATGAAAGTGGGAAAATACATGGAAACCTTCTTTACTCCCCAAATGGATGGACATAAACCCCAATTTAAGCTCAACAAACATTAACAAGCACCCCTTTAAATCACTTTGCCCATGACAACCACAGATGGAATAGACAATGGGAAATCCAAAAGCCCTCACTATTAAATGCCATTTTGAGTTGTGTGTGTGTGTGTGTGTGTGTGTGTGTGTGTGTGTGTGTGTGTGATGTGGTAAGACCTTCCAAAATTCACTTTTATGGCAATTAACATGAGCCTGGATGAATGTAGTTGAGGCTGGGGCCGGGTCGCAAACTGTGGTGGCTTGCTTTGTCTCCCCCATCCAATATTCCTGGCAGGAGTGCTGAAACACCACCCTCCTCCTCCGCAGTTGAATTGACCCCAGCTACTGGCGTGGGGAGACGTCAGCAGGCCACACTGAAGCTGATCAGCTTGGGGGACAGACAGCACACTGCCTCCAAGGTCAGGGATGCCATCCTGGCTGAGATGGCAATGTGTTTTTTCCTGCTACACCTGGGGCCAGGCATGTTTGTCTTGTGTGATAACGGCAGGAACCTGGTAGCGGCTCTGGAGCTTGCCAGCCTCCAACACGTTCCATGCCTGGCCCACTTCTAACTTAGTGGTGCAACGTTTTTTGAAAACATACCCCAATGCACACAAGCTACTGGTGAAAGTGCGGCACTTTCACTAGTGTACAGGAGCCGCTGCTAGCTTCCGAAGCCTCCAGCAACGCCTCCATCTGCCAGAACACGGGCTGATGTGCGACGTCCCCACACGCTGGAACTCAACGTACCACATGTTGAGTAGAGTGTGTGTGCAGCAGAGACCTTTGATAGAGTACCATGTTCAAAACCCAAGGGTTCCTCAAAGTCAGCTCCTGCAGTTTCTGCACCATGAGTTTCCATCAGTGGCAGACTTATGTGAAATCCTTTCCCATCCTTTCCACTGGACACGAGACATTAGCATGCGCTCATCACAACTCCAGATATGGCAGCTGCATTAAGCAGGGTGCAGGGTACAACGCAGACTAGGCCCGAGCTGTGGTTATGTGAGGTTTTCAGTAAGGGGACAGTGAGCAATTGGAAGAGGAGCTCGTGGACGACGAGGCCACTGACCCGACATGAACAGGGGTGATGTCTAGGGGCGAAAGCAGTGTAGATGTGGAGGGAAGCTAAATCAACAAAAAATGTGGCTAGAAACAGAGGCATAAACTGGGGTGATGTCTAGGGGCAAAAGCAGTGTAGATGTGGAGGGAAGCTTAAGCAACAAAAAAGGTGGCTAGAAGCAGAGGCATAAACTGGGGTGATGTCTAGGGGCAAAAGCAGTGTAGATGTGGAGAAAAGCTAAGCAGCAGAAACGGTTCGTAGAGGCAAAGGCATGCAAAACTCTACCCTGTTGCAAGACTTATTCCTAGGTCTGGGACACGTTAATGGCCCCCCTGGCCAAATTACCGCCACTGAGGGGCCTACTGTCACCAGGAGGGACACGTTAATGGCCCCCCCTGGCCAAATTACCTCCACTGAGGGGCCTAGTGTCACCAGGAGGGACAAGTATAGGAGCTCTGTCCTCTCCGATCCCTCTGTGCCCTACACTTATTTTCTCTTCTCTTTTGCTGCAATACGCAAATCTTTTGAAGTTCCTTTGGGATCTTAGAGGAGGTGGCCTCAGTGCTGAAAAACACATCTGCTGCACCTTGGTGATATGCATTAAGAGAATAATCAAGCAACCAAGTGTAGTCAGCTAGCATAGCATCGAGCATGGCTAAATGCAGAGAAAGAAGTTGTACCACTTCCAGAGATGGTAACTTCAGTGCTGCAGCTGGCAATGGACGGTGTAATGGGATTAGCCCAGGGATCGCTGTCTTGACCACTTTTTGGCACAAAATGAAAGTCCAATCCAGCCAAGTATGGTGCAAGGATTTAACTCCACATATCCCAAATCCTGGAGTAGCTGAATGGAGTAGAGACACCAATACTCCCTGCTCCAGCAGCCAGACCTTTACCAGGGTTTTGGTAAGACCCACCAGCCAGGAGCACAACTTTGCTCAGCTGCACATAGATTGGGTATGACAAGAACCTGGGAGAAATGTATACTCCTTCTCCCACTTTTACCCTGGTCCTGTCACAACGGTCACACCAGATGTTCGGATTGTCCTTCATTAAAGTTTCCTTATATTTTAGGAAATAAACTTGTGAGGGTGAAAGGTTGAGATATCACATCAAACAATCCTTAACTGTACTTGTGTGACTGTGAAGAATGCCACCAGTTGCCGTTGGAAATAGGTAGGCACGAGCAACCTGAGTATCAAATATATTGTTTAGTGTATCACACCGTATTGAGGGGAAGTAGTTCAACAGAGGGAGAAAAGGACCCGAAAAGAGATCCTGGGAGGGCGGAGAAGTAATGGCTGCAGTTGTACTACATTTATATAGCAGTTTTCAGTGTTGTAGTACCAGTGTCTGTTGCTTGTACTGCTTGAGTTATTCTTTAAACTAGAAGAAGAGGGGATGGGAAGAAAAAAGAAAGACAAGAACATGCAGCTAAAAGACATATTTAACAAGGTTACTAGATGTGGTAAAGAGTACCCAAGGATACTCAGAAGGAAATTACGAAAAAGGATACAATAGAGCACAATCTGAAATGTTTTTACACAAACGCACAAAGCATGGGAAACAAACAAGGAGAACTAGAGCTGATGATACACAAGGAAAACTATGACGTCATCGGCATCACAGAAACCTGGTGGAACGACATGCATGATTGGAACATACAGATGGAAGGATACAACTTATTCAAAAAGAATAGAGCTAATAAAAGAGGGGGTGGAGTGCATTGTATGTTAAAAAAGAACACATCTCCACAGAAATTACAGTTTTACAGAATGATAATCTACTGGAAATTATTTGGGTAGTGTCAAGTCTGAGAACATGAATCAAGTTTCATATACTTTATATGTATGATGTGTTTTGGAAATACTAATTTTTCCTACAACTCTGAGACAAAGGACTTTGAATCCAAGATGGAGCTTGGTTGCTTTTTGACACACCCTGTAACAGAATTCCACAGACTGGAGCAAGGAGGTGTCTGGCTGGACATTGAAGTTTGGAGCCAATGGGAGATGGACAACTCAGGAATGCCAAAGGGGGCAGTAACCCCTCCTTTCTTTGTCTCTTAAGTGTGTGTACTTTCAATAAAGAGTCAGTAGCTTGCTGTGTGTTGACCTGGGCACTGAAGCAATTCAGCTAGCTGATGAAACAGACTTGAATTCTGTGTCATTATTTAGCAAAATAGCGCAACAATAAGCTTCTTTAATTTGGACTGACTGATTGATCTACGATATAGTCAATTTGACTTTAAAAGTAGTATTTCAAGGGAAAAACAATGATAAGGACATCATACTAGGCGTTTATTACAGACCACCAGGACAGACAGAAGACATGGATGAGATGTTTTCACAGCAAATGACCACGCTCTCAAAGAAACATGAAATAGTGATCATGGGAGACTTCAATTACCCTGACATTCATTGGGAAACCCACACAGCCAAGAGTAAAGGCTCCATCAAATTTTTATCCTCTCCAGCAGACAACTTCATTGCCCAGCTAGTAGAAGAAAACACGAGAGGAACATCCATTTTGGACCTAGTCCTAACCAACAAAGAGCACATGGTTAAGGGACTACGTGTAGCAGGGCACTGGGATTCAGCGATCATGCTATACTTGAGTTTGGGGTTGCAAGAAGAAGAAGACCTGAGAAGACACAGACTTCAAGGCTCGACTTTAGCAGGGCAGACTTCAAGAGCCTGAAGGCAAGGGTTAGCAGAATTCCATGGTGCAAAATTCTTAAGAACAAAAATGCACATGAAGGGTGGGAAATCTTCCGTAGGGAAATCATTAAAGCACAGGAACTAACAATACCTAGAAGGAAGAAAAATGGGAAGCACCTAAAAATATCAGGATGGATGACCAAAAAATTACATAACCTGCTAAAAAGGAAAAAGGAAACATACAAAAAGTGGAAGATGGGAACTATACCTAAGGAAGAGTACACAGCAGTCTGCAGACTCTGCAAGACAAGCATCAAAGGAGCTAAGGCTGAACACGAATTGAAGCTTGCAAAAGAGGCAAAGAGTAAGGTAAAAGGATTTTGGGGATATGTTAAAAGCAAAAGAAAAGTGAAGGAGACCATTGGAGTCCTGAAGAATGACAGGAGAAACAGTTAACATGGTGGAACAGCAGGTGGAGCTACTAAATTCATATTTTGTATCCGTCTTCTCCCAAGAAACTAATGGAAATATCGACATTAATGGTGATGGAGATGAGGGGTAGGAGGACTCCAAGCTGACTATAAGCGAAGGTCTGGTAAGAGAGCACTTAGCCAAGTTACAGGAAACCAAGTCCCCAGGACCAGATGATTTACACCCTAGAGTCCTGAAAGAGATAGCTGAGGAAATAACAGAACCCCTTGCTATAATCTTCGGTAAGTCATGGGAAACAGGAGTGGTTCCTTTAGATTGGAAAAGGGCAAATGTTGTCCCCATCTACAAAAAGGGGAAAAGGGACGATCCAGGAAATTACAGGCCGGTAAGTCTGACCTCGATAGCAGGAAAAATCTTTGAGCAAATTGTCAAGGAACATTTACTTCGGTACCTGGATGGGAAGGCATTAATTAACCAGAGCCAGCACGGCTTTATGACCAATAAATCTTGTCAGACTAACCTGATTTCCTTCTACAACAAAATCACTGAATGGTTGTACCAAGGGAATGCCGTGGACATAGTATATCTTGACTTCAGTAAGGCATTTGATAAAGTATCACATAACCTTCTTATTGAAAAAATGATTAAGTATGGCTTTGACAAAAAATCAGTTAGGTGGATTCACAACTGGCTTAATGATCGGGCACAATGAGTAATACTAAATGGCTACACATCGAACTGGAAGAAAGTCAAAAGCGGGGTGCCGCAGGGCTCTGTTCTGGGCCCAGTACTTTTTAATATCTTTATAAATGATCGGGACGATGGAATTATTGGGGAACTCATAAAATTTGCAGATGATACGAAGATAGGAGGAATAGTCAACACTAGAGAGGAGAGAGAGTGTATTCAAAAGGACTTAGACACACTGGAACAATGGGCTGAGGCAAACAAAATGGTATTTAACAGGGACAAATGCAAAGTTCTACATCTGGGTAACAGAAATGTAAAAAACATATATAGTATGGGAGGAATAGAACTAAGTGATAGCATAGGGGAAAAGGACTTGGGCATAATAGTAGATCACAAATTCAACATGAGCCAACAGTGCGGTGCTGCTGCAAAAAAGGCTAATAAAATTCTGGGATGTATTAAGACAAGCATTGAATCTAGATCGAGAGGTCATTATTCCGCTGTACTCTTCCCTGGTCAGACCACACCTGGAATACTGTGTACAGTTCTGGGCGCCTCAATTCAAGAAAGACATCGATATATTGGAGCAAGTCCAGAGAAGAGCAACCAAAATGGTGGAAGGTCTGCAAATCATGTCCTATGAGGAGCGGCTAAAAGAATTGGGATTGTTTAGTTTGCAGAAGAGAAGGCTGAGGGGAGATTTAATAGCAGTCTACAAATATCTGAAAGGTAGTCACAGTGCAGAGGGATCTATCCTATTCTCATTAGCACAAGGAAGTACAAGAAGCAATGGGATGAAACTAAAGGGAAAGAGATACAGATTAGACATTAGGAAAAACTTTCTGACAGTGAGGGTAGTGAGAGAGTGGAATAGGCTGCCACAGGAGGTGGTGGGCGCTCCATCAATGGAAATCTTCAAGCGGAATCTGGATAAACATATAGCTGGGATGATTTAGGAAAACCTGCACTCGCAGGGGGTTGGACCCGATGGCCCTTGAGGTCCCTTCCAACTCTACCAAAAAAAAAAAGAAAAAGAAAAGGTTGAAATAATGTCACAGAAATAAATGAAAAAGGGCCACACGGTGGCTCAGTGGTTAGCACTGCAGCCTTGCAGCGCTGGAGTCCTGGTGTTCAAATCCCGCCAAGGGCATAAAACCATCTGCAAGGTGTTTGCATGGATTTCCATCCCATATTCCAAAAAAGATATACTGATAGGAAAAAATGTACATTGTGAGCTCGATGTGGGGCTCACAATCTACATTAAAAAAAAAAAAAAAAATACAAGGGGTAGACCCTTAAAAATTGGATTGAGCTGATATAGCCTGACTGAATTTCTATCTCTCCCACCTAGGTTTTGGGGTTACACATCCTGGATATCTGGATTGACCAGACATAGCCTGACTGAATTTCTGTCTCTCCCACCTAGGTTTTGGGGTTACACATACTGGATATCTGGATTGACCGGACATAGCCTGACTGAATTTCTGTCTCTCCCACCTAGGTTTTGGGGTTACACATCCTGGATATCTGGATTGACCGTACATAGCCTGACTAAATTTCTGTCTCTCCCACCTAGGTTTTGGGGTTACACACAGTGAAAAACTGAAAAGAGCGGACATAGCCTGACTGAAATTCTGTCTCTCCCACCTAGGTTTTGGGGTTACACACCCTAGATATCTGGATTGACCGGACATAGCCTGACTGAAATTCTGTCCTTCCCACCTAGGGTTTGGGGTTACACACTGTGAACAACTGTATTGAGCGGACATAACCGGACTGAATTTCAGTGTCTTCCACCTAGGTTTTGGGGGTACACACCCTGGATATCTGAATTGAGCGTACATAGCCTGACTTAATTGCTCTGTATCCTTGTTTTGGGGTTACACAGCCTGAAAAACTGATTTGCATGTATATAGCAAGAAGTAACTGCAGTGGATTGCTGCAATTTTTCACGAAACAACAAAATTCAAGTTTTTTTTCCAGCTATATGTACTTGTAATTGCTGTGGATTGATGCTATGTTTCAGGCCACCCAAAATTCAAGGCTTTTTCCAGCTATATGAACTTGTAATTGCTGTGGATTGATGCTATGTTTCAGGCCCCCCAAAATTCAAGGCTTTTTCAAGCTATATGTACTTGTAATTGCTGTGGATTGATGCTATGTTTCAGCCCCCCCCCAAAAAAAAAAATAAAAAAAATAATAATAATTCAAGGCTGTTTCAAGCTATATGTACTTGTAATTGCTGTGGATTGAAGGCCCCCCAAAAAGTCAAGGCTTTTTCAAGCTATATGTAATTGTAATTGCTGTGGATTGATGCCATGCTTCAGGCCACCCAAAATTCAAGGCTTTTTCCAGCTATATGAACTTGTTATTGCTGTGGATTGATGCTATGTTTCAGCCCCCCCCCCTAAAATCCAAGGCTATTTCAAGCTATATGTACTTGTAATTGCTGTGGATTGATGCTATGTTTCAGGCCCCCCATAATTCAAGGCTTTTTCCAGCTCTATATGAACTAGTCACTGCTGTGGATTGATGCTGTTTAAGGCCCCCCAAAATTCAAGGCTTTTTCCAGCTATATGAACTTGTAATTGCTGTGGATTTATGCTATGTTTCAGCACCCCCCCCCCCCCAAAAAAAAAAATAAAAAATCAAGGCTTTTTCAAGCTATATGAACTAGTCACTGCTGTGGATTGATGCTATGTTTCAGGCCAAATCAAAATTCAAGGCTTTTTCCAGCTCTATATGAACTAGTCACTGCTGTGGATTGCTGCTATGTTTCAGGCCTCCCCAAAATTCAAGGCTTTTTCCAGCGATATGAACTTGTAATTGCTGTGGATTGATGCTATGTTTCAGGCCCCTCCCCAAAATTCAAGGCTTTTTCCAGCGATATGAACTTGTAATTGCTGTGGATTGATGCTATGTTTCAGGCCCCCCCCTAAAATTCAAGGCTTTTTCCAGCGATATGAACTTGTAATTGCTGTGGATTCTGGCTATTCTGTGTGCGGACGCTCAAAAATGAACGCTGTTTTTCCGCTATATATGAAGTTGTATCTGTTGTGTATCCGTTTTCTACCGTCCGGGGAAAGCTGGACTGATGTCCCTACAGTGTATAGCTCTGAGAAGAGCTGTTGGTTTTCTTCTTTAGTTCTTGCCTGCCTATCTGAAGCTAATCGCTATCTAGCCCTCAGCAGATATGTTTCTCTCCCTATGTCTGACGGCAAAAATGGCGAATAGGGCGGCGGCCGTTCTTATGAACGGGAGGTCACATGTTTTCAGCAGCCAATGGGTTTTTTCAATTTTTTTTTAACTGCCTCCGTTGTCGTAGTTCAAATTTTTACTGCGTATGCAGCCTTGTATTCGATTGTGAACGTATACATCAAACGCCATGATATTCGATCGAATTCCTATTCGATTGAACGGCGTTCGCTCATCTTTATTAAACGTATATAGCTGGACTGAATTTTTCTGTATCCATGTTTTGGGGTTACACACTGCCTGAAATGCACAGAATTTTTCTGTATCCCTCTTTTGGGGTTACACACTGCCTGCAAAGCTGGGTTGATCATATATCGCTGGACTGAATTGCTATGTCTCCTTGTTATGTGTTTGTGGGGACACTGCCTGTAAAGCTGGGTTGAGCATATATCACTGGACTAAATTGCTCCGTATCCCTGATTTCAGGAGACACCCAATTCAAAGCTCGACTCCTTGAGTTTTTCCCTGCCTATCTGAAGCTAATCCCTATCTAGCCCTCAGCAGCACGTCTGTCCCTATGTCTGAAAGCCAGAAAATGAATCGAAGATGGCGGACATTGTTCTTATAAATCAGAGGTTACTAGAGATGAGCGAGCAGTAAAATGTTCGATATTCGATATTCGTTTCGAATAGCCGCTCAATATTCTACTATTCGAACGAATATCAAACCCCATTATAGACTATGGGAGAAAATGCTTCGCTACAGGGGATCCTACCATTCGACTCAGGAGAGTCACCAAGTTCACTATCACACCCCAGGAAATGATGCCAACACCCTGGAATGCAACTGGAACAGCAGGGGAAGAATGTCTGGGGGCATCAAGTACCTTTATTATGTCAGGATCCCTGTCAGCTTGCAATATGCTGGAGCTGACTTTTTCCCATAGGAATGCCTTGACCAGCGTTGATTGGCCAGTGTACAGCATTCAGCCAATCAACGCTGGTTCTGCCTGAGGAGGCGGAGTCTAAAATCGGTCCACAGCAGTTTCCATTCTGGTCCGATTTTAGACTCTGCCTCCTCCGGCAGAACCAGCGTTGATTGGACGAATTCAGAGACCACTGAGGCAATCTACATACAAAAGGTAGGTGTGAAGTAGCATTTCTAAAGCCTATGCAAGCATGTGTTTAGATAAAAAATACTTTTCCCAGTGATAGAGCCCCTTTAAGGGTGGCCAGGTACTTACTTGCATGCAGGGTTCTTCTGTCCGCTTGAGAAGTCGGACATCTTCACTTGCGGACAGGAAAGGACGGGCACGGAGTGCAAAAGAACGCACCCGATGCTCATTGAAATAAATGACAGCTGTCAGGGACACAGCTAGTGTCCGCTCCTAGTGTCCGTGACAGATTTTGAGCGGACACTAGGAGCGGACACTACATGTCGGACACCGACGGTAGTGTGAACGCTCCCTTACATTTACCTGCACTGAAGAATAGTGAGATTTCTAAACCTCCTTTTCCACTTCAACCAAAAGCTTGACTTATACTGTTTACCAGTATCCAGAGTGCACACAAAAAAAGTAAGCTGAAGCTATCCTTGTTCAACACATAAAACAAGAAGTGGAAGCAGAAAGAAAAAAAATGTTAAGTGGTGTGATAGGAACACCCCTTTAACCTCTTCGAAAAGTACTATATTTTGCCTACCTTCAGACCTTTCGCACGATTTATGGCTCGCAGAGGACGTAAAACTCTGAGTACCCTAAGGATCTTCACTACTGAGATAGCACTGGACCTGGATAAAATATAAATGTTAAGTATAATAGAAATAGGTAACATACATGCTTTGCTCAAACATTCAACATGCTTTATATACTTCTTCTATTAACCCCTTCCTGCCAGTGACATTTTTTGATTTTCATTCCTGACTCCCTGAGTCATATGAGAACTTAGTGTTTGCAAGAAAAATTACCAGAATAAAAAACACTGTTGCAGCACTGGAGTCCTGGGTTCAAATCCCGCCACGAACAACATCTGCAAGGAGTTTGTATGTTCTCCCCATGTTTGCGTGGATTTCCTTCCATTCTACAAAGACATTGTGATAGGAAGGAGAAAAAATGTACATTGTGATCCATATATGCGGCTCACAATCCACATTTAACCCTTTCGCTGCCAAGCACGTAGCTATACGTGCTCCCAAGGTGGCACTTCAGTAGCGGAGGACGTAGCTACTACGTCCTTGCTACTGAAACTCATAACTCTGTCAGAAATTGGGTTATCTTGACAGTTTTGGTGTCATTTTAAAGCCAAGAATCTTGACTTTAAAATGGCAAAATGATCTGATGACCTAGAGGTCACCAATCGCTCCCAAAACTGTTAATATAGGCAGATTCTGCTCCCTGTTTTTTCTATAGAAATGTAGGGGAGGCACTATAAAAAGTAGTATAGTGAGCTGAAAATGGCAGCGAGTGATGCCATTTTCAGCTTATATGACAGACAAGAGTCTGCCCTTTAAAATAAGCTAGCGATCAGCTGTCCAGGGGGTTGCTGATCGCAGCTGTCAACTGAAAAACACGTAGCTACCGCTCTGTGACACGACAGTAGAAGGGGAGGGGGAGCGCTCACATAAAGCTTTACAGTGAGATGAAAATTTTAAAGCTAGGAACATGGGCTACAAAATAAGCCAGCGATCAGCTGTCCAACAGGTCGCTGATCGCAACTATCACATAAAAAAAGACGGTGATATCGCTCCATCTGTCCCTCGCTTGTCTGTACTGCTGAAGAACGGGCAGCGCTCATATAAACTACTACTGTGATATGAATCTTGTGAATAGTGTCACAATTTTAATATCCTTTGGAAGCTATTAATATGGGCTATAAAATAAGCCAATGATCAGCTGTCCAAGGGGCTGCTGATCACAGCTGTCAACTAAAGAAGTCAGCGGTACCGCACAGTGTCGGCACTATTGGTGGGGATGAGGGAGAGCTCACATAAAGTGTTACAGTGAGATGAAACCAGCAAGTAGATTTGCAGTTTCCATCTCATCTGAAAGCATTATCCGCTAGCCATTGTAACACCTGTTCCTGGTGCTCGGGGCTGGTCAGCATTGTAACCTGCACCCTGCTTAACGCAGCTGTCATGTCAGGAATTGTGATGAGCGCATGCTAATGTTTCTTTCGGTTTAAAGTTATGTTTCTGTCCATATTAATGTAGAGGAAAGAAGGTTTCCAATTATGTATCCACTTTCATAGAGGTTCTAGTGAGATTGTAAAGTGTCCAGTGGAAAGGATGGGATAGGATTTCACATAAGTCTGCCATCCATGGGCACTCATGGTTGAGAAACTGAGGGAGCTGACTTTGATGAACCCTTAGGTTTTGGATTTGGAACGCCATCAACGGTCTCTGCTGCTCACACACCCTGCTCAACATAGGTTATATAGGGTTTCAGCGTGTGGTGACCTCGAAAAAACAGCCGGTGCTTCAGGCAGATGTAGGCGTTACTGGAGTGTATTGAGGCTAGCAGCAGCTACTGTAGACTTGCCAAAGTGGGCGCACGAGTGCTGCACTTTCACCAGTAGCTCAAGAACATTGGGGTATGTTTTTAAAAACCGTTGCACCAATAAGTTGAAAACGTGGGCCAGGCATGGACCGTGTTGGTGGCTGGCAAGCTCCAGAGCCAGCACCAGGTTTCGGCCATTATCACACATGAAAAAATGCCTGGGCCCAGGTGCGAAAACCACATTGCCATCTCATCCAGGATGGCATCCCTCACCTCGGAAGGCAGAGTGCTGTCTGTCCCCCAAGCTGATGAGCTTCAGCACGGCCTGCTGACGTCTCCCCACGCCAGTGTTGCAGCGTTTCCAGCTCGTAGCTGGGGTTGATTTAACGGCGGAGGAGGAGGGTGGTGTTTCAGCACTCCTGCCAGGAATATTGGGCGGGGAGACAAGGCAGGCTGCCACAGTTTGCGACCCGATCCCAGCCTCAACTACATTCAGACAGTGTGCCGTCCCTGGCCGCATGCACTTGTCCACGCGTCGGTGGTCAAGTGGAACTTTGTGCAAAGCGCAGAACTTAGGGCCCACCTGATGTTACGGGATACGTGCTGGTCCAAGACTCAATTCACCTCAAGAGCGAAAAACACTGCTGGTGCAAGGTTCAACTCACCCCAAGGGCCAAAAACACTGCTGGTGAATTTTGTTCAGTTCCAAAGGACTCTGATTTGGCTCAGCCACAGCTCCAGAACATGCCTTGGAAGGCAAGGTTTCCTTTAGTGGCTCCATCTCAGCAGGATGATGATGATGATGATGATGCTTGGTTAAATCTAGTGTCAGAAGGGAAAGTGGTTTCGGATCTACATCTAAAGTACTGGAGCATGTTGTTTGGACTATTAACACCTGATCAGAGCCCTGTAGAGGTAATGTAGAGTCCAATATTAGAGGACCATTACCGGTAGTAGTGGTTGCAGCCAATTCTCCACCTTTGCGGTCCTCTAAATAAAAGTTGCCCCCAAGACTTAATGCCGAAATTTTATCAATTTCCCAATCCAAATCAAGGTCAATGTCTGGGACCTCACTCCAATCCACTGCATCAATCCCACACAATGAGAGTGATGGTTCTGGAACCACCGTTTTAGGGGCTAACAATTTTAAAGGGGCTAACACTCTGCTGGTGCAAGGCTCAACTCACCCAAAGGGTAAAAAATTCTGCTGGTGCAAGGCTGAACTAAGTTAAAGGGCCTAAAACTCTGCTGGTAAAAGGCTGAAGTCACCTAAAGGGCCTAATTCTCTGCTGGTAGCTCAGCTTAAGGGCCTCTAACTTAATTTGGAAGGGCTCACGTTAAGGGCCAGAAAAGTGAATTTTTGAAGGTCTTACCACATCACACACACATCCACAATGACAGTTAAGGGTGGCTACTGGTGGATTTCCAATTGCCTATTCCATCTGTGGTTGTCATGGGCAACGTGATTTAAAGGGGTGCTTGGTAATGTTTCTTTAGCGTAGAATTTGGGTTTCTGTCCATACGATTGGGGAGGAAAGAAGGTTTCCAGGCATTTTCCCACTTTCATAGAGGTTTTTTTGAGTGTGGAAAGTGTGTAGTTGATAGGCTGTGATGGTGGGGTAAAACTGTGACTTGGGCATGTTAGATGCCCCCAGGCATGCTTCCCCTGCTGTCCCAGCTGCATTCCAGAGGTGTTGTCATCATTTGCTGAGGTATCATAGTGGACTTGGTGACCCTCCTGAGTCGAATAGTGGTTTCCCCTGAAAGGAACGGTTTTTCCCCATAGACTATAATGGGGTTCAACATTCGTTCGAATAGTCGAATATTGAGGGGCTATTCGAAACAAATAACGAATGTCGAATATTTCACTGATTGCTCATCTCTAATATATGTATATATATATATATATATATATATATATATATATATATATATATTAAGGCTGGGGAACTATTATATAAGAGGTATGTGCAGTATATAAAGGAACTGTCCATAATAAATGGGGGGGAGGGTTATAAGGATGATCTATTATTAATAAAGCTAGGGGGACTATTTCCTCCCCCCATCCATATAAAAGTTCCCCTAGGGTTATTAATAGAGATGAGCAAACAGTGTTCTATCGAACACATGTTCGATCGGATATCAGGCTGTTCGATGTGTTCGATTCGAATCGAACATCACGTGGCAAACTCCAAAAAAATTTGATTCCCCTCCCACCTTCCCTGGCGCTTTTTTTGCACCAATAACAGCGCAGGGGAGGTGGGACAGGAACAACGACAACGGGGGCATAAAAAAAAAATCGGAAAAAGTCATTGGCTGCCGAAATCAGGTGACCTCCATTTTAGACGAATAGTGGATTTCAAATCCGGGTCATATGAGAATGTTAACTTTGTGACTATGAGACAGGGATAGCTGTACAGGCAGGGATAGCTAGGGATAACCTTTATTTAGGTAGGAATGTTATTAACAATAACTTTTTGGGGCTCTATCGGGTGTGTAATTGTGATTTTTGTGAGATAAACTTTTTCCCATAGGAATGCATTGGCCAGCGCTGATTGGCCAGAGTACGGAATTCGACCAATCAGCGCTGGCTCTGCTGGAGGAGGTGGGGTCTAAGATCGCTCCACACCAGTCTCCATTCTGGTCCACCCTTAGACTCCGCCTCCTCCAGCAAAGCCAGCGCTGATTGGTCGAATTCCGTACTCTGGCCTATCAGCGCTGGCCAATGCATTCTATTAGCATGATGAAGTAGAGCTGAATGTGTGTACTTAGCTCAACTACGCCGGTGGAGTAGTTGAGCTAAGCACACACATTCAGCTCTGCTTCATCAGGCTAATAGAAAGCATTGGTCAATCAGCGCTGGCCAAAGCATTCTATTAGCGTGAGCTGAGTGTGCACAAGGGTTCCAGTGCACCCTTGGCTCTGATGTAGCAGAGCTGAGTGTGCACAAGGGTTCTAGTGCACCCTCGGCTCTTCTACATCTGATGTAGCAGAGCCGAGTGTGCACAAGGGTTCTAGTGCACCCTCGGCTCTGCTACATCTGATGTAGCAGAGTCGAGTGTGCACAAGGGTTCTAGTGCACCCTCGGCTCTGATGTAGCAGAGCCGAGTGTGCACAAGGGTTCTAGTGCACCCTCGGCTCTGATGTAGCAGAGCCGAGTGTGCACAAGGGTTCTAGCGCACCCTCGGCTCTGATGTAGCAGAGCCGAGTGTGCACAAGGGTTCTAGCGCACCCTCGGCTCTGATGTAGCAGAGCAGAGTGTGCACAAGGGTTCTAGCGCACCCTCGGCTCAGATGTAGCAGAGCCGAGGGTGCACAAGGGTTCTGCTGATTCTGTATACTGATTCTGTATACTGGCCAATCAATGCTGGCCAACGCCAGCGGTGATGCAGAGCTGAGTGTGTGCCGAGCTCGCACAGCAGGGCTGACCGGCACACGGTGTAGTTGAGCAGAACTGGCTCAACACTGCTGAGTCTCTGCATACCCATAGGAATGCATTAGCCAGCCTTCGGCCAATCAGCGCTGGCTCTGCCGGAGGAGGCGGAGTCTAAGGTCGGACCTGAATGGAGACTGGTGTGAAGCGATCTTAGACTCCGCCTCCTCCAGCAGAGCCGGCGCTGATTGGTCGAATTCCGTACTCTGGCCAATCAGCGCTGTCCAATGCATTCCTATGGGAAAAAGTTAGCTTGCGAAAATCGCAAGCTGACAGGGACTTCCATGAAATAAAGTGACTTTTATGCCCCCAGACATGCTTCCCCTGCTGTCCCAGTGTCATTTCAGGGTGTTGGCATCATTTCCTGGGGTGTCATAGTGGACTTGGTGACCCTCCTGAGACGTATTTGGGTTTCCCCCTTAACGAGTATATGTTCCCCATAGACTATAATGGGGTTCGAAACCCGTTCGAACACTCGAACAGTGAGCGGCTGTTCGAATCGGATTTCGAACCTCGAACATTTTAGTGTTCGCTCATCTCTAGTTATTAACAATAATTCCTCCTAATAAATACTCCCTCCCCATATAAATTGCCCTGAAAGTATTAAAACTTATCCGTTAGTAAATATGTGCCCCCTTTATTAGTAATAAACCCATTTAATTTCTCAGAAATATTAATAAAAATTTTCATAGAGCACTCACCAAGGCTGCATATGTTAAAATGAAAATCCTTTATTCGACATATTTAAAAACATGGGAGAAAGACGATAGCGACTGAATTCCAGTCGCTATCGTCTTTCTCCCATGTTTTTAAAATATGTCGAATAAAGGACTTTCATTTTAACATATGCAGCCTTGGTGAGCGCTCCCCATTTTTTCTGTTTTACTACTTTATTATATGAACTGTGTTTTTCTGGGTTGTGTGCACCACTGTGCATAAGGCTAAGCCAATATTGGCTATATATCCAGCCACACATGCCATTATAACATACGCTGCAGAAGATAAATGACTTTTTTAGGGATGCCTGTATGTCAGTAGTGCCACCTATTCTTTTTTCTCCACTTTATTGTTTATAATAAAAATTTTACTCACCTAGCACTGAAGTCTCTCTCCCTGTTTGTGGCTTCGGAGCAGGGCATGTGATGACGTCACCACAGGTCCTTCTCCGTCTTCTATGTAGTAATCTATGTACCGTATTTTACGGACTATAAGGCGCACTGGATTATAAGCCGCATTGCCCATGAGCGCCTTATAGTCCGTCTCGGTTCATATATAAGGCGCACCGGACTATAAGCCGCAGTCCGGTGCGCATTATATCTTATTGAAAGCGGCGGCAGGCAGACTTTGCCAGCGGCCGCTTAACCCCCCGCGTGCCAGCCGCTTCTATTGGAAGCGCTCGGCAGGCGAGGAGGGGCTCTATCAGCAAAATCATGCTGATAGAGCCCAACCGTAAACGTTAGATTAAACTACCCCCCCCCCCCCCCGTTTTAAAATAAAAGCCTGAAACAGAATGTGAAACTTACCGAGCGGTGCAGGGTGGGCGGGCATTCAGGCCTCCTCTTCCTCCGATGTTCAGTCCTCCTCCGGCGCTCGCAAGCTGATAATGGCCAGGGCACATGCGCAGTAGAAGCATTATGATATTGCGCATGCGCCCCGGCCATTATCAGCGAGCGCCGGAGGAGAAGGACGGAACATCGGAGGCAGAGGAGGCCTGAATGCCCGCCCGCCCGCCCTGCACCGCTCGGTAAGTTTCACGTTCTGTTTCAGGCCAGCGTGACAGCAGGGCTGCCGGACACTTCCTATTCATTTCTATGGGAGCAGGCATGCGAGCGCTCCCCATAGAAATGAATGGACTGCTTTTTTCCATTCATTTCTATAGGGAGCGCTCGCATGCCGGCTCCCATAGAAATGAATGGGAAGTGTCTGTCCATTCATTTCTATGGGGAGCGCTCGCATGCCTGCTCCCATAGAAATGAATAGGAAGTGTCCGGCAGCCCTGCTATAACGCCGGCGTGTACGGCTGTGATACACGCCGGCGTTCGGTAGTGTGAATGCACCCTTACGGTGCCTTTTATGTATGTATGGAAGCGGCACGCAGTCTTTGCCGCCGCTTCCATCCATATATAAGCCGCACCGGACTATAAGCCGCACTTACGATTTCTGAGGAAATCGTAGGTTTTTATGTGCGCCTTATAGTCCGGAAAATACGGTAAGTGCAGGGACTAAAGCACCCTGCTTTATGATAAATGCCAATGTCCGCAGTATTGATGTGCGTTGCATGCCAATACACTTGTAACTACGGATCCCGGGACCTCTTTGGAGTAGGGGTCCCTGGGCATTTGCCCAGTTTGCCCCCCCCCCCCCCCCTCCCTAACACCGGCCCTGAATAAGGGATATGAAACAAATAAGAAGCATATGAGATTATTGGCCTATGCCTTTACGGAAGGGAGGCAGTACAAAAATCTATACCAAAATGGAGAACAACAAATCCATGCACCCTATTTAAGGTAGCACAAGAAGTAGAATTTGACTTTAAGCCTTGCAGGCAGGTAGCAGGTATCAATCCTTATTATAGTAACAATTTAGCGAGTAGCAGGAACCTGAACTACTCCCACTACTTCTGTTAATCTGTTGGGAGCAGACATTTTACATGAAATTCAGGCAACCATACAATACAATGAGATGGCCAGGCTTTGAGGGAAACTTGGAGGGGACGCTTTATGCAGTGCAAGCTCTAGGTTTGTGTGGGCCCCTGGGTGACAGAGCCTCAGTGAGTCGCTTTTGGAGCAACCCATGTGCACTGCAGCAAAAAAATAATAAAAAAAATGTGAGTTTTTTTTTTTTTTTTTTTTGCTGAGGCCTGAGTGGCCTGTAATACAGTCTATTCCATACAAATATATAGAACCTGTTCAGACATCAGAAAGTAAAGAGGAATTTTAGACAGACATCTGCCCAGATTCCTCTTTATTTTCTGCACTCCTTCACTCCTTTCTGACTCACGATGCTAGTACAGAGCATCAGAGCTTCCCACCACTGATTAGGCCCAAATAAATTGGTCTAACCAGTGGGGAGTCACAAGCCATGGCCTCCGAATCAGCTGCAGAATCCGCAGCAAGAGCCAACAGGACACTTTTTTTTTTTTTTTTCAGCGTCCTGCACTATAATATATGTTTTCAATGGGAGTCAGAATGAGGGAAGAATTAGCTGTGTGAATGAACCGTGCTATCTGTGTAAGCGCCGTGACCCCTTCTCTGTTTACATAGTGTCATACATCTTATAGTGATCATGTCAAGTAACTACAGCCTGATCCTATACATGTCTATGTGACAAAGTTGGAATTACATTACACGGTCTGTCATGCCCCAGGACTTGTTCATTCACTGACATCTATCTGTGATATTATGTTTTGCCTTTTTTTGGTGTGTCCCTCCTGTCTTCCTGTATTCTTAGCTGTGTGTAATAGCTCCTCCCAGCTCTCTGTGTATGTGGTAGTTCATCTTGATGCATGTAACATGTCTGCACAGCTTTTGGAAATTCATCATTTTTTCACCTGCTGTAATAAGGATTTAACAAGACTTACCCAGAATAAAGCATCTGGAATCTTACCTACGCCTATTCAGCTGAGTTGAACACTGTCTGACAACGTATCTGATGTGAGTACTGGTTACATACAGAGGACTTCAGGGCTCTCTCTCACAACCTCACACTTGCAGCCAAGCTATTGAGTCAGAATAGTGAAAAAATGATGCATAAAGACTCCCAGATTCAGCTGTGAGACTGCTCACTAAGTCTCAAGATCCAGTCACAGCAAGTTACCTGCAGATTCAGAAGGAAATAGCAGTGTGTAACCTGCATCCCCTCTCCATAGAACTTTCTAGCAAGCAGCCATTTCACTCCAGTATAACTCATCCTGTATTGTATCATGGCTGAAGGCAACCCTGAAAGTAGCATGGACAAGGATCTGCAGCCCAGTGTAAAGACTAAACGCCGTGTTAAACCTACTTGGAAAGTTAGAGAGAATCTAGAATGTTTAAAGCATGAACTTTCCTCTGAACTCTCAAAATGGTGGCAGAAAATACAGTCTCACATGTCTGCAATGTGCTTGCCTGCACACAGTGCATCACCACTAGAGGGAGCTCTGCAAATGCTATGTGCTATGCATGGACATTATGAGGAAATAGCTGGCGAATATCAAAGTGTATTGAAAGCACTAGCTACAGACGACTCTTTAGAAGAATTGCAAAGATTCCAACACCTCTGTTCAGAAAGGAACCACCTAGTGCATGAAGCTAAGTTAAGGACAGAGTCAAGAATTGCGCAACTGCAAGAAATGGCATCCCATGTTTCTGAGTCTACCAGACGTTCAAAACACACATCTAAGTCGCGGTCCTCAAAATCCTCTACACTCAGTGAGTAACTTATAAAAGCACGTGCAGAGGCAGAAGCTACTAAGATACAGGCTGCCTTTGCACAGGAGAAGGCAGCCATGGAAGCCAAAGCAGCTCAGCAGAGGGCAGAGTTGGAAGCTCTAGAAAAACAGTGTGAACACGCTACAGCCATGGCAAGGTTAAAGGTTTTTGAGCAGGCCGTCAGCGGAAGTGAAAGCGACAGCATCAGTCTGAGTGATGTGGAGGCCGAGGATCCCCTCAAGCGCTCTAGAGACTATGTGCTAAGCCAAAACAGTGAACCCTTATTTGCCACAAATGTTCCTGTCAAAAATGACATCACCACAGAGCAACAGGGCACAGTATCTTCTGCAGCACACCACATTCAAGCTCAACATGATGTCCTGCCAATCCAGCATACAGTTTCTTCTTCCTTCATGGATCCCCAAAGCTTTACAGCTCAGCAAATTCAATATACCGATACGCAGACAAATACCAATGTCTTACCATACCACCAGACTGTAAGTAACCATCCAGTTTCACACCCACATGTGGCTAAACCTATGGTCTTTAAGCTAGCTCCTAGGCTGAATGCCTATGCAGAACCATTTCCACTCATGTCTGTTAACCAGAACCCCACTAATAATGTAAACACCGCTACTCAGCCAGCGATTCAATATGTAAAGTCAGAGAGAACAGACATGTCTGAGTTTGCAAGATACATGGCTCGCCGTGAGCTTACGAAAACTGGACTTATAAGGTTTGATGACCAACCTGAGAACTACAGAGGATGGAAATGCACCTTTAAAACCACAACTAATGACCTCGGCATTACTGCAGCCGAAGAACTAGACTTGCTTATTCGGTGGCTTGGTCCACAGTCTGCAGAACGTGTAAAAAGACTCAGATCTGTCCACATTCACAATCCCACAGCAGGCCTCACTGCTGCCTGGGAAAGACTGGAGAAAACTTACGGCAGTCCCGAAGCAATAGAGAATGCTCTGTTCAAACGATTGCAAGAGTTTCCAAAGATATCTGGCAAGGATAACCAGAAATTCCAAGAGCTCAGTGACCTACTCATGGAGCTTCTACTAGCTAAGGCAGACATTCACCTACCAGGCCTCAGTTACCTAGATACTGCTCGTGGCATAAACCCAATAGTCGCCAAGTTGCCTTATAATATTCAAGAAAGGTGGACTACAGTTGGGTCAAGGTACAAAAATGAGAATCAAGTCTCCTTTCCTCCATTTTCCTACTTCTGTGAGTTTATCAAGAATATTGCAGAATCCAAGAATGACCCAAGCTTTTCCTATGGTGAACCCAGTGTCCCTGGATCACCTCCTGTTAAATATGGTGGCTCACATTCTAGCTACAGAAGTCCAGTTTCAGTAAAAAAGACCGACATTCTTCCTACACCTGCCCCAGAAGTAAGCAGTGGCAAGAATATAGAAGGCATAAAGGTAGAAAATCCTAATCGCCTGTGTCCTATTCACAAGAAGCCTCATCCCCTCAAGAAGTGTATTGGCTTCAGGAGGAAACCAATCCAGGAACGTAGAGAGCTTCTAAAGAAATTTGGTATATGCTTCAAATGTTGTGCCTCTACCGAACATATTGCTAAAGACTGTAAAATCGCTATCAAGTGTATACAGTGTGGCAGCGAAGACCACGTACAAGCTCTTCGTCCGTCCCAACCTAGTGCCACGCCACCTACAGTTTCCCTTCCCCCAACAGAGCATGGCGGGGAGAACACTGATCAAGCAACAAATATTCCCATGGTATCTTCTTCATGTACAGAAGTCTGTGGAGAAGACCTTTGTGACAGGTCCTGTGCAAAGATTTGCCTAGTCAACATATACCCCAAGAGTCAGCCAGAAAAGACGTTGAGGGTGTATGCCATCTTGGACGACCAGAGCAATCGATCACTTGCAAGATCAGAACTCTTTGATCTCTTTAACTTAAAGGGAGATACTTATCCTTATACCTTGGGTACGTGTAGTGGCATATCAGAGGTTTCTGGGAGAAGAGCCAGTGGACTCGTAATAGCTTCTCTCAAAGGCAATCTGGAAATACTTTTGCCCACGCTTGTTGAGTGCAATCAGATACCATCCAACAGAGAGGAGATACCCACACCAGAGGCAGCCTTTCATCACCCTCATCTAAGGGCTATAGCTGATGAAACAACAGCCCTTGACAAACATACAGATATTCTACTTCTGCTAGGTAGAGACGTTCTCAGACTACATAAAGTACGCCAGCAAATTGATGGACCACATGATGCACCATTTGCCCAACGCCTTGATCTAGGATGGGTTATCATAGGCAACATCTGCATAGATATGATGAAAAGGCCCACCAAGATTTCTTCATTTAAGACGCATATCTTACCAAATGGTCGCAGTTCTTATTTCCAGCCATGTCCACATCACTATCAAGTGAAAGAGAAAATAAGCAACAGTAAGTGGTTGCACAGTCATCAAGACAACGTGAACACTTCCTTACCCTGGGATGACACCCTTGGATTAACAGTGTTCAATACTACAAGTGATGACAACAAGTTGGCACCGTCCATGGAAGATAAGGAATTTCTCAAACTTATGGCTGAGGAATTCACTCAAGACGACTCCAACGGGGGCGTGGCTAGCCGCGTATGAGAGCGGACGCATCTCCCGAAGCTCTCTGTGTTCTCGCTCTCCATCCTGAGTTTACCGGAGCCATCCTGCTGCACATAGCCTGGGCTGCCCTGAGGCTCTCCCCCAAGCCTCTGTCTGCCGTATCTGGGCGCCGTCTGTCAGGTATTGCGTGGTCCCGGGCGGTTGAAAACACTGCGGCCTGCTGCACTGCCCGAGTCCGGCCGCCATCTTGGCCTCGCGGCCTACCCGGCTCCTTTAACCCTGCGCTGTGGCCTGATTGCAGCGACTTACCTGCCGGACCGTCCGGTCCCTCTTCATCCCGGTGGAGATCCTCTGGTGCCTCCTGGTGTCCTCCGCCTGCCGGTCTCCTCGTCTGCAGTACTGCCTCCTCTTCATACCGCTGCGGCCGCCATCTTGGATTTGCGGCCTACATCCCGGCTGGCTTCCCTGTGGGTGGCTGCCTCCAGTTGATCCTGCCTGCTGCTCTGCGGTGACTCCTGGCTCGGCGAGGTCCTCTGGTGTCCCTCCTCTGGTCCTCCTGCAGCGTCTGTGGGGGTATGCAGCTTGCAGCTCCCTGAAGGCTTCACTGTGTTAGGCCCTTGCTCTACCTGCTGCCTGGCCTCCCTGCATTGCCTGAAGTGGAGACACCTCACCCCCCCCCCTGCTGTTCTGGCTCCCATCCTGACACTTTCTACTGGGACATTCTGCTAACCCTGTGAGTACTCCCTGCTGTTTTTTTGGACTTTCTTACACTCTTCAGAGGCCTTTCTAGCAGGGAATTTATTTTTTGTTGCTGTGGACTGCAGTGGTGTGAAGGAAGTGCTGAGCCCCTACTCCACCATCAGGGGGGGGCTCCTCACCTTCCTCCACTTGCTGTGTGTTATATGCTCTGCAGTATATCCCCACGGAACTAGCACTTCTCCCACTGCTCTATTGGCACCTCACGGGTACCGGGTTTGATTATGGAACTGTGTGACCGCCTCATGTAAGGCCTGGTGATACTGCGAGTGTACCTTCATTACCTTCTATGGTCGCTTCTCATTGTGATATGTCCAGAAGACGTCCTAACACCTCTACTGCTCCTTCCCGCACGCCGGGCCGCTCTCTTACTCACTCACCGTCAATCTCTACCTTCCTGTCCCGATCTGGAACCTCGGCTACTGGGTCTGGCACTGATGACATGGCTCCTCCATCTTCTCCGCTTCGTCAATCGCAGTCACCTCCTTCAATGTCTGCCACCCCCCCTGGACATGACATGCAATCCTTGGATTCAGCCTCCCTGCCCTGCTCGGCAGCCCATATTGCCTCTGCGGACTTTCAGCTACTTCGGGACCTTATTCAAGCTCTGCCCACTAAACAGGACCTGGATGCTGTAGTTTCCCGAATGGAACAATCCCAGGCACAGGCCCTCGGTGCGATCCAGTCTGATGTGTCTCAACTTACTACTAGGGCTGACGCTACTGATCAAACACTGTCCTCCTTGGAACAACGCCTGTCTGCGGTGGAGAGCAATCAAACCTACTCTGAGGCCCGCCTTCAACAAATTGCTTTGCTCCTGGATGACCAGGAGAACCGGGGTCGCAGAAATAATATTCGATTACGAGGAGTGCCAGAAAAAGGCCCTCAGGATGATCTGATCAGCCGTATTAATACCATTTTCAATATGGCGACTCAACGCCCGCTGGATGCTACCTTCATGATGGACCGTGTGCATAGAGTCCAACGTTCTGGCCCGCTTGACCCTGCTAATCCTAGAGATGTTCTGTGTAGACTACATTACTTCACGGACAAGGAACACATCCTGAGGTGTGCCTGGGATATGGGATCGGTGCCTTTTGAGAATGCCTCTGTCAAGCTCTACCCAGACGTCTCATCCCGCACATTGGCTATGCGCCGTGCCCTTCAGCCGGTGTTGACTTTGATTAAGGACTGTGGAGGTTCCTATAGGTGGGGTCATCCCTTCCATTTGATTGTTCGTGTTGGCTCGTCTTCGATTGTTGTCCGTTCCCCGGCGGACTTGCCTGATTTGTTTGCCTCCCTGGATGTGCGCCCTGTCTCAGTCCCGAACTGGCTTGCTCTGGATTCCTCCCGCCCTACTATATCCAGGCGCGGCCGCGGTTCCAGGCGTTCTTCTTCGGCTGCTTCTAGAGAGAGACCTCGGCGAAACTCAACTCCACGACGTCTTCCAATACCGGATCCGCCTGGGTCTCCGCTCCGTCAACCAGATCTCTCAGCTCAGCTTCCCATTGAAGCATGATCCCTCATGCCACCGGTCTTTGATCTGCCCACAGGACAGTGTTGATATCCTTTTATGTTGAGTGGTCTTGGACTTGTTTCGCGGTTGGTGGACATTTTCACTATGTTTATTTTATTTTGTTCTGTGACTACTCTGTTCCTCTTGATCCTGTGCCTGCTGGGCTTTATAGATGGCCCTTGTTGATATTGCTGTGTTTTTATACAATATTGTTATTTGGACCTTAGAGTCACTTTGTAGCCCTGTGCATCCTATCCCTATACATTTTGTTGGGGGTAGGGGCATAGGGTTTTCCTTACCAGGTACACTCGTGGTGCTTGCGGGCCCACTTCTCCCCCCCATCTTTTCTTACTCCCTCAATCCTTCCTGTCTGTTGTTGTGCCCCTGGCCCATTTGTCTAGGGGTAGTTAGATTTGTTCTACTCTTGGTTCTTTTTCCTTCTCCTTTCTTCCCCCCCCCCCTCTTTCTTTACTGCTCTCCTTCCTCTACCCTGTTACTTTCCTCTCTTTTTTCTTTCCCTCTCCCTTTACCCTCTTCAATTCTTCGCCCTCTCCCCTCCCTCCCCCCCCCTTTTTTTTTTTTTTTTTTTCCCTCTGCTCCTAGGGTGTGAGCTGGGAAAGCCCGTCTCCCTCCATGCCTCCGCTTGATCGCCTTTCCTTCATCACCGTTGGCTCCCTCAATGTGAGAGGCCTTCATAGTCCAGAGAAGCGCTCCGTGCTCTTCAATCTGCTCAAAGGTAAGCGCCTTCATGTTGTATTTTTGCAGGAAACTCACCATTGCTCTACCAAGCCATACAAGTTGACTAATGCTTGGTTTCCTCATGCATATCATAGCTCCTCTCCTGATCCGAAATCCAGAGGGACTAGTATCTTGATTTCTCGCTCCCTGCCTTGGGAACATTTGGAGACTCGCACTGATTCTGAGGGGAGACTTGTTATGGTAAAGGGTCGTATCTCCTCTCAACTTTTTACTTTTGTTTCTTTGTATTTACCTAACTCGGGACAGGGTCGTGCCCTTAGTTCTTACTTAGGGCTGTTGGACGGCTTTGTGGAGGGCTTCCTGGTGGCGGGGGGTGATCTTAATCTGGTCCTGGACCCTTCATTGGACTCTTCTGCTGGCGTCTCTTCTCACCCTTACTCACTCATCAGGAGGGTTAAGAGGGACCTTCATTCCCACCAGCTTGTGGACTCCTGGAGGTTACTCCACCCATTGGATAGGGATTACTCCTATTACTCTCCGGTCCATCACCGATACTCTCGTATTGACTACCTCTTTATCCGTCACCAACATCTCCATTCTTTGTTGGCTGCGGAAGTCGACAACATTACTTTCTCCGACCATGCTTTAGTTACTTTGTCTGTTTCCTTGTCCTCTCCTATTCCTTTCCAGCGTCAGTGGAAGCTTAACGCATCACTTCTTGATGATGTAACCATCCTGGATGACATTAAGACCCGTTTGGGGGAATACTTTGAGAGGGAGGAATTGTCGGGGATTGCTCCTCCTATGGTGTGGGAGGCTCACAAATGTTTTATCCGGGGTATTCTGTTGCAACATGGTTCCCGCTTAAACAAGGAATGCCGGGCTTGTATTGAATCTCTGCTGCAGCGGATCCGCTCGTTGGAACTCCTTCATAAGCGCCAAATCACTCCTGATGTTTATTCCCAGCTTGCCAGCGCCCGAGAAGAATTGCGTACGCTCGTCACTGATAGGGTGAAGGGTACTCTAGCTAAATGCAGACGTCATTTTTATGAGTTTGGAAATAAGAGCGGGCGTTCCCTAGCTAGGGCCCTTCGGGTTCAGCAGTCCTCCACCTACGTTCCATGCATCGGTTCCGCCCAGGGTACTCGATTACACATGCCCCTTGATATTGCGGCTGCCTTTCGGGACTACTATGCCTCTTTGTATTCTGTAGACTCTGGCCCTTCTCCTCTCCCTGACACGGAGTTCCGAGATCGCATTCGTTCTTATCTCTCCTCCTCTGGTCTCCCGTCGTTGTCTTTGGAGGACTTGACAGCCTTGGAATCTCCTATTGTTGAAGAGGAAATTTCTTTAGCTATCTCCAGTATGGCAACGGGTAAGGCCCCAGGTCCAGACGGCCTTACCTTGGCATACTATAAGAAACTTGGCCCTGAACTCCGCCCCAGACTGTTGAAAGTTTTCAATTCTCTTACCGATGGCTCAGCCCTTTGTCGTGACTCCCTGCGTGCTCACATAGCAGTTATCCCCAAACCGGGAAAAGACCCTCTTCTGTGCTCTAACTACCGCCCCATTTCGCTAATCAATGTTGACCTAAAAATTTTAGCCAAGATCCTGGCGACCCGTTTATCGCCCTTGCTAGGAAATATTATTCACCCGGATCAAGCTGGATTTTTACCCGGCCGTGAGGCTCGAGATAATACTACCAAAGCTATCAACCTCATGTATGGGGCTAAACGATCGGGCTCTCCTCTCATGCTTCTTTCAACTGACGCCGAGAAAGCCTTCGACAGGGTCAACTGGCGGTTCATGGAAGAGACCTTGTTACATATTGGTCTTGGACACCGCATGATGAGTTGGATCATGGCTCTATACTCTCTCCCTACAGCGATGGTCAGGGTGAACGGTTTACTGTCCCAGTCCTTCCCTATCCGAAATGGCACTAGGCAAGGTTGCCCCCTTTCGCCTCTCATTTTCGTCTTGACTCTTGAACCCTTCCTCCGCCAGGTTCGAGCCGATCCGAACATCTCAGGTGCTGCTCATTCTTCCCGTTTATATAAAGTGGCGGCGTATGCAGATGACTTGCTATTTTTTCTCTCCTCCCCGCATGTCTCTCTTCCGGCTCTGATGCTCGCCTTTCAGGCTTACTCGACCCTTTCAAACTTTAAAATCAACTTTTCGAAGTCGGAAGCCCTTAATGTGACCCTTTCTTCCTCAGCGGCCACCTCATTGAGTCAATCTTTCCCTTTTCATTGGGCCCCCACTTCTCTCAAGTATTTGGGGGTTTATCTTACTCCGGATCCGAAAGATCTCTTTCGTTGCAACTTCCCCCCACTTCTGGCGTCTATCAGGGCTGATTGTACTCGATGGTCCACTGGAGCCTTTACCTGAATCGGGAGATGCGCGATTTTTAAAATGAACATTCTCCCTCGTCTTCTCTACTTGATGCAGATGCTTCCCATTCACATTCCTCTGTCTTTTCTTAGATCCCTCACTTCCATCCAACTGAAGTTCATCTGGTCGGGCAGACCCGCCCGAGTGAGTAAGGCTTTTCTGTTTCGTCCCAAGAGATGTGGTGGTTTATCGCTTCCGGACCTGAAGTCCTATTATTTGGCTACCCACCTGACTCGTGTCGTGGACTGGTGTAGGCATGCTGTTTCTAAACCTTGGGTCTACATCGAACAGGCATTCTCTCCTATCCCTTTGCAGGTTGCCCCATGGTTGGACTCCTCCTCATTGTCATCTCTCTTTTCTCACCCTACCCTTGGTCCCACGCTTCGGATTTGCTCCAGGGGCCTTGTTCGCTCCACTCTCCTCCCTAAGGATTCCGCTTTTTTCCCAGTGCTGGGCAATCCTGCCTCTCCACCTGGAATGTTTGATCGAGTTTTCCGTAATTGGCGCCGTCATGGGATTTTTCGTGCCTGTCACTTCCAGGACGCAGGGGGATGGAATACACTTCTGAACTCCCAGGCCCCTCCTGAGTTGCCCCCTTTGGATGCTTGGCGGGGGATGCAACTTCGTCACTTTTTGCATTCTCTCCCTGCTCCTACTGAGTTCCGTGTCGAACCTACCCCCTTGGAGAAGATTTGTGTTGGCGCTGGCCCCCTCTGCCACTCCCTCTCGCTCACTTACCAGATCCTGGTTGAACCTCCAGAGGACTTTGTTCCACTGTTCTTGCTGAAATGGGAATCTGACTTATCCCTTTCCCTCTCTCAGGAACAGCGTAGGCGTATTTTTTGCCTTTCTCATACTGCCTCCATCAGCTCTCGCCACCAGGAGGCCAGCTACAAAATCTTGTCCCGATGGTATAGGGTTCCTACGAGACTCCATGCTATGTTCCCTCAGGTCTCCCCATTATGTTGGCGCTGTGGCGACGAGGAAGGCACGTTGCTACACATTTTTTGGTCCTGTCCTGCCCTTTCGTCCTTCTGGGAGGGGGTCAAACGGATAACCCTCCAGCTTACTGAAACTTCTCACCATTTGGGCCCTGCCTTGTTCCTCCTTAATCATTGTGAGTCTTCTGTAAAGGTCTTTAAGCGTTCCCTGCTTAGATTCCTGATCCTCGCTGCCCGGGCTTGTATCCCCCTTTTTTGGAAACGAGTGGATCCTCCTCCTCTCTCCCTCTGGATTTCGAAGGTCAACGAGATAATGCACATGGAAAATCTCACGTCTTTCCTGCATGGTACGACTGAGGCGTACATCAAAACCTGGTTCTACTGGTTCAGGTTTCAACAGTCTGCAGAGTACCGGACGCTCCTGGGCTCTGACCCCTCCTCTGATTGATACTCTTGTTGTTCATTTCAAGTATTTGACCGGTGGTTGCTCCCGAGCCCTTCCTAACTGGCTGTGGTATGGTTGACCTGACGAGCGCTCTCGCTGGTTTCCTGACTGCTCACACTCACCCCTACCTACCCTTTCACCCTCTATGTTTAGTCCTCTCCCCCACCCACCTGTCCCACTAACCCACTCCCTCCTCCTCCCCCCCCCCTTTTTGTTTTGTTTTTTCTCTATGTTGCTTTCTTTGTTTTTATTTTTTCTTGTGTTGCACTGTGTGCTTTTTTGTTCGCAGGGCGGGTGTTCGCCTTGTTTCTTGTAATTGTCTTTTCTTATTGTATAAAACAGAAAAAATTTTCAATAAAAATTTGAGTTACAAAAAAAAAAAAAAGACGACTCCAACAGCTGGGTTGCACCTTTACCCTTTCACTCTCCGAGATCAAAACTACCAAACAATCGGAAGTAAGCAGTTTATAGACTTTCGTCTCTTAAACGTACCCTCAAGAGGAAACCAGAGATGGAGAAACATTTTGTAGGTTTCATGCAGAAGGTATTTGAGAGAGATCATGCGGAACCTGCACCACCACTAAAGGAAGGAGAAGAATGCTGGTACCTTCCATCATTTGGCGTATATCACCCTCGCAAACCTGACCAGATCAGGGTTGTGTTTGATTCTAGCGCTCAGTGTGAAGGCGTTTCTCTGAACAACGTGCTCCTCACTGGTCCTAACCTTAATAACAGCCTCATAGGAGTCCTAATCCGCTTCAGACAAGAACCTGTCGCAGTGATGGCTGATATCCAGCAGATGTTTCATTGCTTCATAGTGAAGGAAGACAACAGAAATTATCTCAGGTTCCTATGGCACAAAGATAATGATGTCAACAATGAAGTCATAGATTACCGCATGAAAGTGCATGTCTTTGGCAATAGTCCATCCCCTGCAGTAGCGATCTATGGACTAAAAAGGACTGCTCAGGAAGGCGAGAAAGAGTATGGGTCTGACGCTCGTCAGTTTGTTGAAAGGAACTTCTACGTTGATGATGGTCTTAAATCTTTACCCACAAGTGAAGAAGCGATTTCCCTTCTTTCCAGGACACAGGAAATGTTATCTGTAGCAAACCTCAGACTTCACAAGATCATCTCCAATAATCCGGAGGTAATGGAAGCATTTCCCTCTGATGACCATGCAGTCAACCTCAAAGACCTTGATCTCAGTTCCGATACTCCTCCTATGCAACGCAGCCTAGGACTGCGGTGGAACATTGGACAAGACACATTCACATTCCAAGTGTCAGCCTGTGACAAACCTTTTACCAAGCGAGGAGTTTTATCTGTGGTAAACAGCATTTATGATCCTCTTGGTTTCATAGGCCCCATCACCATTCAAGGCAAGCTACTGCTAAGACATCTTACTACTGAGAACAGCGACTGGGACACTCCACTGCCTGCTGAGAAACAACAAAAGTGGGAAAAATGGAAAAGATCTTTGGAAGTATTGGAAAAACTCCAGGTTCCACGTTGTTATGTGCCCGGCTCCCTTTCAGCTGCAGTCAGGAAGGAAATCCACATCTTCTCTGATGCATCGGTGGAAGCTATAGCTGCAGTGGCCTATCTGAGGACATTAGGAGCCAATCATGAGCCATGCTGTGGATTCGTCCTAGGTAAGACCAAACTGACTCCTAAATCTGCCCACTCTGTTCCACAACTCGAACTTTGTGCAGCCGTGCTAGCTGTAGAAATTGCCGAAGTAATTGAAGGTGAAATGGACATTACCATTGATTCCTTTACATTCTATACTGACAGCAGAGTCGTCCTCGGATATATACACAACCAAACAAGACAATTTTATGTGTATGTTGGCAACAGAGTAGAACGTATTAGAAGTTTCTCTGCTCCTGATCAGTGGCATTACATCTCCACAGAACTTAACCCAGCTGACTGTGGTACAAGGCCTGCACCGACAGCACACCCACTAGACCATTCGTGGCTATCACCTCCAAGTTTTCTATATGATGATTCCTACTTGACTCCTACCAACACTGTCTATGATTTGGTGGATCTCAACTCTGACAAGGAAATCAGGCCTACGACCTCTACACTGTACACCTCTGTGATTCCAAAGACGAAGCTGAAGTCACACCGCTTTGAGCGTTTCTCAACCTGGTCATCTATTGTGAGAGCCATCGCCCGACTGTTTCACATTGCTCAGTGCTTTGCAAAGGACAGGTTGACAAAGTGTCATGGCTGGTATATGTGTCCGGAACACCCTACAGCAGCGGACATCGAACATGCTGAGCATGGTATCATCAGGAGTGTTCAACAAGAGGTATACCACCAAGAGACTGACAGTATCTTAAGAAACATCAATCTGAAATACTCTTGTGGATTACAATTTGGGTTGGTGGAAGTGTTGGCAAATTGCGGCTTCCCCGATCCGAAGATTGGTTATATGGACCCTATGCAAAGTTCTTAGTTGTAGCCTACAGCTTCAAGACTTTCGTTTACAAGTTTTGGACTAATTGTTGATTACTGTTCATTGTGCATGTTTATTTTCTTGTTTTTCAGGTTTCATCCTTATGGACATCTAAGGACATTATTTTGATACTACTTTCAGTGTAATCTAAAGATTTCAGACGGGGAGTGTCATGCCCCAGGACTTGTTCATTCACTGACATCTATCTGTGATATTATGTTTTGCCTTTTTTTGGTGTGTCCCTCCTGTCTTCCTGTATTCTTAGCTGTGTGTAATAGCTCCTCCCAGTTCTCTGTGTATGTGGTAGTTCATCTTGATGCATGTAACATGTCTGCACAGCTTTTGGAAATTCATCATTTTTTCACCTGCTGTAATAAGGATTTAACAAGACTTACCCAGAATAAAGCATCTGGAATCTTACCTACGCCTATTCAGCTGAGTTGAACACTGTCTGACAACGTATCTGATGTGAGTACTGGATACATACAGAGGACTTCAGGGCTCTCTCTCACAACCTCACACTTGCAGCCAAGCTATTGAGTCAGAATACGGTCACTATAAAAAGACAGAGTTTATCTTCAGCGTTCTTCTTATTGATGACCTATTCTGATCATCTGATCATCAATAAAAATGAGCTGGAAAACTTCGGAAGAATTTGCAAATCTGTCTCCCAAGATGTAAACAGGGAGACAGTGACTCTGTTATGCTGCCCTCTATAGCAAGAACCCTGAACAACATGCCCAAGGTTATAACCTCGCATCATGCAGTGAAGGCTTCTGGGAAGTCGGGCATGTTGTTCAGGGTGATTGCTATAGAGGGCAGCATAACAGAGGCACTGTCTCCCTGTCTACATCTTGGGAGACAGATTTGCATATTCTTCCCATGTTCCCTTGCAACTATGGCTGTATAAGTCTCCACACACCTGAGAAGGTGGTCTCTCCCTAAGGATAGCCGTTATCCCCATAATCTGGTCTCTCAGCCTCTCACTTAAACCAAATCAGTTCTCTCTAGGCTGCGCTGATGACGTCCAAAGAGACAGAAACAGTGCCGTCCGTAGCTGAGAAATTGATTTGGTTATAACCTTGCATCATGCAGTGAAGGTTTCTGGGAAGTCGGGCATGTTGTTCAGGGTGCTTGCTATAGAGGGCAGCATAACAGAGGCACTGTCTCCCTGTTCACATGTTGGGAGACAGATTTGCATATTCTTCCCATGTTCCCTTGCAGTGGAGCAACTATGGCTGTATAAGTCTCCACACACCTGAGAAGGTGGTCTCTCCCTAAGGATAGACGTTATCCCCATAATCTGGAAAACTTCTTAAGCCTATGGCTAGCAGTAAAGAAACGCTGAGAGAAAAACTGCTGCGGTGACGCATCGCATTTCTTCCTGAAGCCCTTTGCACAGAAAGTTTGCAGAGCTTTTCTCTGCGTACTTTCTGCTTCAATTATATCTATACCGCCGGCATTTCCGTATGTATGTTGCCATTTCCAAAACCGCGACTGTTTTGGAAACTACAGTGTGTATCACGTGGGGATGAGGCCTCATGTGGCGAAAACCCAACATTTTACAGTTCCTGCAAAGTGAATGAGATTGTAACAAATCCCATCCACACATTATGGAAAAATATGTGCAGTGGACACACTACTATTTTCAAAACCGTCGCGGTTTTCGAAATCACAGCATATCAATTATACCTACAGGTTTCTATATACTATATATATTCTATATACTATAGGTTTCCCTATAAGTATAATGGAATTAGAAAATGAAAATCGCTACGGGAAAAAAACACAATGCTTTATTGCTGCTTTTTTTTCTGCAGCGCTATTTTGTTGCAGGCCTTAGTCTTAATAAAGCCCAAGTGCCACCTTCATTAAATTAATTGCCCCCTCATAGTATGCCCCTGATTTTTCCCTGACATAAATACTGCACCCCTAATGTCAATTATATCAATGGCCACCCCCTTATGTTCATAATGCCTCCTAATATAAATAACTTCCCCCTTTATTCATAATGCCCCCTAATAACCCTAATATTCATAATACCCCCTCCCTTATGCTGTAGTTATAATTTTCCCCTCCAAACAACCCCTTATACTATTAAAATATCCACAACTAAGCTTAAAAAACAAAAAAAATAAATTATACTCACCTACCTACAATCCTGATGAAAGTAGCTGCTGCTTCCTTTATGTCCAAGTGCAGGACGTCTGCATATCAGCACAGGCGGCGCGCCTCTGCTGAGAAACATATGCCTATCTGCCTTCTCATTGTCTTGTAAACTGCAGGCCCCATTATGTAAACAATACTGGGACAGTTTTAACCCCTTAGCGACCTTTGACGTACTATTACGTCATGGACGCGAGGTACTTCGCGCACCATGAAGTAATATTACGTCATGGTGATTCCGCCCGCTCACTAGCTGAGCGGGCGGAATCGGAACTGAGTGATAGCTGTTACTGACAGCTATCACCCTTTTCCATAACCTCCGGTCGGTACTTTTACCGATCGGAGGTTTTAACCCTTTGATTGCGATGGTCAAACATGACCACCGCAAACAAAGGGTGCCGCGATCTCTCCCCCCCCCCCCCGCCGGCACCCCCCGGACCGAGATCGGGGGGTGCCGGTATCTGTAATACGTAGTCTGGGGTCTGGTTAGTGACCCCAGACAGCCCTGAGCACTCACTTACCTGGTGATGCTCCCGGCGTCTTCTGGAAGTGAGCTGTCCCGTCCGCACAGCTCACTTCCTGTGTCTAGAGTGAGACACGTGCAGGCTGTCACTGCAGCCTGTGTCTCAGTCTAGAGTAGAGAATCAGTGATGCAATCTTCACTGATCCATGTGTCCCATAGGGACACAAGAACAAGTAAAAAAAAAAGTGTAAAAAAAAAAAAATAAAGTATTTGAAAACAATTAATAAAGTTATAAAGTCCCAAAAATCCCTTTTTTCTATAAAAAATGAATTATGTAAAAAAAACACAAAAAAATTAATAAAAACAATACATATTTGGTATTGTCGCGTCCGTAACAACCTGTACAACAAAACTGAAACAATATTTAATGTACACAGTGAACGGCGGTAAAAAATAACGGAAAAAACCCGCCGGAAGTAGTGATTTTTCGCCATCTCACCTTACAAAATGTGCTATAAAAAGTGATCAAAAAGTCATATGCACCCCAAAATAGTACCAATAAAATGCACAGGTTGTCCCGCATAAAATAAGCCCTCAACCAACACTGTCAAGCGAAAAATAAAAATGTTACGCCTCTCAGAAGATGGCGATGCAAAAATCACTGATTTATGTCCCCAAATGTGTTTTTGTTCTGCAGACTTAGTATCGCATAAAAAAATAACATAAATGAGGTATCGCCGTAACCGTACCAACCCGCAGAATAAAGGTCACATGTTACTTATACTGTACGCTGCATGGCGAAAAATGTAAAAGGTAAAACTCAATACCAGAATTGATTTTTTCTCTTTTAAATCCAGCAAAAAAAGAGTTAATAAAATGTAATCAGTAAGTTTTAGGCACCCCAAGATGGTGTCATTACAAAATACATCGCATCCCGCAAACAACAAGCCCTTATATGGCCACGTCAGCAGAAAAATAAAGAAAATATAGCCTCTACCAATGTGAAGACAAAATCGCCAAATCATTAGAACACAACTGGGTGCGGCAGGCAGGGAATGTATAAGCTGTGCAAGCGAATATCAGGGGACACCCTATATTTACAGCTTATGAGGGAAAATATACCAGAAGTGACCCCCAAAGTGACCCCAGTGTGACTCCCCCAATCATAGGAGCTACTGGGGGTACAGTAGGGAATTTAGTGTCTGCAATGTCCTCCGCACCGCTTATATATTCCCTCTTCGCCATCCGCTGTGCAGTCACGTCTGGGATACTAATACTACACCCCCTGATAAATTCTTTTAGGGGTGCAGTTTTCAAACTGCGGTCACTCCTTTGGGGAATCCACTTTTCTGGTACCTTACAGGCTCTACAAACATGACATGGCGTCTAGATACCAAACATCTGAATCTGTACTCCAAAAGCCGCATCGCGCTCCTTCCCTTCTGCCCCCTGCTGTGTGTCCAAACTGCAGTTTATGCCACATGTATGACACTGGTGTAACCGGGGTAATGTCATATGTGAGTATAAACTGATATTAGGGCACATATATGACACTGGTGTACCCCGGATAACGTACGTAATGTCATATGTGGGTATAAACTGATATTAGGGCCCAGCCAGACACAGAAGGGAAGAAGGTTATTTGGTTTTTGGAGCACAGACTTAGACGGTTTGGTTTTTGGATGCCATGGCACTTTTGCAGAGACTCTAAAATTTCCCCTACAAAATGGGGTCACTTCTTGGGGAATTCCAGTTTACTGGCACCTCCAGGGCTCTGCAAAAACAACATGGCGCCCAGGAAGTCCCTCTAAATCTGTACCCCAAAAGCTAAAAAGCGCAGTGCTCCTTCCCTTCTGAGCCCTGCTGTGCGCCCAAGCAGCAGTTTATACCCACATATATAATTTTTTTGCCCCTCGGGAAGGCCCACTTAATAGTTTTAGGAGTGCAGGTCTCTGACAACACAAAGTGGGTGCAATGCATTGGATACCAAAATGGCATATTTCTTTAAAAATTTCAATTTTGGGGAAGCATTTTTAGTCTCAAAATCATAATACCACTTGATACATTCCTTGACGGGTGTAGTTTCTAAAATGGGGTCACTTTTGAGGGGTTTCTATTGTATTGATACTTTAGGGGCTCAGCAAATGCGACATGGCACCTCAAAACTATTCCAGCAATATATGCCCTCCAAAATCCAAATAGCGCTCTTTCCATTCTGAGCCCCAACATGTACCCATACAGCAGATTATGATCCCATATGGGGTATTGCCGTGTTCAGGGGAAATTGTGTAACAAACTGTGGGCGGCTCTTAATTCTCTAACTACTTGCAAAAATTAAAAATATGGCGCTAAATGGACAATTTATTGGAAAAAAAGTAATTTTTCATTTTCACATTTCAATGGTAAAAAAATCTGTGAAACACCTGTAGGGTCCAAGTGCTCACTAAACCCCTTGATAAATTCCTTGAGGGGTCTAGTTTTCAAAATGGGGTCGTTTTTTTTTTTTTTTTGGGGGGGGGGGGTTTCCACTGTTCTAGCACTTCAGGGGCTCTCCAAATGCAACATGGTGCCTATAACAGATGTCAGCTAAATTTGCCCTCCAAAATCCCAATAGCGATCCTTCAGCTCTGGACTTTACAGTGTGCCCATACATCACTTTACATCCACATATGAGGCATTTCTGTAGTTGGGGCAAAGTGCTTGACAATTTGTGGGGTGCATTTTCTTTTTTAACCCCTTGTGGAAATGCATAATTTGGGGTTAAAGCTACATTTTATAGCAAAAAATGTCACTTTTCCTTTTGTTGGGCCAATTCTGTTACACTCCTGTAGGGTCAAAGGGCTCACTAAACCCCTTGGTAAATTCCTTGAGGGATATAGTTTCCAAAATGGGGTGACATTTTGGGGGTTTCCACTGTTTTGGCACATTGGGGGCTCTGCAAAAGGGACATGGTGCCTGAAAAGTATTCTAGTAAAATCTGGCCTACAAAATCCAATTAGCGCTCCATCCGCTCTGAGAGCGACCGTGTGCCCGTACATTAGGGTACCAGCACATACGGGGTATTGTCGTGTTCAGGAGAAATTGTGTAACAAAATGTGGGGTGCAGTTTCTCCTTTAACCCTTTGTGAAGATGAAAAATTTGGGGCTACAGTGACATTTTATTATAAAAAAAGTAAATTTTTCATTTTCACATCTCAATGGTAAAAAAATCTGTGAAACACCTGTAGGGTCCAAGTGCTCACTATACCCCTTGATAAATTCCTTGAGGGGTCTAGTTTCCAAAATGGGGTGACATTTTGGGGTTTTCCACTGTTTTGGCACCTTGGGGGCTTTGCAATCGGGGCATGGCGCCTGAAAAATATTCTAGCAAAATCTGGCCTACAAAATCCAATTAGTGCTCCATCCGCTCTGAGAGCGACCGTGTGCCCGTACATTAGGGTACCAGCACATATGGGGTATTGTCGTGTTCGGGAGAAATTGTGTAACAAAATGTGGGGTGCAGTTTCTCCTTTAAACCTTAGTAAATGTGTAAATTCTAGGGCTAAATGAATATATTAGTGACAGAAATTGAAAAATGTAAATTTGACCTCCATTTTGTTTTAATTGTTGTGAAATGCTGAAAGGGTTAAGAAACTTTCTAACTGCTGTTTTAGATTCTTTCAGGAGTGCAGTTTTTAGAATGGGGTGACTTTTGGGGGGTTTTATTAGAGAGGCCTTTCAAGTTCCCTTCAGAACTGAACTGGTCCCTTGAAAAATGTGTTTTGGAAATTTTCTTGAAAATTTGGAAAATTACTGCTTGACTTGTAAGCCTTATAATATCTGAAAAAAATGAAAGGGTGCTTAAAATTTGATTGCTACATAAATCAGAGACATGGTTAATTATATTTATGAAAAAATTCGGGTAGTATGACTTTCTATTTGAAAGGCTTGCAATTTCAAAGTTTGAAAACTGCATTTTTTTCAAAATTTTCACCAAATTTCCTATTTTTTCATAATTAAAGACAAAACATATCAACGAAAATTTACTACTGACATGAAGTACAATGTGTTACGAAAAAACAATCTCAGAATCACTTGTGTAAGTTAAAGCTTCTCAAAGTTATCGCCATTTAAAGTGACACATGTCAGATTTGAAAAAAGAGGCCTGGTCCTTAAGTCACTTTTGGGCTGTGTCTCTAAGGGGTTAAATGCTCCATAGTAGCCCCCAAACAGTATCACATGCTCCAGAGTAGCCCCCACCAGTATTACATGCTCCACAGTGGCCCCCAACAGTATTACATGCTCCATAGTAGCCCCCAAACAGTATTATGCGCTCCACAGTGGCCTCCAAAAAGTATTACGTGCTTCATAGTGGCCCCCAAACAGTATTATGTGCTCCACAGTGGCCCCCAAACAGAATTACGTGCTCCATATTGTTCCCCAAACATTATATGCTCCACAGTGGCCCCCAAACAGTATTATGTGCTCAACAGTGACCCTCACACAGTATTATATGCTCACAGTGCCCACCCCCCAGAGCCTGAAACCCCCCAAGGCTCACTATCATCTACCGGAGGTTAAAGTCTCTCTGTCCCTCAGCAACACACACAGTCAGAACCCGGAAGCCCATTGGGCCCCCTCAGGAGGTTGGAGCTCCAGCACTTGCCCGGGTTTGCCGGGTGCTAATGCTGGCCCTAGCTCTATGTATAGTAGCATCATGCAGACAAAATGTTTGGGGAATTTTGTGACAGGGCTCACAGATATGGAACTGATGTATTGATCCAAGTGCCAGAATCCCTGTGGTCAAATGGCCCCACTGACATGTGCGAAGGACTCTGCAGCCTTGGTTTGAAGGTCCATTTCAGGTTCTACTGACAACTAGTACAGCTGTGATACTACAAAGGAAGCCTAACTGGGTGTGTCACGGGGTGACTAATGCTATCACAGTCTCAGAACACTTCCCACTGACAAGTGTGTGATGTGATAATAGCAGTGGTAAAAGGAGATGTGTCTGTAATGAAAAATTCTATTGTAGTAATTCTTTTTGACCACAAGATGCCGCTGTGTTAGGTAAAGGAAAAACCAGGAAGTGACGAGTTCAGGAAGTGGACTGTAGTAGTGGGGGAGAAGAAGCTGGCTGTTGAGCAGTGAGAGATCTGAGAGACAATCCATCGCCATCCGCTGCCGTGCAACGCTTGTTTCAGGCCAGGGCCAGCTCTGGAGAAGCCTGGACCTGTTGCTGGTTCCCATGTCAGGAGAGTTGGAGACAGTTGCGGTACAGATGCCGCGGAGCGGATGACAAGAAGGACCAGCCCTTGTGACACCGTGTTCCAGTTGCCTGGAGGCAAAGAAATTCCTGTTTCCTTCGGAAAATCCATCTGACTGTTCGCCCCCTTGCTAACCCGGGTAAGCGGAGCTCCGATTCACCTTTCATAAGGGTGAATAGTGTATACACGCAGTAAATAGTTTTTGGCGCCAAAAAACTAGCATAGACTGGTTCCGGCCATTTTGCTTTAAAGTGAGTTCTATCTAAACGGAGATACAGCACGTGTTGTCCTGCTATTCAAAAGAGACACTATATCCTGGATTATAGTACCAGAAGTATGTCATAAGAGGAGTTATTTGTTTCACTAAGACTTGTGCAGCTAAGCACCAACTTCTGATAAAACAAAACCGGTTGCTGAGGTCCTCCCTGCAGGGTTGGGGTAGTGTGTTGAAATGTGGACATTGGGAAGGGGGTAAGTTAAATAGTAAATTGTGATATTGTTAACCCCAGTGTGATACCGCAGGTGACCTTCCTCTGCATACTTACATTGTTTTGTTAGCTTGGTATTAATAGGTAAATTGCAGCTGCTTTATATAGGTAGCCGCTAGTTAAAGGCATAGTTCACTAGTTCTGACATATTAGGTCACGGTGCAGTGTCACTCAGGCGTCTCGGCCCTCGGCTGAGTGTCTTGTAATTATTGATTTCATCAGGCCTGTTAGCCTGGAGTTCCCCCAAAAAGGGTATAGAGTAAAATTTATATTTCTTACTTCGTGTCTGGTGTGTTTGTGCCTGTCCGTGGAACCGCTGTATCCTAAAAGTTCCTGCAAGAGCCCCGGTAGCCAATCGGCTGCCGTGTCTCCCCTCCTCCTTCCCCCCCCTCCCCTTACAGGTGCACACCAGACACTGTAAGAAGGTGACAGCACAAGAAGGATTTTGAAGAAATTCTACCTGATGATGCTGATTGTTTTCTCGGTGGTGTCCTTGAATGACATTCTTAAAATGGCACAATAAACTGATTAAGCACCAAGTCTTTATAAAAGATATGGATCCAGAGCAAATACCTAAAGACTTATGGGTGACCTAAGGTGTTGGATATACACCCATAACACAATGTTAGCAACCAGTATGCCTTATTCAGCCACACCCAGGGGCGCACCGCTAATGAGGCGAGGTGATGCGGCTGCCTCATGTGGCACTATCAGTGGGAAAGCAATTTGACCATTTTATTTTTTATTTTTTTTTATTTTTATTTTTTTTTTAAAATAAACTAGCCCAAGACAGGCTGCTCTGAAAACAAAACTAAGCAGACCTGTCTTGGGCCTGAGCAGACCTGTCCTGGGTGTGAATGAAACCTAAGTCCTAGATACATCAGATAGTTGGTAAATAAGCCACCAATAATTATTGCTTACTGTATACCACTTGAGATCAGAGAGACTCCAACAACCAGGAGATCGAGGATGTTAAAATAGTTTCTGCAGAATGAACCTTTATGCAGAAAAGCCCCATATGCAGTCATCTATGAGTAGAAAGAAAATAAGATTAAAAGATGTTCAAAATACCAAATTATATGAAGTGCACACTCAAAAAAATTAACAGAAATACAGAAAAAGTAGACACTGTGGAATTCTTTTAGAAGTATCTTTACCTTAAGGACAATTTCTGTTGTAAAGATGACAGTGAAAACAATATCAAAGTAAGACAGAATCTGAAATATAAGTAAAGGGGTAATGAAAATCACAATAGTATATTGTTACTTTTTTAGGCTGGGAGCCCTTCATAACATAAATGTCATAATCTGTTAACGGCAGTAATGCTATGGCAATAACCACAACGTTTTACACTACCTGCAAAGTGGATGGGATTCCACACATTGCAGAAAAATGTCCGCAGTGGACATGCTGCAATTTCAAAAAACATTGCATTTTGGTAAGTTGTAGTTGGAGGTTTCAGGATAGAAATACTAAATAGGTACCCTCCCCCCCCCCACAAAAAAAAATAATAAAATATAATAATAATAATAATAATAATAAATAATAATTAATAAAACATAACTTATTTAAATTATTTAAAACAAGACGTCTAGCTCAGCAAAATACACCCCACTAGCTGAGCAGTATTCACACCGTGTGTGAATTGCTAGCAACCAGTAGCTAGGGAGTGGAGGCAAAATGCTTTATGAGAAAAAATGGGTAATTATTAGAGATGAGTGAACACCATTCGATCGAATAGGTATTCGTTCGAATATCAGGCCATTCGAGGTATTCATTTCCAATCTAATACCACGCGGCATACGCAGTAAAAATTCATATCCCCTCCCACCTTCCCTGGCGCGTTTTTTGCACCAACAACTGTGCAGTGGAGGTGGGACAGGAACTACGACAATGTAGGCATTGAAAAAAAAAATTAACAAATCCCATTGGCTGCCGAAAACATGTGACCTCCCATTTATAAGAACAGTGGCTTCCATATTCGTCAGATTTGCAGTGAGAGATAGGGAGAGAAACATATCTGCTGAGGTCTAGATAGGCATTAGCTTCTAGTAGGCAGGGAAAAACTGAAGATAAACAACAGCTCTTTTCAGAGCTACTGTATATACTGCAGGGAGAGGAGTCGAGCTTTCCATGGACTTTCCCCCCAAACACCTAATGGGGATACCGAGCAATTCAGTGCAACTACATACGTTCAACACAGCTTTGCAGCCGCTGCCCCCGCAAAACAGGGAGACGGAACAATTCATTGCAGCTATATACGTTCAACCCAGCTTTCCAAGCCGTGTCCCCCCAAACACCTAACAGGGAGACAGAGCAATTCAGTGCAACTATATACGTTCAACCCAGCTTTCGAAGCCGTGTCCCCCCAAACACCTAAAAGGGAGACAGAACAATTCAGTGCAACTATATACGTTCAACCCAGCTTTCCAGGGAAACAGAAAAAAAAATGTTCTTTTCAAGCTGTGTAAAACCCCAAAACAGGGATACAGCTATGGTCCAGGTTCAGCTATGTATCCAGATATCCAGGTTGTGCACCCCCAAAACCTAGATGGGAGACACCAAAATTCAGTCAGGCTATGTACGCTCAATCCAGATATCCAGGGTGTGCACCCCCAAAACCTCGGTGGCAGACACAGAAATTCAGTCATGCTATGAACGCTCAATCCAGATATCCATGGTTTTTACCCCCAAAACCTAGGTGGGAGACACATTAATTCAATGAGGTTATATCAGCTCAATCCAATTTTTAGGGGTCTACCCCCAAAAGCTAAGTGTGACACACAGCAATTCAGTCACGCTATATAAGCTCAATCCAATTTTTGGTCAATCCAGATCTGCTAGCAGTTTCCGGCCATTATCACATGGGCCCAGGTGCAGCAGGGAAAACCATATTGCCATATCATCCAAGATGGCATCACTCACCTCAGGTGCAGTATGTGTTCTGTCGGGCAAGCTGATGAGCTGATTCAGCATGGCCTGCTGACGTCTCCCTATGCCAGTGCTGCAGCATTTCCAGCTCGCAGCTGGGGTCGATGTTACAGCAGAGGAGGAGGGTTTGTGAGAGGGTCCCAGCCTTGACTACGTTCACCCAGCGTGCCGTGAGTGAGATGTAGCGTCCCTGTCCGCATGTGCTTGTTCAAGCGTTGGTGGTCAAGTGCATCTTAGAGCGAAGCACAGAACTCAAGACCCGACGGTAGTTATGGGACACGTTTTGTCGCAAATCGGGGATGGCAAACCAAGAGAAGTAGTGACGGCTAGGGGCAGCATAGCGAGTTGCCGCAGCTGCCATCAGGTCACGGAAGGCCTGAGTCTCCACTAGAATAAATGCCAACATCTCCAGGGCCAGCAGTTTTGAGATGAGGCCGTTGAAGGCTTGGGCATGTGGGTGGGTTGCTCTGTACTTCTGCCTGCAATGAAACGCCTGGGAGATGGGGAGTGGCTGGGAAGAGGCGCATGATGGCGCATGCAAAAAGGGCGGATGAGGGTGAACTCTCCAAAGTGTCAGAGGCAGATGTGGAGGTGTCCAGGCTGGTGGTCTGGATTGCAGCACCAGCACTGTAAGCAGTGGAAGAGTCAGTATCGGCAACGCCGGGCGACGATTGTCCTGCATTTGCTCTCTCCCACTGAGCCCAGGGCTTGCCTTCCAAATGACGCAAAAGGTGGTGAGGTTGCTCTTTTCAGAGCCCCTACTCAGTTTTGACTTGCAAAGTGTGCAAACCGCACTAAATTTGTCATGAAACTGGTGACACTAGGCACCTCAGTGGCGGTAGTTTGGCCAGGGGGTGACTCTAGCCTCCTGTGTGACAATGAGATCATCTGCCACTTCGTCATCCTCCTCTTCCCCCATCAATATACGCTGTGAAGCGTATAGGAGTGTGCATTGACTATCCTGCTGGTAGGTTCTGCTCCTATGCCCAACTCCTCAGCGTACAATGCGTTATCCCTGATGGCGATGAGGGATTCTTGCATCACACACAGGAGCGGGATTGTTACACTCACAAGTGTGTCGTTTTGGTGGACTCCTCAAAGACACAAGGAGATCTCGCATAAGTCTGGCAACATGGGCGAGTTTTGCATGAGTGGCTAGTACACCAAAAATCTTTGGCCTTGCTGCCTCTGGACAAGCCTATGCCTCTAGCCAGATTTTTAGCTTACGTCCACATCTACACTGCTTTCGCCCCTAGACATCACCCATGCCACTGCCTCTAGCCATCTTTTTTCCTGCTTAGCTTGCCTCCACATCTACACTGCTTTCCCAGCTATAAATCACCCCTGTCAATTTAGGGTCGGTGGCCTCGTCGTCCACCAACTCCTCTTCCAATTGCTCACTCTCCTCTTACTGCAAACCGCACATGACAACAGCCTGCCCTAATGGCAACTGTGTCTCATCATCATCACTTAGGACAGAAAATGCTGGTTGCGGGTCCACAACCACTAAACTGCCAGGTGATGGCATCAGTACACACAGTCGTCTGGTAGCTCCTGTGATTCAGGAAGTGGTTCAACAGAGGGAGAGACAGTAAAAGGATCTGAAAAGGGATCCTGGGAGGGGGCAAGGGTGGGATGACTCTGTTGGGAAGATTGGCCATGTTGGGAGGAAGGAGGGTCAGACTGTTGGGTATGAACACGACTGCAGGTAGTGGCTGACTGGCTGGTGGAAAAGCAACTGGAAGCATCCGCTAGCCATGGTAACACCTGTTCCTGGTGCTCGGGCCTGGTCTGCGTTGTACCCTGCACCTTGCTTAATGCAGCTGTCATATCAGGAAATGTGATGAGAACATGCTAATCTTTCTTGTCCAGTGGAAAGGATGGGATAGGATTTCACATAAGTCTGCCACCCATGGAAACTCATGGTACAGAAACTGAGGGAGCTGACTTTGATGAACCCTTGGGTTTTGGAGATGGAACTCTATCAAAGGTCTCTGCTGCTCACACACCCTGCTCAACATATGGTATCTAGGGTTTCAGCGTGTGGTGACCTCGCACAACAGTCGGTACTTCGGGCAGATGTAGGTGTTGCTGGAGTGTATTGAGGCTAGCAGCAGCTACTGTAGACCTGCCAAAGTTGGCGCACAAGCGCCACACTTTAACCAGTAGCTTGTGTACATTGGGGTATGTTGTTAGAAACCGTTGCACCAATAAGTTGAAAACGTGGGCCAGGCATGTACCATGTTAGAGGCTGGCAAGCTCCAGAGCTGCTACCAGGTTCCGCCCTTTATCACACATGACAAAAATGCCTGGCCCCAGGCAGCGGGGAAAAAAAATTTGCCATATCATCCAGGATGGCATCCCTGACCTCGGAGGCAGTGTGCGGTCTGTCCCCCAAGCTGGTGAGCTTCAGCTCGGCCTGCTGATGTCTCCCCACGCCAGTGTTGCAGCGTTTCCATCTTGTAGCTGGGGTCAATTTAATGGCAGCGGAGGAGGACGAGGGTGGTGTTTCAACACTCCTGCCAGGAATATTGGGCAGGGAGACAAGGCAGGCCGCCACAGTTTGCGACCCGGTCACAGCCTCAACTACATTCAGCCAATGTGCCGTCCCTGGCCGCATGCACTTGTCCACGCGTCGGTGGTCAAGTGGAACTTTGTAAAAAGCGCAGAACTTAGGGCCCACCTGATGTTACGGGACACGTGCTGGTGCAAGGCTAAACTCACCCAAAGGGCAAGAAATTCTGCTGGTGCAAGTCTGGACCCTTTAAGTTATTAAAGGGTCTAAAACTCTGCTGGTAAAAGACTGAAGTCACATCAAAGGCCTCAATCTCTGCTCGTAGCTCAGCTTATGGGCCTCTAACTTAATTTGTAAGGGCTCACGTTAAGGGCCAGAAAAGTGAATTTTGGAAGGTCTTACCATATCACACACACATCCATAATGACAGTTAAGGGTGGGTACTCTTGGATTTCCCATTGCCTATTCCATCTGTGGTTGTCATGGGCAACGTGATTTAAAGGGTGCTTTTTAATGTTTCTTTAGCTTAAATTTGGGTTTCTGTCCATCCAATTGGGGAAGAAAGAAGGTTTCCAGGTATTTTGCCACTTTGATAGAGGTTTTTTTGAGTGTATAAAGTGTGTAGTTCATAGGCTGTGATGGTGGGGTAAAACTGTGACTTTGGCTTGTTAGATGCCCCCAGGCATGCTTCCCCTGCTGTCCCAGTTGCATTGCAGAGGTGTTGGCATCATTTCCTGGGGTATCATAGTGGACTGGGTGACTATCATGAGTCGAATGGTGGGTTCCCCTGAAACGAAGCATTTTTTCCCATAGACTATAATGGGGTTCGATATTCGATCGAATAGTCGAATATTGAACGGCTATTCAAAATGAATAACGAATATCGAATATTTTACTGTTGGCTCATCTCTAGTAATTGATGTCAAAAATCTCTCCTCATATCCACTCCTTACATTCACATTATGATAAACTCCTCTCCTTTGTCTCCTCTATTGCTTACTGTAGGTAAAATTTCAACATCCCCTCCTAGTCTGATAAATCCAGGATATATCTGGTGGTTAGACGTTGGTCACATTGTTGATCCCCTGCTGGTGGTCCTATTCAATATTAAAAGGCCAGGGTCTAACAAACTGAGACCGATAGAAGCAAAAGTAGGAGTGCAATATTGTGCTCTATCGTCTGTGCACTCTAGTAACTCGTGCTCAGACCAATTACACTGCCGAGTAATTCATCTACTAAGCTCCCAGCTGATACAAGGAGTGCTCACTTGCATACTTTGTCCACCAACCTCTAACTCGATAGAGGTTGGTGGACAACCAGCAGGGGATCAACAATGTGACCAACCTCTACCCACCAGATATTCCCCAGATTTATCAGACTAGGTGGGGATATTGAAATTTTACCTACAGTAAGCAATAGAGGAGAGAAAGGAGAGGAGGTTATCATAATGTGAATGTATGGAGTGGATATATGGAGAGATTTTTGACAGTAAAAGTAAAGTTTTATATATATATATATATATATATATATATATATATATATATATATATATATATACTTTTTTTGGGGGGTGGGGTGGCGGGGGGTACCAATTTAGTATTTCCACAATTGCTTTGTAGTCCTGGGGTCTCAGCCTAAAGGGTTTCTTTAACTGAAACGTGCATAACAGAACAATGTAAAGTCACAGTAAAATGCAAACACCTATTTATTGTGCAGAGCATTAGCAACACTTTTAAATATACCTTAGAAAGCATTAAATATATTGTTTGTAGTCTTATAAAAATATTTAAAAGCATTATTTTATTTACCACAATAGAGTTGGATATGCTGAAAAAACTGCATAAAAAACTGCTTCAAAACTGTATGTATGATACAGCTTAAATGTCGAAGTTTGTGTGTTTGGATGTTTGTTACTCAATCACGCAAAAACGGCTGAACGGATTTGGATGAAATTTGGCACATAGATAGTTTGTAACATCAATTAAAAGTTAGGCTACTTTTTTATCTCAGTAAATGACATGGATTCATGACTGTTATGAATTAATTTTAATATACTATATTAAACTGCTCTTCCTGACAGGAGAATCAGCTAATCTGCAGCTTGCTGATAACGCCTGGTCTGTTATCTCTTGTTGTAAACACACAGATAATAACAGAAGACTCTGTATAAGTAAATCTTCTGTGTTCTATTGAGCCAGAGGGAGGAGGGGAGACACAAATACAGAAAGTCAGAAGCAGGCTCTGTAGGCAGGGTGTTTGGACACTGACTTGCGAAAACACCTTTAAAACAAATTGGCAGTTTCCCGACGAAACAAAAATTGAATTTGTCACAAATTTCCAAAATAACCAGAGCTATGAAGGTAGCCAGAAGTCAACAGACTTCTGCTCAAGCGGAGTTGAGGAGGATTCAGCAAGCTAGGCGACAAGTTGCAGCCAAAACGCTGGAGCAGACGGAGCATATAAGCCAACAACACGCTCATTATATGGCATTCCAGCGAGCTGCTGAGATGCCGATACAATTGCGTGCATGGCACAATGAAGAAGTTGAGTGGCAGGCCAGCTAGAGAGCTGCCGAAATGCCGGAGTAGGCGGATCATCGATGGCAGCAATTTGCTGAATATAGGCGGATCATCAACGACAACACGGAGACGAAGGTGCGGGCGGAGGCTAGTGTTATATAAACTGTAATAATATAGTTATATTTTTTCATATTATGTATGTTTTATGTCTTTTCAGTATGTAATTTAAGCTAATTGAACAAATTAGTAAAATGGGGCAAATGCGTGGTCTTTTCAGTTGCACAGTTATGACAGTTTTATTACCTGGTTACGGAAAGAGTCTGTTCTAATAGGATCTTCTGCTGCCAAAGAAATACTGCTTAGTAAAATGAACAGCAGGATGAAATTAGTAAATGTTGTAGCATTGACTATACGATGGCACAGCACTCGGATTCTGTTAACATAAAAAGATAAAAATACCAAATAAAGAATAAATGAATAAAAACCTTATATGAAAGCAAATAATTTATATAATTTACAGTTGAAAAAATAACGCTGAATATGATTAACTAGAAAACAATTCTTATAGTTCTACAATCAAATATTTAATATACGGTACTTTTTTGAAAATATAGTTTTCATTACAGTAACAAAATAGTATTTGCACAAGTACAGAACATACTTGTTTGTTGGGCTGAAAATAAAGAATGAGCTAGCTTCTGGCATGGGCACAGCTTTCTCTTTTAACTGTAACTCTGCCAATGGTCGAGGACGGGGACTTAGAGGAATATCAGGCTCTTCTTCTTCATCATCACCTAAATCCAAAATGAACATACGTGTATGTGAAATAAAAATAAAATAATAAAGAAAAAGAAATATACAGTGAAAAAGACTAAAGATAGTCGAAGTACATGACCAACTGGGTTAAGTTATCCTTTTGTTTTTAGGATTTCTGAAGACATAACCCTGTGTTTTTATTTTACACAATAGTGAGGTATAAGTGATGTTTTGTAAGGGTATAGTATAGTTTATTCATAACACAAAAGCAAATCTGTAATAAATATATCTGCTCAGTTTTAGGGTGCATTCACTCGATGTCTTTTGGCTCGTAATTTGTCTACGCCGCGTCTATGGCTTTTGCGGGCCATATATACGTTCCTATTGATTTCAATGGGAGCGTGGATCGTATACGCGGCACTATTTTGCGGCCCCAAAATCACGGCCGCAAAATAGCGCCGCGTATATGATCCACGCTCCCATTGAAATCAATGGGAGCGTATACGGCCCGCAAAAGCTCCCGCGGCGTAGATGTGCCAAATTACGAGCCAAAAGACATCGTGTGAATGCACCCTTAGGAGAATCAAATTTTTGTATGAATTTGATGCATCATCCACATGCTGACACTGAAATGCCACAGACGGACCAGGTAGCTTAAACTTTGCCTTATAATGTATGTTGCTTTCCTTGCTTTAAAGAGGAAGGGTAGGAGGAGTGAGAAGGAAGTGAAGTCTTTGGCATTCCACTTTCCACTTCTCAAACCAGGTGATGCAGGTGATGTAGGGAAGTGCTGAACAGACCTCAAGAGATCAGTGGCAGTATTTGATACTTGATACTTTGGCTGTGTGTTTTCAGCTGTAGGCGACTATATCTAAGGGAATAAAGAAACTGAACTTGAACTTGGAAAATGTATGTCCCCCTACACAGGTGCAAAGTTAGGAAACAGGTGCAGGCACTGCATGTAGGTCTATTATTTTTTTTAATAAATTTAACTTGTATCGACTATTTTATATGTTTAAGGGCTCGTTCACATCTGCGTTGCCCTCTCCGTTGTGCAGGTTTCCGTTTCCTGCATAAAACAGAGGCAGGAGACGGAAACCTGCAGGAGTCTCTCACCCATTCATTTGAATGGGTGAGAGAGATGTCCGGCCGTGAGCGGCGGTGAGCGTTTTGCACTCTCTGCCGCGAAACCGGGTTTTTAAATCCGGACACAGAGTCGGACATGCAGTACTCTGTGTCCGGATTAAAAAATCCAGTTTCGCGGCGGAGAGCATAAAACGCTCACCGCCGCTCACGGCCGGACCCGGTCTGTGCTTTCCGTCTTCTGGCATGCAGAAGATGGAAAGCACAGAACGGAAAGAAGAACGCAGGTGTGAACCTAGCATAACTTGTATTTGCTATTCCTTTGTGTATTAAAACCTACAAACTCAATAGATTAGCTTTTCTGCACAAAAAAACCTAAACATTTCAGCATAACATAAGATGTGGTTAATTTTAGCTGTCTTCAGTTGGAGTGCAGTGCAGGGGCGTAAATAGCAAAGACAGGACACCCCAGCAAACTGGCCCCCCATATGCACAAAATAGCAACTTCTTTCCTGTTCCCAACACAGTGTAACTCCCCATTTACTCAATAATATCCCAAGGTGGCCTCCAGACAGTAGAATAGAATATAGTGGCTCCTTCACACAATATAATGTCCCATAGAGGCCCCTGCACACATTATAATACCTCAGAGTATCCATTCTACAAAGTATAAAGTCACATAGCGTCTCCTCCACAAAGTATAATGTCCCATAGTGGCCCCACTTCACAGTAAATTGTCCCTTATAGTCCAAAGCAGTGTCAGAACCCCCCATGACCACTTCAATAATGATTAAAAGATGTACCAAAGATTTACAAACTAAATGGGACATCTTCAAAAACATTCTAAATAGGAGTATTGAAAAACATACTCTATGGGAATAAGCAGGCCAGAAATCCTAGAAAAACAATATGGCTAACTAAAACGGTAAGGAGTGTAATGAGGGATAAAAAAAGAAGCATTTAAAGTACTAAAACAATAAAGTAGTGACACATCATTAAAAAACTATAAGGAGGGGGCAGCACAGTGGCTCAGTGGTTAGCACTGTAGCCTTGCAGTGCTGGAATTCCGGGTTCAAATCCCTCCAGAAACAACATTTGCAAGGAGTTTTTATGTTCTCTCCGTGTTTGCGTGGATTTCCTCCCATACTTCAAAAGACATACTGATAGGAAAAAATGTACATTCTGAGCCCTATATGGGGCTCACAATCTACACTAAAAAATATATATACAGTGTGTGTGTGTGTATATATATATATATATATACATATATATATATATATATATATATATATATATATATATATATATATATATATAAATAAATTGTGCAAAAGACAAAAGAGGTAAAGATTGAGGCCGAGAGAAAAATTGCCAAGGAAAGTAAAAATAATCCAAAGTTATTCTTCAATTACATAAATAAAAAGAACTGACAATGAGGGCACTCTCAGAAATAATCTGGGTGTAATGGTGGCAGAGGATGAGAATGAAAAAAAACAACTATTAAATGCCTTCTTCTCTACAGTGTTAAAACAAGAAAATCCAAAAGCCAGCAACATAATTAGAGGTAATGTTAATTCTCAATTAAATGTCACCTGTTTAACCCAGGAAGAAGTACAGGTCCTCAAATGGTCCTGCATAGAATGTATGGACTCCTAGGAGGTTTATACTTCACCCATGTCCTTGTCATATCCAGTGTGGGGAAGTTAGCTTGGTAAAAGTAGTGTTGCAAATTGGTTTATTTAAAAAACAAAACATGAAAATAAATAAACCTTGACTTCTGGCATAAATAAGCAAAACAAAATACAGTCTTAACCTCAGGCAAAAACAAAATAAAAACCTGCTTGTCCGAGCAACTAACTAAACCAAACTAATAACCTAACTATACGTGTAGCTTACTACCAACCACACAAACCATGTGCAATATTGTCTCTTTGGACTCAGGGTTACTGGACAGAACTATACACCTTCTTTCACTCCATGGAATTGCTCTGGAATGCAGTATCTGCAGCCGTTTTCTGGCCCAGTAATGAGCCAAGGATCTACACCTGAATCTAGCTGCAGAGATTGAGGCCCTTGAGGTGAGTTGAGCCTTGTAGCAGCAGAGTATTAGGATCTTAAGGTGAATTGAGGATTGTAGGAGCATAATATTATGTTCCTACAGGATGAATTGAGCCTTTTAGGAGCATAATATTATGCTCTTGGTATGAATTGAGCCTTGTAGGAGCCTAATATTATGCTCTATGGATGAATATGCCCTTGATGTGAGCCTTAATGGGGTGGTTTTAAATTTCATTTTTCAACGGTGAGGGTGGAGGAGAAGAAAGGTTTGTGAGAACCCCTGCCAGGAATCTTGGGCGGGGAGAGGAGGTAGGCCATGCCAATTTTCGATCCGGTCCCAGCCTCGACTACATTCACCCAGTGCACTGTGAGTGAGATGTGTTGGTGGTCAAGTGGACCTTAGTGCAAAGCGCGGAACTCAGGGCCCAGGACCTGATGTTATGGGACATGTCCTAGTGCAAGACGGGGTCACACACTGGGAGAAGTTGTGATGGCTATGGACGGCATAGCAAAGTGCCGTAGCTGCCATCAGGTCACAGAAGGCCTGAGTCTCCACAAGCCTAAACGTCAACATCTCCAGGGCCTGCAGTTTGGAGATGTGGCCGTTTAAGGCTTGGGCATGTGGGTGGGTTGCGCTGTACTTCTGCCTGTGATCAAACGCCTGGGAGATGGAGAGTTGCTGGGAAGAGGTGCATGATGGTGCAGGCGATGGAGCAGAGGCAGGACAAGGGGAGGATAAGAGTGAAGTCCCCAAAGTGGCAGAGGCAGATGTGGAGGTGTCCTGGCTGGTGGTCTGGACTGCAGCGCCAGCACTGGAAACAGTGGAAGAGTCGACAACGCCGGGCGACGATTGTCATGCATTTGCTCTCTCCCACTGAGCCCATTGCTTGGCTTCCAAATGATGGCGCATGCCTGAGGTGGTCAGGTTGCTCTTCTCAGAGCCCCTACTCATTTTTCAGTTGCACAGTGTGCAAACCTCCCACAGTTTGTTCTCCGCGCATATTTTGAAAAATCTACACACCATAGAGGAATGTGGGCGCGATGGGCGAGTTTTTCACAAGTGGCTAGGACAGGGAACATCTTGGGTTTGTTGGCTCTGGCCTGGCTTCTCTGAAGCAACTGTCCTCTTCCTCTGGACATGCCTCTGCCTCTAGCCACCTTTTTTGGTGCTGTGCTTGCCTCCACATCTACACTGCTTTCCCCGCTAGACATCACCCCTGTCCAGGTCGGGTCGGTCGCCTCGTCGTCCACTACCTCCTCTTCCAATTCTTCACTCTGCTCCTTCTCCTGCACACCTCACATAACAACAGCCTGCCTTGATGGCAACTGTGTCTCGCCATCAACACTGAGGCAGGCTGACAGGCTGGGTGAATGTTGTGGAGACTGGGACCCGGCTCACAAATTGGGGCAGTGTATCTCCTCTCCCAGCCCAAAATTCATGCCAGGGGTTCTCAGAAAGCCTACTCCTCTGCTGCAACATCGACCCCACCTGAAAGCTGTAAACGCTGCAGCACTGGCATGTGGAGACATCAGCAGGTCGTTCTGAAGCTCATCAGTTTGGCCGACAGAAAACACACTGCCCCCGAGGTGAGGGATGCCATCCTAGATGAAACGGCAATGTCTTTCTCTCTGATGCACCTGGGCCCAGGCATGGTCGTGTGTGATAATGGCCAGAACCTGGTAGCAGCTCTGGACCGTGTCAGACTCAAACACGGTCCACACATTGCCCACGTTTTCAACTTTTTGTTGCAAAGGTTTTTAAAAACCTACCCCATTGTGCCTGATATACTGGTGAAAGTGCGGTCATTTTCAGAAGTCTAAAGTAGCCACTGCTAGCCAGAAAACATTTGGAGAACAATCCTGTCATCTTCTCACCGTTGGATGATGGAGGAAGAGATGGAGGATGAAGTGGCATTTAATGTCATTGTCCCACACAAGGCTAACGGGGAAGCTCAGTGCATCCCATTGCTTCAACGCTGATGGTGTGAAGGGGAGTTGAAAGTGGAAGAAATGGAGTGTGACCCTTCTGGTGGGAGCAGCAAAGTCATGCCAAGTAACACTCTGGCATACATGGCTGACTTCATGTTGTGCTACTTTTCCAGAGACAATGGCATTGTTCACATCATGGAGTGCAACCAAAACTTGATTTTTGCAATCCTCGACCCCCGGTATAAAAATAACATCTCGTATTTCATTCTGGTAGGGGAGAGGAACAATCGCATATATGATTGCCACAAGCACCTGGTGTAGAATATGATGGAAATGTTTCTGTCAACCCTCACTGGCAGCAGAGAGGAGATTTCCTCCAAGAGGCTAACAACTGCCATCCGGTCCACAACCACCAGGGGAACACTCTCCAAGGTGAGTGAAACGTTAATGCCCCCCCCACCACCACCACCCCAGCCAAACTACCGCCACTGAAGGGCCTAGTGTCACCAGGAGGGAAAAGTATAGGGGCATGTTGCGTGAGTACCTGGCCAACCACAGCCCAGTCCTTTCTGATCCCTCTGTGCCTTACACGTATTGGGTGTAGAAGTTGGACCTGTGGCCCTTAAAGTGAGTGGAGGCTTTGTCGAAGGGGGGAAAGTACGCCTCCCAGTTAGCCTTTTTGATGGCAACTCTGCTGGTTAGAGGCTCCCTCCACCCTGATTTCCAAAAACTCTGCTGGTTAGAGGCTCCCTCCACCCTGATTTCCAAAAACTCTGCTGGTTAGAGGCTCCCTCCACCCAGATTTCCAAAAACTCTGCTGGTTAGAGGCTCCCTCCACCCAGATTTCCAAAAACTCTGCTGGTTAGAGGCTCCCTCCACCCTGATTTCCCACAACTCTGCTGGTTAGAGGCTCCCTCCAGCCTGATTTCCCAAAACTCTGCTGGTTAGAGGCTCCCTCCACCATGAATTTCCCACAACTCTGTTGGTTAGAAGCTCCCTCCACCATGAATTTCCCAAAACTCTGCTGGTTGGAGGCTCCCACCACCATGAATTTCCCACAACTCTGCTGGTTAGAGGCTCCATCCACCATGAATTTCACAAAACTCTGCTGGTTAGAGGCTCCCTCCACCCTGATTTCCCAAAACTCTGCTGGTTAGAGGCTCCCTCCACCCTGGTTTCCCACAACTCTGCTGGTTAGAGGCTCCCTCCAGCCTGATTTCCCAAAACTCTGCTGGTTAGAGGCTCCCTCCACCATGAATTTCTCACAACTCTGTTGGTTAGAGGCTCCCTCCACCATGAATTTCCCAAAACACTGCTGGTTAGAGGCTCCCTCCACCCTGATTTCCCAAAACTCTGCTGGTTAGAGGCTCCCTCCACCCTGGTTTCCCACAACTCTGCTGGTTAGAGGCTCCCTCCAGCCTGATTTCCCAAAACTCTGCTGGTTAGAGGCTCCCTCCACCATGACTTTCTCACAACTCTGTTGGTTAGAGGCTCCCTCCACCATGAATTTCCCAAAACTCTGCTGGTTAGAGGCTCCCTCCACCCTGATTTCCCAAAACTCTGCTGGTTAGAGGCTCCCTCCACCATGAATTTCCCAAAACTCTGCTGGTTAGAGGCTCCCTCCACCCTGATTTCCCAAAACTCTGCTGGTTAGAGGCTCCCTCCACCATGGTTTCCCACAACTCTGCTGGTTAGAGGCTCCCTCCAGCCTGATTTCCCAAAACTCTGCTGGTTAGAGGCTCCCTCCACCATGAATTTCCCACAACTCTGTTGGTTAGAGGCTCCCTCCACCATGAATTTCCCAAAACTCTGCTGGTTGGAGGCTCCCACCACCATGATTTCCCACAACTCTGCTGGTTAGAGGCTCCCTCCACCATGAATTTCCCACAACTCTGCTGGTTAGAGGCTCCCTCCACCATGAATTTCCCAAAACTCTGCTGGTTAGAGGCTCCCTCCACCCTGATTTCCCAAAACTCTGCTGGTTAGAGGCTCCCTCCACCCTGATTTCCAAAAACTCTGCTGGTTAGAGGCTCCCTCCACCATGAATTTCCCACAACTCTGCTGGTTGGAGGCTCCCACCACCATGAATTTCCCACAACTCTGCTGGTTAGAGGCTCCCTCCACCATGAATTTCCCACAACTCTGCTGGTTGGAGGCTCCCACCACCATGAATTTCCCACAACTCTGCTGGTTAGAGGCTCCCTCCACCATGAATTTCACAAAACTCTGCTGGTTAGAGGCTCCCTCTACCATGAATTTCCCAAAACTCTGCTGGTTAGAGGCTCCCTCCAGCCTGATTTCCCAAAACTCTGCTGGTTAGAGGCTCCCTCCATCCTGGTTTCCCACAACTCTGCTGGTTAGAGGCTCCCTTCACCATGAATTTCCCACAACTCTGCTGGTTAGAGGCTCCCTCCACCATGAATTTCCCACAACTCTGCTGGTTAGAGGCTCCCTCCACCATGAATTTCCCACAACTCTGCTGGTTAGAGGCTCCCTCCACCATGAATTTCACAAAACTCTACTGGTTAGAGGCTCCCTCCACCCTGATTTCCCAAAACTCTGCTGGTTAGAGGCTCCCTCCACCATGAATTTACCAAAACTCTGCTGGTTAGAGGCTCCCTCCACCATGAATTTCCCAAAACTCTGCTGGTTAGAGGCTCCCTCCACCCTGATTTCCCCAAACTCTGCTGGTTAGAGGCTCCCTCCACCATGAATTTCCCAAAACTCTGCTGGTTGGAAGCTCCCTCCACCATGAATTTCCCAAAACTCTGCTGGTTATAGGCTCAATTCACCCTGATTTTCAAAAACAATGCTGGTACCAACCTCAACTCACTACAAGGGCCAAATACACTGCTCGTGCAAGGCTCTCCTCACTCCAAGTACCCAATACAATGCTGGTGACAGGCTCTCTTCACTTCAAGGGCCAAATACACTTCTGGGTGACAGGCTGTACTCATTTCCAGAAAGAAAGAATGTTTCAAGGTGTTTTTCCACTGTCTGAGTGGTGGTATTGAGTGTGTAAAGTGTGTAGTTGTTAGGCTGTGATAGTGGGGTAATACAGGGACTTGGGTGTGTTAGATGCCCCCAGACATGCTTCCCCTGCTGTCCCAGTGTCATTCCAGGGTGTTGTCATCATTTCCTGTGGTGTCATAGTGGACTTGGTGACCTTCCTGAGATGGATTTGGGTTTCCCCCTTAACAAGTATATGTTCCTCATAGACTATAATGGGGTTCGAAAGCCATTTGAACAGTCGAACAGTGAGTGGCTGTTCGAATCGGATTTCGAACCTCGAACATTTTAGTGTTCGCTCATCTCTAGTCTTTATGTCTCCTTAGGAAGATATAGCCTTTGAAAGCCACCTTACAGTGTATAGAATTTACATGACATGTATGCTCTATTCGGAATTCTGACAAAGAAACAGATAATTTCTCCTTGATGGAACAAGGAAAACTCTAGCATCACCTTTTGGAAGCTAGCTTCCTAATTATCAATACCTGGTTTTCTATGAAACCTAGAGACATTGTCTGGGATTAAAGCAAAATCAAAACATATTCCAAAAGGAAAAGAGGCCCATCCACAGACATCTACTTAGGAGTTATTGCCCCACATGATTTTAAAGTTGGGTACTGGTCAGGCTGACTGAGAGGTTATTGACGTGGGCCAGAAAGGGTACTATATCAAAACCAAATCAGATGGGTCTTTTTCTTTTGGAAAATATGTTTTGGTTTGGCTTTAAACCCAGACAAATGTCTCTAGATTTTTATAGAAAACCAGGCATTACTCTAAAGGGAGCTACCTTTCAAAATGTGGCATTAGAGTACATTTTTTGTTTCCATCAAGGAAAATGATTTTGTAAGAAGCTTTTTTATATATCTTATTATAGAAATCGGTTTCCTTATCCTCTAATTAAGATACTACTCTCTTCCACCTTAACCCCTTAAGGACCAGGCCATTTTTTGGTTTCGCATTTTCGTTTTTCCCTCCTCACATTTCAAGAGCCATAACTGTTTCATTTTTCAGTTCACAGAGTCACATGATGGCTTATTGTTTGCGGGACAAATTGTAGTTTGTAATGGCACCATTCAATATGCTGTGCAATGTACTGGGAAGCTGGAAAAAAATTCAGAATGAGGTGCAATTGGAGAAAAAATGCATTTGCGCCATTTCCTTATGGGTTTAATTTTTACAGCGTTCACTGTTTGGTACAAATGACATGTTACCTGTGTTCTACGTGTCAGTACAAACGCGGTGATACCAAATTTATATAGTATTTGAAATGTTTTGATACTTTTAAAAAATGATAAACTTTGCAAAATAGAAAAAAAAAATTGTGTCATCATGTTCTAACACCTGTAACTTTTTCATATTTCCATGTATGGAGCTGGTTGTGGTGTCTTTTTATGCGGGGCAAGATGACGTTTCTATTGATACCATTTGGGGAAAGATCTGATGGTTTGATCACTTTTTATTCAATTTCTTATAGGAGGCAAAGTGTTGAAAAAAACGCTATTTGGCTATTTTTATTTTTTTTTTGCCGCTACGTTGTTCGCAGTACGGGATAAATGTTTTAATATTCTAATAGTTCGGGCATTTTGGAGCGTGGGGATACCTAATATGTTTATGTTTAATGTTCTTTAATTACTTTTATAGCTGATCTAGGGAAAGGGGGGTGATTTGAACTTTTATATTTTTTTAATTTTTTCAATACTTTTAAAAACTTTTTTTTTTCTTGTTATACATTTATGATCAGACCCCTTAGGTACCTTGAAACCTAGGGGGTCTGATCGCTCATACTATTCACTGCAATACTACAGTATTGCAGTGAATAGGAAAATTGCAGCACTTCTATTAGACGATGCCTCTGGCATCGTCTAATAGATCTAGTGCAGAGACAAGCCTGGAAGCCTTCAATAGGCTTCCGGCTGTCATAGCAACCGATCACTGCCCTCATGTGACGTTCAGGAGGACGGCGATCGGCGAAACATGACCGCAGTGTGTAAAGGGTTAACAGCAGCGATCGGCTCGGGCACCGACCGCTGCTGTTAGTGGCAGGTCCTGGCTGTATGATACAGCCGGCATCTGCTCTGTATGGAACTCGCTCAGCATGTGAGCTCGCTCCATACATCCCCATGCGACCCATGACGTACAGTTACGTCAAGTGGTCGCTAAGGGGTTAATCAGTTCGTCTCCATATCCAGCTCACACACAGAACTCTGTGGAGAAGGCAGCTGCTGGAAGGTTGATTCATTTATTTCCTCATTCTGTGGAAGATATAAAAAACCAAAAAACTTGATAGCCTTCAGTAGTTGATACCTTTTTAATGGCTAACTAATAATGATGACAGATTACAACATTTCAGAACGTCTAGGCTCTTTTTTCAAGTAAATGGTTTTAAATTTACTTGAGAAAGGAGCCTAGACGTTCCGAAACGTTGTAATCTGTCATCATTATTAGTTAGCCATTAAAAAGGTATCAACTACTGAATACTGTTAAGTTTTTTGTTTTTTTTATATTTCCTACCCACTGGCTAACACGGTACGAGAACAAACATTTTCCTTATACTCTGTGGAAGATGTAACACTATCAAAACAGTTACAGTATCTCTCACTCAGAGTAGCAGAGTGTAGCAGCAGTATTATTGTGTGTCTATGTCTGCAGATTCCTCCTCACGCTACCCTCTTTTTAGAGTTGTGTGTAGAAAATAACTCTAAGAGCCAGTTCACACGGAGTTAACGGGTGCACATTTTGGCACGTATACACGTGTCAGAATGTGAGCGCTCAAAACAAAATACATTCATTTCAATGGGTCGTTACATGCTCTGTAGTGAATAGGATCGTTTTTTAAATCCAATCTCCGATTATTTAAAAAATCCCATTGACTTGCATTGGGATCGGAATTGGGATCGGGTTCGAATGGAAAATGATCGGAAATCGAATTTTAAAAACGATCCTGAAATTTCAAGATCGGCTCAACCCTAGTCTTTGGACTAATCCAGATCCTATCCTGTTATGTCATTTTAAAGACCTCACCCCCCAGCCCCATTGTACTTACCATTTCCTCTGTATCCGGGCCCAATGTATCATCCAGGCCCTAGAAGCTGGCACACAATACTTACCTATCTTCTCTTGCTTTGATTCGGATCTGAGGCGTGACGTTACTTCCAGAAGTGGCGCCACTTCCAGAAGTGACATTGGGCGTGGCTCCAGGCAGCAAGGGAGGTCTGCAGTGCTCCAGGACACAGACAAGAGGAGGAGAAGTATGTATGTAAGTATACATACAGGTAAGTATGATGTGCTGGGGTGGGGGGATGGGTGGGTTGAGTTGTTTGTAAAGGGCTAATAGTGAGCGGGCTAGCTAGGGAGACAGGGAGGGGTAAGCACAGGAAGCTACACCAAGTTATTTTTGCCCGGAGAACCCCTTTAACCCCTTCCCGACATCCGCCGTAATAGAACTTGTTTGCGCACCATGCCCTGCGAGTGTCAGCCATATGTTACCGCTAACAATGTCCTGTAACACCCGCAGTCAGAACCGGGTCCGATCACGGGTGTTAACCCCTGAGATGCCGGCAGTCAAACATGAACGCCGGCATCTCAGGGGTTTCAGTATATAATAGTGCCGATCGGCACCCCCTGCAACGGTTTCGGGGGGTGCCGGTGTTGTTAGTGGGCAGCCCGGGGTCTGATCAGAGACCCCGGGTCGGCCCAATCACTTCCCCCTCCATGTAGCTGGTTGATCCTGGAAAAATGGAAGCTGTCACCCCCGAGCGTGTGCACGGCGCTGAGAGCTTCCTGTACACTGCAATACACGTGCATTGCAGCGTACATCTAGTGAAGCAGAGATCAGCACATCACTGCTTCAATCCCCCATGGGGACAGAAAAAAAAAAGTTATAAAAAATGAAAAATAAAAAAGTTTAAATAAGTTAAAATAAATTAGAAATAAATAAAGCCCCAGAAATCCCATTTTCCCATATAAAATGTTTTATTATATAAAATAAAGAAAAATAGAGAAAACATTACTTATTTGGTATCATCACATCCGTAATAACCTGAACAATAAAATTAAAACATTATTTAACCCGAATGGCGAACATCATAAAAAAACATAGAAAACCGCACAAAATAATGATTATTCACCACCTACAAAATGTTCAATAAAAAGTAATCAAATGGTCAAATGAAAAACAAAATGGTACAAATAAAAAGAAGAGGTCATCCTGCAAAAAATAAGCCCTCAACCAGCTCTAACTACTGAAAAATAAAAATGTTATGCCTTTCAGAAAATGGTGATGCAAAAATAATTGATTTTTTCCCTTGAATTGAATTTTATTCTGCACAAATAGCAACGCATTAAAAAATAATATAAATGAGGTATCACCGTAATCATACTGACCCGCAGAATAAAGGTAACATGTTACCTTTGCTGTATGCTGCACGGGGAAAAAAAAAAAATGCTAAAAAGCAATGCCAGAATTCATGTTTCCTTTTACATCCCACCCAGAAAGAGTTAATAAAATGTAGTCAATAAGTTACAGGCACCCCGAAATGGTGGCATTGAAAAGTACATCTAATACCACAAACACCAAGCCCTCATATGGCCACATTGCCAGAAAATAAAAATAAAAATCTAGCTTGTACAATGTGAAGACAAAAACCCCAAAAGTCGCCAAATCATTAGGACATAAGTGGCAGCGACTAGAAGGAAATGTATAAGCTGTGCGAGCGTTTTCAGGGGACACCCCATATTTTGAACTTATGAGAGATAATACACCAGTGCTGATCCCCCAGAATGCCCCTCTTCCCCATCCGTGTCATAGGAGCTAGTGGGAAAATAGAATGGGATTTGGTGTACCCAATTTACTCCGCACAGCTTACATACTCACTTCTGGGTTACTAATGCTCACTACTAGAGATGAGCGAGCAGATATTCGTTTCGAATAGCCGCTCAATATTCGACTATTCGAACGAATATCGAACCCCATTATAGTCTATGGGACAAAATGCTTCGCTACAGGGGATCCTACCATTCGACTCAGGAGAGTCACCAAGTCCACTATCACACCCCAGGAAATGATACCAACACCCTGGAATGTAACTGGGACAGCAGGGGAAGCATGTCTGGGGGCATCAAGTACCTTTATTATGTCGGGATCCCTGTCAGCTTGCGATATGCCAGAGCTGACTTTTTCCCATAGGAATGCATTGACCAGCTGAGTACACTGAGCTATGTTACACAAGAGATGTGTGTGACAGGAGCAGTAGATGGAGGGTTGAGTGTAGTGCAAAGCTGCTACACCAGAGATGTAGGAGAGCTGGCCGATGTTAGCAGAGCTGAGTGTTAGTCTGCTGCATCGGACTGCTACATATCTGCCAGCTCTGCTACATCTACAACTCCTACACACTCAGCTCAACTACATCGGGCCGTGCGCTCAGCTTAACTACTCTGGAATAGTTGAGCTGAGTGTAGTATCGGACACCACTGTGGGAGATTAAGCAGAGCTGGTATTTTAACGACGATCCTATTCACTACACAGCATGTGCCCCACGCTGTGTAGTGACTAACCCCCTCCCCCCCACTGTTGTCCACTTACCTGCAGCTCCCTGTTATTCTTGGTCCAGTCCGGTCCTCTGTCTTCAGAGTGCCCTGCCCCCCTCTCCCCCGACTAGTATTATAGAGAAGGCAGGGCTTAGGAGAGTGTGGGCGGGTACTGGGCGTTGAGACGTCTCCCCGCCTTCTCTACAATACTAGTTGGGAAAGTGGGCGGGGCTTAGGAGAGTATGGGCGAGTACTGGGAGGGGAGACGTGAGTGATGCACTCATGTCTCCCCGCCCACACTCTTCAGCCGCACTAAGCCCCACCTACTCCCTGCAACTCTACAATACTAGTGTAGGGAGGCGGGGCGCAGGGCGCTCTGAAGAGGACAAAGGACCCCGCCTTCCTAGACTAGTATTGTAGAGATGCAGGGAGTAGGCGGGGCTTAGTGCGGCTGGAGAGTGTGGGCGGGGAGACGTGAGTGCATCACTCACGTCTCCCCTCCCAGTACCCACCCACACTCTCCTAAGCCCTGCCTTCTTCATAATACTAGTCTCTGGAGGCGGGGGCAGGGCGCTCTGAAGACATGTTGACAGAGGACCGGACCAAGAAGAGGAGCTGGGAGCTGCAGCTATGTAGGTAAGTGGACAATGGTGGGGGGTGGTTTAATCACTACACAGCGTGGGGTCCAACAATTTTTGGACTACATGCTGTGTAGTGAATAGGATCGTTTTTAAAATCCAATTTTAAATCCAATTTTAAAAACGATCCTGAAATGTCAAGATCGGCTCAACCCTAAGTGCTGGCGATGTAGCAGTGTCCAATGTAGCAGAGCTGGACCTGTGTTAGGATGGGGTCCCGCAGGTTTTTCTTCCGGCACATAGCGCCACCTGCGGGTCAATCCAGTTCTTGCCCTCGGTGTCGGACGGTGAGGGTTGTGGAGTCTAAGTCCAGCATTTGGCTTACTGAGCATGCTCGAACTTTTTGGTGACGCTCTGAGGCTGTCTCATTTTCACCCTACTGAGCATGCTCAGACTTTGTGGAGACGTTCTGAGGCTAAGTTCCATTCCACCCATACTGAGCATGCCCAGTGAGGTTATGGCCACTGCCCTGAGGGCGGGGACTTGCCTTTATATGGTGTGAGCCGACGCCCGCCGGGTGCTCACACTTTGACTATTATGTTGAGACAGAGAGGTTCAGGGCTAGGATCCTGTCAATGCCAGGTTACCAGTGCAGGCATTCTAGGGTAGGATTCCTGGGTACTGACGGTAGGGAACTATATAGCCTGTTGGGTCTGTCTAGTATTATTGTAGCTCCAAAGCTGTTGTGGAGCCAATTGTGATTCTGACCAGGGGTGACATTAACCTTGGCAGCCTTGATTGCAGCCTATGCACAGGTGCAGTTCCCCAGTAAGGCTCTGGTGAACCAGTGTTGCCGCCTGTTCGCATTCAAGCTGCACTAAAAACACTTGCCCAGTGAAGCCAACTGGTGTAAGCCTCTTTGCAGTCAATACCCATTAAAGCTACACAAAACACCTGCCCAGTGAAGTCAACTGGGGCACTCCTCCTTTGCAGCCGGTTCACCGTGGAGCTGCACGAACGCCTTCACCCAGTGAAGTTAACTGGTGAACGTGCGTTGGTCCGTGTTCACACTTGAGCCGCGCGAACATACTGCTGCTTCGCTCAGGCAGACGGTCGCCCTTCTGGGGCTTGTGGACCTCGACTGCAGCCACTACCGCAGTCAAGAGGTACTGTCTAAATAATTATATATATATATATATATATATATATATATATATATATATATAATGTTAAATCCACCATTCGTCTAAATTGGAAGTCACCTGAATTAGCCAGCCAATTACTTTTTCCGATTTTTTTCACTGTCTCCGTTGTCGAAGTTCCTGTCCCACATCCCTTGTGCCATTATTGGTGCAAAAAACGTGCCAGGGAAGGTGGGAGGGGATACAAATTTTTAATGCATTTGCGGCCTTGTATTCGATTGGAATCGAATGTCCCGAACGGCCTGATATTCGATCGAACAGTGTTCGCTCATCTCTACTCACTACATCACTTGATAAATTCTTTGAGGGGTGCAGTTTTCAAAACGGGGTCACTTTCTAGAGGTTTCCACTGTTTTGACACCTCAAGGACTTTGTAAATGCGACATGGTTCCTGAAATTGATCACAGCCAGACAGCAGTGATCGTCTCGCTGTGTGTTCATATATTAGTTTACACCCACAAGTGGGGTACTATGGTAGTCCGGAGAACTTGCATAACAAATTGTGGGATGCGTTTTTTCCTTTAACCCCTTGTGAATGCGCAAATTCTAGGGCTAAATGAAAATATTAGTAAAATAAAATCAAATTTGAAAATTTCACCTCCATTTTGTCTTAATTCATGTTGTTTTGGCTGATTTAAGGGGTGCAGTTTTGAAAATGGGGTGATTCATGTGGGTTTTTTAATACAAGGGTCTTTCAAAACCACTTCATAACTGGATTAGTCCCTAAAAAATGGGTTTTAGAAATTTCTTGAAAATTTTGAATATTGTTGTTTCACTTGTAAATATTACAATGTCCATATAAAATAAAAGGGTGACTAAAGTTTGATGCCAACATAAAGCAGAGATCTGGGACATGAGATTTATGATATAATTTTGGCGGTATGACTATCTGTATTCAATGCACATCATTTCAAACTTAATAAAATGCATATTTTTCAAAATTTCCACCAAATTTCCTATTTTTTCATAACTAAACACAAAACATATCAACCAAAATTTACTACTAACATGAAGTACATTGTGTTATGAAAAAACATGTTAAAGCATTCCAAAGTTATTGCCACATAAAGTGACATGTCAGTTTTGAAAAATCGAGCTTGGTCAGGGAACTCAAAAAGTGCTATCGGCAGGAAGGGGTTAAGTCTCTCAAGAAAACATGAAAGAGAAATATCTCACCTGGAAAGTCTGCAGAAGGATAAGGATCCTTGATTTCATTTACATTAGATTCAAATTCATCTATTTTAAGCTGCAAACAAATGGGAATGAAATAAGAAATCTTAGCATCACAATATAAAGCATTCAATTAATTTTTACATACAGCTATTTTTTACATCAGGGCTGTTCACTGGGGTTTTCTAGACCCAGAAGATGAAATTCTCAGAGCCACCAATAGCCATAAAACACTACCACTTATTTAAACTAGCTTTCTCTCTACCCAAAGTGAAGCAAGGTATATGCACAGTAGTGTACTGGTGCCGATGGAAGATGAGAGGGAAGTCACTTGTATGCTCTTGCTTGTTTTTTTTTTTTTGTTTGTTTATTTTTTTGCCACATGCCAGAGTGGACCTGTGACATTGGAGAGGCTCAGAGAAAGGAAAGAACAGTGCACTACCCTGTTTCCCTGAAAATAAGACGGTGCCTTATATTAATTTTTGCTCCCAAAGATGCGCCATGTCTTATTTTCAGGGGGTGTCTTATTTTTTTCAAAGAAGAATTCACATATATTGCTAAATATAAACATTAACATTTATTAAATACTGTACAGTATAAAAATATTTTTATAGATTTGTAGAGCAGGCGATTTTGGACACAGGGATACCTAACATGTACGGTATGTGTTTCACAGTATTTACATACTTTTATATGTGTTCTAGGGAAATGGGTTGATTTGAATTTTTAATACTTTTATATATATATATATATATATATATATATATATATATATATATATATATTCTTTTTTTGCATTTATTAACCCCCTGTAATACATTACAGACAGGCAACCTGCCTTCAAAAGAAATGACGATTTTTTGCAATGCAATTGCAAAGGTCTGATCACTAATGCAATGCATTGCATTAGTGATCAGACCTTTGCAACGCAATGCAATTGCAAAGTTCTGATCACTAATGGCATGCATTGCATTAGTGATCATACCTTTGCAATTGCATTGCATTTGCAAAGGTCTGATCACTAATGTAATGCAATGCATTAGTGATCAGACCTTTGCAATTGCATTGCATTGCAAAAAAATCGTCATTTCTTTTGCAGGCTGCATAGAGCAGCCTGCAAAAGAAAATCACTGCAGACAGGGCGGGTAGCCTTTACAAGGCTCCCGGGTGTCATGCCAACGTGACGTCGGCCCTGGAGCATGCTCCAGGTGCCGGCGATCACCGGCGCCAGAAGGGTTAATGCCCACGGTCTGCCATGCCTTACTTTCGGGGTACGTCCTATTTTCAGGGAAACACGGTAGTAAACTTCAAAAAACATATCAATGAAAAAAAAAATTTTGTATGAGGTTATGCACCAAAGTGAAACAAAAATAAAGGTTGAAAAAGGTGCACTAAAATATAACTTTTATTAGTAAACTTAAAAGCCTAATAACCACACGATAAAATGGTCAAACACATATAGGGCAATAAGGATCTGTGTGTGAATACTGTCTGAATTGCTCAAACAAACAAATTGTTGTGAATCCCTGATTGGTTAGGTTGGGTCCCTCCGGACTTCTACCTCAGTAATAATTCTATTGCCAGAACCTAAACTGAGGGGAACTCCTACACCTCCTTTATAGGATTCTCACACAACAAACAAAGCATTCCTATACTGGATCAGCAGCTGCCTAATCCAGTACTAAAGCAATTAAGCCAGAGATGGTAATTAACTGGTTAACCTCACACACACATCCATCAACACATCATGTACTAGCATGTACGGCCTAATGGAAACTTGCTGACGCGTTTCACTGGTTCTTGCCGGTTCTTCAGAGGCTACAAAGTTCCCTAAATGACCTAATACAGTGTCACCCAACTAATGGGTTAACACTGCAGTAGCAGGTACGCTCCTAGTGAAGTTCGAGCGTCCGGCCGGCTGTGATGTATAGCTGCGAAGTGTCGGTGCTCGATCCCCTCTTGATATAGGAGGAGATCCGCCCTCAGCCGCGTCATAGGTGGGCGTGTCTGTCCGCACGGACACGCCCATCCCTCCGACGCAGTCCTATCAGTGGTGCTCACGGGCGGCAGACCCTCTCAGGCTCCGCCCCCTCTATGACGCCACCACTGCCAGATGACAGGGAACAGATGAACAACGTTCCCTGTCAATAAACAAAATGCCGCTCAAGCCCGGCATTAACACAAAGGTTTCGATCGCGGACCTATCTCCCTACAGGTAAGTAATTAACCCATGGCAGTGTCAAACAACAACACTACTGGGATCCCACATGAAACAGAGTCACTGTTAATTAACTGGTTAACCTCACACACACACATCCATCAACACATCAAGTACTAGCATGTACGGCCTAATGGAAACTTCTTGACGCGTTTCACCAGATCCTTATTGCCCTATATATGTTTGACCATTTTATCGTGTGGTTATTAGGCTTTTAAGTTTACTCACTCACGTCGCCTCATTAGAGGTGCGGCGCTGGTCCCGACCCCCCCATTTGATCCTTTTGTCTGGATAAAGGACTTGAACTTATTTTGTCACAAATTGAAGTGGCAATATTTCTTTAAACTGAATGATAAACGTAAATGTGAGGAGTTAGGACTATCGGTGGAGGAGTTACGATCACTAGAAACATTGGGTGATCTATGGGAGGAGGGTCAGAGGGAATTGGGGGAGGGGCCCTTTACAATTCGGCGCCCACCGTCGACCAAGTTTCCACCAGTGGGTAATGATGGGGTCGTGGATACATTTCTCAGGGTGGTAACTAGTAAAATCATGGAATTACACTCTAAAGGGGAGATTCAGACTATGAGAAATAATTTAAATAGGTCTGAGAGTGAAGCTCTGAAGAATCTTGAATCGGACCCCAACATCATTATAAAACCCTCGGACAAGGGGGGAAACTTGGTGATTTTAAATCACACACAATACGTATCTATGTGTGAAGCCATCTTGTTAGATCCACAGTGTTATGAAGGAGTGAGTCCTGAGACCACCAGGGGATTCCATATGGAATTATGTGACATCCTAGACAGAGGTTTATCAGCTAGGGTCATCAATAAGGCTGAATATGAGTTGTTGCCATCTCATCCTATCCAAGCCACATTCTATGCGTTACCTAAAATTCACAAAGGGGTGAACCCGCTGAAGGGTCGCCCCATTGTGGCAGGGATAGGATCACTTACTCAGGGAGCCAGTTTGTATCTTGAGGATATTCTGCGTCCATTTGTGGTCAGCCTACCATCATACGTCCGGGACACCATGGATGTCCTCCGACGTTTGGAGGGCATCCAGGTGTCCCGGGATGTTTGGCTGGCAAGTCTGGACGTTGAGGCGCTGTATAGCAGCATTCCTCACAACAAAGGATACAGCGCAGTGGACAGCTTTCTGAGAACAAGGGGCAACTACATGGCAGAACATGGCAACTTTGTGCTAACACTGCTCCGTTTCGTCCTTGAGCAAAACTGTTTCTCCTTCAATGGTCGTGTCTTCCACCAGCTCAGGGGGGTTACGATGGGGAGCCCTTGTGCCCCCAGTTTCGCAAACCTCTACCTGGGCTGGTGGGAGAAGGAGGCAGTTTTCGCGGATAATATGGAGCATTGGACCCAGAGGATTCTCCTCTGGGTCCGCTTCATAGACGATATATTCATTCTATGGGACGGAAAAGAAGGAGGAATTTGTTTCTTTTGTTAAGGAATTAAACCAAAATGAGTTTGGTCTCTACTTTACATATGAGATAGAGTCCAACCGTATGACGTTCCTTGACTTGACCATATGCAAAGAAGATACGGGTCAATTGACTACATGTGTCCACAGGAAATCGACCGCAACAAATTCCCTGTTACGTTGGGAAAGTTGCCATCTGCCAGCCCTCAAAGCCAGAATTCCGAAGGGGCAATATCTCCGGGTTAGGAGGAATTGCTCTCGGATGTCTGACTATCTTGCTACGGCAAAAGATCTACAGGGGAGATTTATTAAGCGGGGGTACCCTAGGGGTGTTTTGAGGAGGGCATATCAGCATGCATCCCAGGTGGATCGATCATCCCTGCTCAATCCCCGGAGTAGGAATGATGAAAATGGGAACCCTTTGAGAATTGTCGCAACATATGATAGAGTGGCAGAGAGCATCAGGCAAATTATTAAAGAGGAATGGGGGATATTAAAAACAGATCCCATTGTGGGCCAGTTTGTGGAACCAGGACCCCTCATTACATTCAGAAGGGGGAAAAATTTAAAGGACAAATTGGTCCATAGTCATCTGATGGCAGAGCCTGCTAACGTAACTTGGTTGGACCAAGCAAGAACACGTACTGTGGGCAACTTTCCATGTGGGTCATGTAAGGCCTGTAGCTTTATCAAAAAAGGCAAGGAAATTACATGTACTAACTCCGGAAAAAATTCAAAGTGAGCCAGTTCATCAATTGCCGGTCTCAAGGCCTTGTCTATGTCATCACTTACTCCTGCGGACTCCAATATGTGGGTAAAACCACGAGGGGGGTTCCGCAGGAGGATTAGAGAACATGTCAATGACTGTTAGAGTTAAGTCCTCCATCTTTGTATTTTGGCAGCCATCTTGTACTCTTTCACATATGACCTGATTTTTCTGCTTAAGTCAAGGAGGCCCTGTGTTAGACTTTAAGGAATGTGATAATGAACGTTAATGCAGAGGTTGCTAATCATTATCTCTCAAGGGCCTCATTTTGAGAAGATGCAGCTGACTTTGTATATCTCTTACCTCCTTTACATGATGTATGGACACATAACCAACAAAAGTATTAATCTTATGGTATCTGGGCACTCTGTCATATTTTATGGTATATGAAGGTCACTTAGAGTGTATAGACACAGGGTCTATGGAACATGTCATCTTATCTCTTTTGCCATGATATATACATATAGATAGTCTGGGATGTTAGCTCACACATAAGTATTTGAATCCTTCTTTGTTTCATGGGAAAGTCTATCCCAGTTCTGAAAATTATAATGAGATGCAGATTATTTCAGGCCTCAGCCAATAGTCATGTGCCAAGCTTGTCTTATATCTCTATAACCAATCATGTTATATACTAATTAGAATAGCCAAGCCAGCCCTTTGTCTGTAATGTATTTAAACTACCTTTTTCTTATAATAAAATCAGAACTCTTTTGATACACTACCATCTTGTGTCTTTAATAAGTTCTCCAGGCTTAAAAGAAAGATGGCTGCAGTCCATCTAGGCCTGTTAATTAATTATCTAATTAGGACCTCTACAACATATGGAGGGATCCATTGCTGTCCCTATCAATGACATAGCCAGGAAGGAAGATACATCGGTAGCACAACATATCTGGGAGAGACATGGTGGGGACAGTGGTAATCTGTGTTTCCAGGCTATTGAATTGGTCACACGTCAAGTGAGAGGGGGGGACTTTGACCGTAAGGTCCTTCAAAGGGAGGCCCGTTGGACCTTTGTTTTTGACACAGTTTCTCCTAGGGGTATGAACGAGATTATTTCTTATGCCTCATTTTTGTGAGTGGTGATCTATCTCGGTCCATTTCCTTCATTGCCCCCCCCCCAACCATCGTTTCCCCCCCCCCCCTTCCTCCCCCCTTAGTGGTTGGTGAGGAGTTAATATCTGCTGTTAGGGTAACTTGTTTTTGGTTAATGCCCCTAGTTTGGCAAATAGGGGGGGGGAGCTTGATCTCTACCCAATACTAATGTTAAGTGTTTACCCTTTTGTGCATTTACCTGATGTTCTTGTTAGGACTTCTCTTTGTCATTGGCTCTGATCTGGTGACTCTGTTTCATGTTTCATGTGGGATCCCAATAGTGTTGTTGTTTGACACTGCCATGGGTTATTTACTTACCTGGAAGGAGATAGGTCCGCAATCGAAACCTTTGTGTTAATGCCGGGCTTGAGCGGCATTTTGTTTATTGACAGGGAACGTTGTTCATCTGTTCCCTGTCATCTGGCAGTGGTGGCGTCATAGAGGGGGCAGAGCCTGAGAGGGTCTGCCGCCCGTGAGCACCACTGATAGGACTGCGTCGGAGGGATGGGCGTGTCCTTGCAGACAGACACGCCCACCTATGACACGGCTGAGGGCGGATCTTATCCTATATCAAGAGGGGATCGAGCACCGGCACTTCGCGGCTATACATCACAGCCGGCCGGACGCTCGAACTTCACTAGGAGCATACCTGCTACTGCAGTGTTAACCCATTAGTTGGGTGATACTGTATTAGGTCATTTAGGGAACTTTGTAGCCTCTGAAGAACCGGCAAGAACCGGTGAAACGCATCAGGCAGTTTCCATTAGGCCATACATGCTAGTACATGATGTGTTGATGGATATGTGTGTGAGGTGAACCAGTTAATTACCATCTCTGGCTTAATTGCTTTAGTACTGGATTAGGCAGCTGCTGATCCAGTATAGGAATGTTTGTGAGAATCCTATAAAGGAGGTGTAGGGGTTCCCCTCAGTTTAGGTTCTGGCAATAGAATTATTACTGAGGTAGAAGTCCGGAGGGACCCAACCTAACCAATCAGGGATTCACACCAATTTGTTTGTTTGAGCAATTCAGATAGTATTCACACACAGATCCTTATTGCCCTATATATGTTTGACCATTTTATCGTGTGGTTATTAGGCTTTTAAGTTTACTAATAAAAGTTATATTTTAGTGCACCTTTTTCAACCTTTATTTTTATTAAACTTCAAAACACCCCTCATTTGCATATTTTGAAAACTATATTTAAAAGAAAACAAAACCTCACCCTCATCAGGGCCCATTGTAGCCTTATCTACTGTTTCAAGCAAAAATTAAAATGGTACCCTATCCTCCCCCCGAAGAAAATTACGCTTGACTACCAATGTTCATGAACATCACCCAACACTAAAGCTGCCTGACTAAGATACGTCACTAACATCACTGTCACCTCTCCAGAGTCCACTAACACTGCTGACTGGCCTTAGCTGTCATGTTGAATGCAGAGCTTCCAGGGACTGAGGCACAGCATGTGATCAAACAGGCTTTGGTGGACACTGGAGTTTGTCCAATTCCTGGAAAACCCCTTTAAGAATAATGTCCAATAGTGGTATCATCACACAAAATAATGTCCCATAGTCACCGCTTTATACAGTATAAAATATCATAGTAGCCTCTTGTCAGGACCTGAGTTGTTTGATAAGGTTGTTGTGTGTTTTCTGGTGGTGTTTGTCTGGGGATTTGGGCTGGTGTCCTGTTACTCTATGGTCATTCTCTTTGCAACTGAGCTATCTGGTTTGTGGTTGGGTATCTGCCTCAGTGTATACTTGAGCTGGCTTGGTGTCTCAGTAGATGTGAGCTTCAGGTGTTGCACAGTCTCAGGAGCTTGATTGGAAGTGGTGTGAGTTCTGTGTGAGAGTCTGTTTTACCCTCAACATTTCTACTCAACCCCTGTCCTGCATTTCTGGTTGCCTGTCACTCATTTGGTATTACTGAGTTTTTGTTTAAGGGCTTCAGGTTTATTTTACCCCTGTCCTGTGATACCCTTTCCTCACTACCCCTCTCCTCAAATCCTGTTGTGTGTTTCTCCAGCACGTCCCATCCTAGGTTTTACTATATGCAGCTGCACCTATTCTTTCGTTAGGGGTGACTGTGTCTAGTATCCCAGTCCCTAGCCTCTTTCAGCTCTCACCCCATCTGTCTGTCAGGTCTTCATGTTCAGAGAGCTATTAGTTGTCAGGGCCAAGCTTAGCTTGGGTACAGCTGATCAACACCCACATGCAGGGCCTAGTCAACCGTCGTAGTGCCAGGGACAGCTTTCCTACCACATTTCCATAGAGGTGCAAGAAGCATTCAGTATCACGGTTGCTCAGGTTTTGGCACAACCGTGACACCTCTCCACAAAGTATATTATCCCATAGTGGCCCCTGCCTACAATATAACTTCCCATAGTGGCTTGTGGTTTTCATTATTAATTTTTGAAGAGCTTCAAGTTTGGCCAAACTCCAAGTTTTTATAATTATAACTATTATTATACTCTGAGATCTCTATACTGGAGTCCCAAGAGAAGTGATTCAACAGTGTCACACACCTTCCCTGGGCTTAACCAGTCTTTAGGTCTCTTCCAATCTCAGAGACACCATGAATGGCATCAGAGACTGCTGAGGCAAGTGACTGGTTCTCATTGGAAAAGTGGGTAAAAATAAGGGTCATTATACATCATGATGCCAGTGTGATAATGACAGTTCCATTTCAGACGTATTGCATGATTGAGTAAACCTCAATCTTGCAAGGTTCGCCTGACAAATATTCTAACTGCTGCCCCCTCAAGGAATTGGCAATACGCCACCTGAGGCATGATGCTCATCTTGCCTTATGGCAGATGTAGCCTGCATCCTTCTTTAATAAATGTACGTTTGGAATGCTGATTCAATGACATACAAGCCTCTATATAGTATGTATACAATTAGAAAAGTGTATTTCCTTAGCTTCAGTCCTAACCCCTTCCTAACATCCGCAGTACTACTGTGGATGCCGGGTGTTTAAACACAGCGGCTGCTTGGGAGCTGGGCAGCTGCCATAGCCGCTGGGTGTGTTAAAGTAATCAATCAGTTCTTACCAGGTAGATTGTATAGTCAGGTTATCACCAGTGTTAAACTAAGAGACAGACAGACAAGTTGATCTTTTGGTCATCTGGACAGAGTGGACAGAGGTCTGTGAAAGTTCCGCCCAGAAACCATTTATTTTATAAGCTCAAATACAAATAAAACAGTTAACTCTTCCTGCCCCCTGAATGGGTCCATCAACCTCATTTAATCTCTATACCCGCAATGTACATGATTAACAAACAATCAGTTTTCACAGAATATAGAAGAGAATATACAAAAAGACAAGAGGAAGAAGGATATATATATACATACATATACACATATATATATATATATATATATATATACATATACACACACTATATATATATATATATATATATATATATATATATATATATATATATATATATATATATATATATATATTGCAAGCCGATGGCTGGTCAGGTAGTGGAGGGGGTGTACATCTCACCCAGACTACAACGGTGGGTGAGTTGAGAAAACTACAGAAAGAACATTTCTCAGCAGATAACTATTATCTGCTGAGGTTTTTTTCAGAGTTCCAGTTACTGGGCTGGATTTTTAGGAATGGCAGGTAGGATTGGTAGTGGGACTTGTCATTCCACCCCCCTCCAGTCCACACTTTTGGGATGTTCCGGCAGCGACTGCAGAGAGTCGCTGCCGGAACATCCCAGTCGCTTCTTAAGCCTCATCAAGGAGGATTAAGAAGTTGCTCCAGCAGCAACACTTTGGCAGAGCTTGGCTGGAGTGCCAAACAGAGAGGTAGTGTTGTAATCACTGATGCCTTATCACTGGAGTTCTACTTTTATACTTTTTATATTGTGTAGGTTGTGTGTCACAAATACTAATTTATCTTTGCTATCAAGCTAATCAGTTATGAAACAAAGATGGCGTCGACATCCTGCCACACCTCATGACAAATTCCTCAGGTTGAAACCGAGACTGGATCTGGTTGTGCGTCAAAGTCAAGAGCCAATGAGGAATGGACAGCTCAGGAATGTCAGAAGAAGCTTCATATCATATTATGCATTAACCCATGCTTTTCCTTTCCTGTATAAATATGTGTGACATAAATAAACCCCAGCAGTGCAGTGTTAATGGAACTAGGGCAAAGGAGCATGAGCTGGTTTTGAAAATCCAAAATTATAGGTATACATATGCAAATTATCTATCCATCTAAATTTATGGACCTTTTGAACCGTAATGATAACTGATGGAAGCTATGGTATTACAATAAACCTGGTTTACTGACATTTGGGGGTAACTTTAGTGTAAACATCATATGTATCTTGATTATGAACCGAATAAAATAAACCCCTGTTCACACATTGATGCAGTTGATCTGCAAGATAAGAACAAAGTAAATACCTGTTCACACTCTTATGCGGTTAACCTACATGTTAGGAATAAGGTGAATCCCGGTAAACACTCTGGTGTGGTTTAACCTACATGTTAGGAATGAAATTAAACCCCTGTTTACACTCTGAGGCGGATAACTTCCCTTTTGAAGAATGGGTTAATTAGATGTAATCAATAAGATCCAAGGGAGTCTTGGATTGAGATTTATTAATAGCAGTAGAATCGTAGCTGCAAAGAAATTAAGTCATTTATACACTGGCTGGGACCTGTGGTTCACCGGCCAGCAGTAGAATCGTAGCTGCAAAGAAATCAAGCCATTTATATACTGGCTGGGACCTGTGGTTCGCCGGCCAGCTAAACAGGGATCGTAGTGAGCATTCAAAGATCCAACACGAGACAGCCGAATGACAGAGGAATGGGCGTGACCAATGGGAGCACGCGAGTCATCGGGAGGCGGGTCTTGAGGCGGAGTTTCGGCTATAAAGAGACGGCAGTCCGGCGCGCTCGCCGGCAACATATCGATACCGCGTCCTACCATCAAGGGTGCGGGAAATGCAGTTCTAACTGCAAATATTTTCATCTCCTGCATTATCATCCTCCTGATGAGCTAGGCTAGACCCCTAGCGAAACGCGTTGAGGAAAGTGAGGGACAACTGATACGATAGGTGGTGGATACATCAGGGACCATATATTGTGTTTATCCAGTTAGGATACGTAGCCCATGAACAGAGACTAATAGGGCAAATGTAACTATACCCTAAGTGGCAACAATGTTAACATAGGCAACATAGTCAATTGGAGCATACTTGAGATTAGTAGGGCATTGTGAGAGGTGTAGTTGTGTGGAACACGGCTTGTGAGAACGTGAGACTGTACTGTATTGAATATCCTCCGTTTCAATATAGCTCCTATTTTCATTATCATATACGGGGGTTAGCTTGTCAGTAACAGAGACTGCTCACAGAGCTTTCACCTCCAGGACCTCCCTCTGGCCTTACTCACAGCCTATGTGGAACCACTAGGGATTTGTATCTAGATTTCCCTCGCACCTGATTTTATCTAGAGATCCAGGGATATATAGGTGTACTGGGGCATACCAGATTAGCTCCTGACACACTATCAGGGAATGAAATTGTTAATGGCTGTACCGGACAGGGATTGAGATAATAACTATTTGTTACCCTTTATCAATGAGGTCATTGTACAGTTTTTTTAAAAAAACATTAAATAAATTGAGGCCAATTTTAAGAAAGATTATTAAAAGTTATATTTTATTTATTTACTCCTACAGTGATTTGGAACTAAGTGTCTGTGTCATTCTTGGCGCGGTGCACACATGCTCACTGATTTGGACTGACTGATTGACCCGATAGTGTCGATTATGACCACAACAGTAGTTTTTTGGAGCTGTGTCCTGAATTATTCAACTGCCTTTTGATTTCTGCTATTATAGGTGAGGTAACCTATTCTATGTTCAGTTAGAGCCTAGCCAGGAAGGTATTTATTTTTGTTGCTGCCCCATTTTGTTTTGAGTGAAAATAAACTCTACCTTTGTTTGGACTAAAGAAACTGGACTTTTGTGGCTATGCCACCCCACCTAGCAACCCCAGACCCTGACAATTGGAGGAGGATGTGGGCATACAGTGGTTGCTAGGGGCAACGACACATCCACTCCTTGCTGGAAATTTTTTTTTTTTCTATGTCCTGGGTGAAGGCTGCTGCCGCTATACAGACCCAGACTATGGAGGAACCAGTTAAAGACCATCCTCCATTGATATAGAGAAAGAAGACCGCGCTCACCCAGGGACCAACACAATCTTTATTAGCACAACGCGTTTCGAGCTGAAGAGCTCTTTATCAAGTGCACAGAATTACCTTAAAACACAAACATAAAACACTAAATTGCCAGGTTCAGACAAACAATACAAAAAAGTACAACATTGAGACAATAATAAACATAAATAAATATAAATAAAAAATGTAGTTGAAGTCACTAGATCAATGTCCAGTGCCCCAAATGATGACCATAGCTTAAAAAGCTCCAACACCACATACAATACAGAGTAACATCATGCCAAAAGGCATTACCAAATTCAATTCGAATTATTCAATAAGAAGAAAGTAACAATAAAGATCAAAATCGATCATCAGACCAGAAAGATAAAAGTATGTAGACCCCAAAGTGGGTAGGCATAAAAGAGAAACTTAATATCTGCTTACCACTCCTGTTTGTAGGTTCCTGCATAGTCACAGGCATGATCGATAACCCATTTAAAGTCATGGCACAGGAAATTACATCGCGCGGCAAGCCTGCGAGCATGCCGAGCTGATGCGGCGTCCGGATCTAAACACTGCGCATGCGCGTGAAGAAAAAAACATGCGCAAGCGCCATACGGTCTGAATGCCAGACGCGGGTGCCGCAGCTAAAGACCTTAAGGTCTATACAATCTAAACGTCCGGCCGGATATCGAATCAACTAAGTGGCACAACGAACAAAATACCGGCAGATAAACTGCAAAGAATCAAGGAGCTCACACAACTCCAGGTTCAAATACCGAAGCTACAGGGACCCAAAAGAACAAAAAAATTAAAATACAATTAAAATATATAGGAACCTCAAAATAACTAATTGGAGATACCAAAATGTAAATTAAGTAAGCCAATGTGGTGAATAACTGTTGGATATATATGGCAAAAAAATATAGGTATACATATATATATATAAAATATTGAAATAAAATAAAAAAAAAAAACCACTCACTAGTGAAAACAAAAAGGATGATTATTAAAAATAAATTAAATAAAAAATATAAATATGATATAATATTATATAAAATATTATATGATCTGAAACACCGTACTATATTAAAATTGCAATAAAGATAGGCCAAGCTGACACCAGGGGGCCAGGGTCAGTATCACACAACAGAATAGCAGCCTGTAAATCAAATAGGGCTCACCGAGTTATATCCTCTAGTACCTCATTTAACCCCTTCGGTACTAAACAATCGAACTTATAGATCCAAAAGATTTCCCTTTTCTTAAGGGCCTCAAGTCTATCAGCAAAATGAGAGGGTATAAAGTCAATAGGAGTGACTTTAAAATCACGGAACTGGCTACTATGATATCTGGCTGCATACCTAGAAACACTGTGTTTTAAATAACCATTAATAACGTTAGAACGATGTTTATTTAGCCTGTTCCTTAGAGGCATAATAGTGCGGCCGATGTATTGTAGCCCGCATGGACATTCCAATAGATAAACAATATATGATGAAGCACAAGTCAGATGAGACATTATAGTAAAGGTTTCACTGGTCACTCTACTCGTGACCACCCTAATGCCATTAGAAATAGTTTGGCAACATTTGCACCGTTTCTTATTACAACGGTAGCTGCCACACGGACCGACCGATGGAACGGAGGGAAGTCTCTTATGATCTCTAAGCCTACTAGGGGCAATAAGACTCTTTAAAGTCCTTGCTCTCCGAAAGATGAATTTTGGAGTGGATGGAATAGAACTCTGCAAATGGGGATCGTTAAGAAGAATAGGCCAATACTTCTTTATAATAGATCTAACATTTACATGTGCACTATTATATGTAGTCAAGAAGTTACAACTAAAATCACCTTGTGAATCACTGGGTCGCGGGGCAAGACAATCATTTTGGGTCAAACCGGCTGCTCTCTTTTGGGCTGCTGTGATGACAGCCTCCGGGTAGCCCTTTTCTCGGAATCTCTCAGAGAGCGTTCGACTCTGCTCCCGATATGTGAAGTCCTGCGTACAATTACGCCTGATGCGTTTAAACTGTCCATAGGGGACATTTTGCTTCCACTTTCTAAGGTGGCAACTTCTATAGTCAAGGAGCCCGTTACAGTCAACCTCCTTAAAATAGGTTTTAGTATTGACCTCACGGTTTCTACCCATCAGGACAAGATCTAAATATTCTATCTCAAAAGGGTTACTTTTCCCCGAAAATCTAAGACCCCAATCATTTTGATTCAACTCAGTGGTAAACACATCAAACTCATTAATAGTACCATTCCAAATAAACAGGAGGTCATCAATGTAGCGTTTGAAATAGACCACCTTTGATACCCCTGATTCAGAGCCATAAATAAACTCCTTCTCAAACTCACCCATATATATATATATTGGCATAGCTGGGGGCAAATTTGGCCTCCATAGCTGTGTCACGTTTTTGTAAGAATATCTGACCTTCAAACTCGAAGGTGTTATGTTCTAATATAAATCTTATGGCTTCCAAGATAAACTCCTGCTGGAGTGATGGTAATGAGGAATCGCCAGCCAGGGCATTACGGACTGCCAGTAAACCCTTTTCATGTGGGATGTTCGTATACAAAGCAGCCACATCGAGTGTTGCCCAGATGTACGTGGGCTCCCAAGTAAAACCCAAAACGTCAGAGAGTAGATGTGTTGTATCCTTTAAATGTGACCGAAGGTTCTTGACTAGTGGTTGTAAATGGACATCAACATACTGTGACAAGTTCCTAGTTAGGGACCTAATCCCTGAGATAATGGGCCTACCGGGCGGGTCAACCAGACCCTTATGGATCTTCGGTAGATGGTAAAACAACGAAGTGCATGGATTTGAGATGGTAAGAAAATCCTTCTCCTTCTTATTTAGAATACCATTATCAAAACCCTTCTTAATTAACAAATTATAAGAAGTCATATGGTCAAGAATAGGGTTGGTTTGAAGAACCTTATAGAATTCTTTATCATCCAAAAGACGCCAGGCTTCCTTAAGGTAATCCGCCCTGGATTGAATTACTATGCCCCCACCTTTATCGGCGTTCCTAATCACAATCTCTTCATTGGACCGAAGAGATTTTAGGGCCATTTTCTCTACTTTACTCAAGTTATTTCTATTTACATTCACGAGACCCAAATTATTGGGTCCAAGTTTTCTAAAATCCGTAGCCACAAGGGAGTAGAAAGTTTCTACATGACTACCCTTGTGGTGAACGGGATAGAAGTTGGATCTAGCTTTCAAGTCAGAGTGTAAGACTTGTGAATTGGTTTGAGCTATTGGGGTTTCCGAATCATGGACTTGTAAATTAGTTAGAACTGTTAAAGTCTCCGGATTGGGAGGATTCACAGTAGATGTTTTTAACATAACCGAACTGGGATGTATGGACCTCCCACCGGTATTTTTTATATTAAAATGCCGGGTGAGAGTAAGTTTCCTGATAAATTTGTTAAGGTCCACAAAAAGCTGAAGGTCATCCACCCTAGACTCTGGGCAAAAGGAGAGTCCCTTACTCAAAAGGCTCTCTTCAGCCCTCGTGAGCTGGTAGTTGGACAAATTAAACACGTTCTTTATTGTTTGTTTCTCTTTGGACTCGGGCTTAGTGTCAACATTTTGGGAGCAGCCGTTCCTTCTATTTTTGACTCCTCCTCTACATCCTCTCCGATTTCGGAATTTTTTCTTTTGAGGCTCATCGGGCTGTAAAAATCTGAGATTTTCGTGATCCGAGTCATCAGAGGGAGCTCCTTTACGTGTACCGCACTGACAGGAGTCAGCGCGGCTGGTAACGGTAAAAAAGACTCTGAATGACTTAGACTAGTCCTACCTGTAGGGGAGACGATCGCTTCCTCTATTTGGGTCATGGTCATTGGTGAGTGATAGAGTGAGTCATCTAACTCTGTGGGAGAGGGTGGGCTATTAGGCTCTCTTAAAAGAACAGAGGGTGTTGGGGTCTACATACTTTTATCTTTCTGGTCAGATGATCGATTTTGGTCTTTATTGTTATGTAGCTACTTTCTTCTTATTGAATAATTCGAATTGAATTTGGTAATGCCTTTTGGCATGATGTTACTCTGTATTGTATGTGGTGTTGGAGCTTTTTAAGCTATGGTCATCATTTGGGGCACTGGACATTGATCTAGTGACTTCAACTACATTTTTTATTTATATTTATTTATGTTTATTATTGTCTCAATGTTGTACTTTTTTGTATTGTTTGTCTGAACCTGGCAATTTAGTGTTTTATGTTTGTGTTTTAAGGTAATTCTGTGCACTTGATAAAGAGCTCTTCAGCTCGAAACGCGTTGTGCTAATAAAGATTGTGTTGGTCCCTGGGTGAGCGCGGTCTTCTTTCTCTATATCAATGGAGGATGGTCTTTAACTGGTATCTCCTGACGTCATCTGGCGTGTGACCAGCTGCTGCCTAAACCTGCTTCCATCATTTGCATTTTATACTATCAGGGTTGTTGTATCCTTTACAACCCTGTCAGGTGAGCAGCCTAATTTTGTCAGCTGACCTTGCCCTCTTACTCATTACTACACATTGGTCGGCTCGGTGCCTCTTTTCTTTTTACAGACTATGGAGGAGATACTGAAGCATCTTGTACAGTCCAATATGCAGCAACAACAAACAAATCATTTGCTGATGGAGCAAATTGCGCTCCTTAAAGATGGGTGAGTTGACACTAGCCCACAAAGTCCTGTGGAGCACAGAGATGAGAAGCCGGCTGTGCAAAGAGCTTTGCAAAAGATGACCCCAGATGATGACGTGGAGGCCTTCCTGACTGTGCTTGAGAGAGTAGCCAATCCACCTGGGATCGATGCCTTGTAGTCCCTCCAATGGACTGATAGGAACATTACCCTCTACCAAAGGAAAGCACAGTGGGGCATTGCCCTCACTTACCTATTATGTATGTGTTCCTCTGACAGAGAAGCACCCCCCCAACCCAGTCCATCAAAGGGTTAATTGACATACCGGGTTTCGGCACCAGAAAATGTTAGATTAATCAATAAGTTCTTACCAGGTACAACCGTGACACCTCTCCACAAAGTATATTATCCCATAGTGGCCCCTGCCTACAATACAACTTCCCATAGTGGCTAGTGGTTTTCATTAATAATTTTTGAAGAGCTTCAAGTTTGGCCAAACTCCAAGTTTTTATAATTATAGCTATTATTATACGCTGAGATCTCTGAAGCTGAAATTATCACCAGTTTTAATCTAAGAAACAGACACGTCGATCTTTTGGTCGTCTGGACAGAGTGGACAGAGCTCTGTGAATGTTCCGCAGAGAAACAGTTTATTTTATAAGGTCAAATACACAAAGTACATTGATCAAAGTATGACAAGTCATTGGCATCAAATCAAGCTGTTTAAATAACAATTCTGAGAAATTAAGGGAAAAGTACATGTCAAAATAACCCTTATCGGTCGACATGACCCTTTTTCTATGGTCTCATTGTATGAAAATGATAACATCTGATTTCCTAAATAGCACAAGGTTCAAGATTACAAACTCAACAAAAATGTCTGGTATATCAGTAGCAATATCATACTAAAATGTAGACTGAAACCTTGGTTCAGACCTTTCTCATATAAGTACATATATAAGGAACTGAGAATCACTCTTAAAGGGGTTGTCCCATCACAAGGATCCTATGTATACTGCTTGTTAATGTGAATGTAACACTTTTCCTAAATACATTGCTTCAGCAAAACTGCCTTGTTTGTGCATCTTACTTTATTCTTTTTTTTTTTTTTTTTTTTTTTTTTGACACATCCCTTAACTTATCTGGTCATAAGTCAAGTGATGTATCTGCTGCTCTGAGGGGGGAGGGAGGAGGGGCTAAGTGTAGCCTGGAGGTGGGTTAGTTTACCCTTTGGGGGGAAGGGACCGCCAATACAGACTCAGCATCCGCTGTAATAGAGAGGCGGATGCAGGGTAGTGTAGACGCCGGCACAGATGCCTGCAACATCGCTATGCTCCTGCCCTGCATGAAGCCAGCAGCGGCAGGAGCGATGCTGCTATTCCGGGGGGGGGGGGGGGGGAGCTAATAACAGCATCGGAATAACAGCATCTTCCTCCGGTGCTCGCGAATTGTCATTGCTAAAAAAAAAAATGGCCTGGGCGCATGCGCAGTAGCCGTAGTAGAAGCAGCATGCTACTGCGCATGCGCCCAAGCCGTTTTTTTTTTTTAGCAATGTCAGTTCGTGAGCGTCGGAGGAAGACGGGACCCGAGGACATTGCAGGAAGAGGAGGCGTGGATGAAGAAGATGGCGGACCCTAAATGCCCGCACACCATGCACGATGGGTAAGTTTACCACATTCTGTTTTAGGGTTTTATTTTAAAACGGGGGAGGGGGGGGTAGTTTAATATAACATTTGCGGTGCCTAAATAGCTTTTTTAAAGGCTATTCACGCATATGTGGGCCTCACCTTTAACAGGTGATTCTCATGGGAAAAATATATATATATAAACTCAAATCCTGTAGTAGTATGCTCTACACAAATCCACAGTTCTCGCCCGATTTGGGTGAAATTTGGCATGCCACCTCTCCATGCACAGGAGCAGAATACTGCGCAATTACATCTTTCTAGCGTCCCCCATCATGACATTTGGGCCCCCGAAGTTAGGCCCTATACATATAATGGGGAAATGTGAAATCTGTACTATACAGGAGCTTTCATCCTATAGCTGCTAAGGTAAAGTGAAAGCTGAGCTCTGATTGGTTGCTATGGGCAACTCCACAATTCTGCCTGTGAGGCGGCTCCTTCAGGTCATAGTAATACTGTGAGGGCTGCTCTGTATTGCTATTCATCCTATTACATCTCTTATGAGTGTCAGGTGAATACTAAAGGCTCATAATGCTAACGACTGCTTTTTAAAATGCCGCCCAAAAAATGACCATCTATTGGGCAAGTTTATCCAAAAGCTAAGAGCGCAAAATTGTGTCAAAGAGTTGAGACAAGTAAACAAAGTGACTCACGGCTTGAAAAGAAACGGATGAGACAGGCTAAATGTAAGGGCCCGTTCACACGGAGTAAACACGTGTGTATTTTAGCAAAATACACGTGTAAAAAATATGACTCCCATTGACTTTAATGACATTTTACACGTGTATGTTGACGAGTATTATGATGTGTATTTTGACGTGTATTTTGACATGTTTTTTTACACGTGTAAAAAAAATGTCATTGAAGTCAATGAGAGTCTTATTTTTACACGTGTATTTTGCCAAAATAAACGCACATTTACACCGTGTGAACAGGCCCTAAGGCAGCTGAGACATCAGAGCAACGGAAATGTTGTCTTCACAAGAACTGGATAAGGCAGGCTGAAGCAAAGGAATATGGAAACATCTGAATAAAAGGATGAACATTCTGAAAATGACCGTATACGACATATGCAATGGGGCTGCCTGGTCTAGCAACCACATACATGTCCATCGATTCACTCATGGATAATGAACAAGCCATAATGCATCCATTGGAGTTCCTAAATTCTTTGGAACCTCCTAGAATGCCACCGCATACACTCACTTTATAAATAGGAGCCACAATAATTTTGTTTCGGAACCTTGACCAACCAAAAATATGTAACAGAAGGGGCAGCACGGTGGCTCAGTGGTTAGCCTTGCAGCGCTGGAGTCCTGGGTTCGAATCCCCCACCAGGAACAAGATCTGCAAAGAGTTTGTATGTTCTCCCCGTGTTTGTGTGTATTTCCTTCCATTCTACAAAGACTTACTGGTAGGAAAAAAAAAAAGTACATTGTGATCCCTATATGGGGCTCACAATCTGAATAAAAAATAAAAAAAAAGTGTAACGGCACAAAATTGCACATTAAGAGTCTTCATGCCCAATGTTATTGATGCCACTATTACTATGGGAAACTCTAAGGGTACATTTACACAGAGGAAAATGGCGCTGAATTGGGTGTGGAATCTGCGTCAGATTCAGCACTGAAAAAAAAGGTGATGGTGATGGAGAATTGAAGTAGACTGAGCTTTTATAAGCCAGTCGTCGAGGTAAGGAACAACAAAAAGGCCTTGCAGTCTGAGCGCAGCGGCGACTGAAGCGATGACCTTGGTGAAAACGTAGGGGGCCCAAGGGGAGAGAAGTGAACTGTAGGTGCTCCCTGTGACCAAATATGAGTACGGAGAACCGAAGATACTTTCTGTGCGGCTGGTAGATGGGAATATGAAGATAGGTGTCTTTTAGGTCCAAAGTAGCCATAGCTTCTTCCTGCTGAAGAAATGTCATGACAGTCTATGGATTCCATCCTGAAAGGCTTCTGTTTGATGTGGAGATTGAGGTACCTCAGTTCTATTATCATGCACCAGCTTCCTGTAGATTTTGGGACAAGAAAAACTTCTGAAGGAGGGACCTTTTCCAAGGCCCCCTTCGCGATGTACTCTGCCACTGATTTTTCTAGGCAGGCTTGTTGAAGGGCCGGGAGGGACCGGGTGATAGTGAACCAGTTGCAAGGAGGTGTGGAGAATTCTATAGCGTAGCCCTGATGGATGATTTGAAGGACCCATGGGTCCGAGATGGTTAGACGCCAGGCCGCGAGAAATGCAGAAAGTCGTCCTCCTACAGGAGGAAAGGTCACAGGGAGCCGCATCACGTCAAAAGGCAGGTTTCTTTTTGTGCTCCTCTCTGGACCCCCCCCCCCCCCCCCGACCTGTACCTCTTGGACGATAACCAGGGCGTCTCTGGGACTGTTGGGGGCGATAGCTCCGCCCTCTAGAGGAGGAGGGCCTCTTGCCCCTTGCAGCTTGAGGAAGTGACCTACCTCTCCCCTCACACCAGGCTGGGGAGATCAAATATAATGGAGCTGCTGTGGCGATTTTTCCTGATTACTCGGCTGCCCTCCAAAAGACCAGAGCTTCCTTTGTAGCGGTTAAAAGGCAGCTACGTGAAAAAGCTATACAGTATTCTATGATCTACCCTGCCAGGCTACGGGTCATTCATGGAGACCGCTCTCTATTTTTCACCACCCCTAAGGATGCTGAGGACTGGCTGTCTCTTCTACCTGGATCCCCACGGCGTTGATCCTACATCTTGGTGGTGAGAGGTCCACCTGGACCATACCTATAGACCTCGAATTTCTGACTTATCTTGACACTATTCTATTGCTATGTCTGTTATGTTTTTCTTTACTTTCATTTACCAGGTGGACGCTCCGCTGCCTCCTTAGGCCCAGGGGCCTGGGATGTTTATTTATTATAGCTCTGTATTTTCAGCTCTGCTGTTTGCCTGTATTTAGCTTCACTGCGCTATTTTCTTGAGAGAGTACCCAGATCAAGACTGGTGTTAGGTGCACTTTCTCCCCTGCTGTTAGTAGCCACAGTACTGGCATGGCCAGTATTCCAAGACAGTTTACACAGTCTTATACACCTCTTGCCGGTGTACGGTTTTGTTTTGTTTGTGTTTTTGATTGTTCCCTGATCTGCTGTGCACCATCATGCTTCTATGCTCAGATGCTTCAGGCTTGTATTTATTAGGACATAGACCGCTATGGCGTTACTTAAAGAGGACCTTTCACCACTTTTGGGCACATGCAGTGTTATAGACTGCCAGAAAGCCGACAGTGCGCTGAGTTCAGCGCACTGTCGGCTTTCCCGATCTGTGCCCGGTGTAAAGAGCTTACGGTGCCGGTACCGTAGTGCTCTATGGTCAGAAGGGCGTTTCTGACCATTAGCCAGAGACGTCCTTCTGCCTCGTGGGGGGAGGGGGGAGTTCCTCCCCGCTCCACAGCACAGCGCGATAGGCGCCGCGAGGCAGAAGGACGTCTCTGGCTAATGGTCAGAAACGCCCTTCTGACCATAGAAGAGCTACGGTACCGGACCGTAAGCTCTTTACACCGGGCACAGATCGGGAAAGCCGACAGTGCGCTGAACTCAGCGCACTGTCGGCTTTCTGGCAGTAACACTGCATGTGCCCAAAAGTGGTGAAAGGTTCTCTTTAAAGTCCTTTCCTGGAATGTGAGGGGTATGGGTAGTCCGCGCAAGCGCTCCTCCATTTTTTCCCAGATTAGACAGGTGAATCCTTCTATTGTGTGCCTCCAGGAGACTAGGTGTCCAAAAGTCTAACATGGTTACAGAAACTGTGGGTTCAGTGGACCGCCCTTCTACTCATACTACCTTCTCCAGAGGGGTATCTGTTTTAGTACATCGTAGCCTTCGGTGGGAGCTGGGGGTGGTTGAGAGAGATCCTGAGTTATGTGTATGTGCAGGCATGGCTTGATTCAATCTTATATGTGATACTGGGTGTGTACTTGCACCCTGCATCTGACCTCTCTATACTCCTGAAGGCAGTGCAGTTTGTATCTAGATTTCCCGAGGCAGTGGTGCTCTGTATGGGAGACTTTAACAAAGTAATGAACAATGCTCTGGACCGGTTTTATACTGGTTCAGATTCCCCACCTCCCTCCCGCCCAACTTCCATGACCAGGTTGGTTCTGGAACTGGGGTGACAGGATCTTTGGAGGATTTTGTTTCCCGATTCCAGGGTTTTCTCCTGTCACTCTGCCCATAGACATGCCCTGTCCCATAATGATTACGCCTTTGGGAATGTTAAAGCTTGTTTGCAGTCAGTCTCTTACTTACCCAGGGCGCTTTCTGACCACTCCCCCCTACTGATAGAGCTGACCCATGCTGACTCTGCTAGATTGAGTCACAACTACCGTATACATCGCTTTTGGCTCAAATTATTTCTACTGAATGACTGGATACCTGATCAGTTGCATGTCTTCTTAGCGATTAATTCCCCCGATACTTCCCCTTCTCTCCTATGGGAGACCACTAAGGCATACCTTAGGGGTTGCATTAAGTTCTCCATTTCTTTTGTCAAGCGGGAATTCTCGCTGCTGGAGGCCAGTCTAGCAGCTCATTGTACCTCCTTGGAGGCAGCCTACGTCGCCAACCCGACTGACGATACTAGATCCCAGTGGTTGCTGGCTGGCAGACAATATTTGCACTTCCTGCATGATAAGGCCCATAGGTTCCTCTTTTTCAATAAGCAAAGATTTTACAAGATGGGTAACCAATCGAGTAGCTTGCTGGCCCACTTGGTACACCAGAATACTGCTTCCCCTGCCATTCTTCGTGTGCGCTAGGACACAGGTGCCATGATATCTTATATCCAGGGCATCCACGATAGGTTCCACCAGTATTATAGTAGGTTATATAGCTCCAACCTTGTGGTTTCTGAGTGGGAGATGTCTGATTATCTTGATTCCATCCCCTTTCCCACATTGTCTGCCGATCGGCGTGCTTTTTTGGACTCCCTTTTACTCTGGAGGAGTTGGCGGAGGCGCTGACTGGCATGGCCAGTGGGAAATCTCCAGGCCCTGATGGCATCCCTGTGGAGTATGCCCCTGAGTATACACTCAGTATAAGGATGTGGTTCTTCCTGAGTTGCTGGAGTGTTACAAGTCTACTTTTGAGGGCCACAGTCTCCCGGCGTCATTTTATGACGCTACCATTATCCTGCTTCTTAAGCAAGACAAGGACCCGCTGGACTGTGTCTCTTATAGGCCTATCAGCTTGTTAAATATTGATTATAAACTCTTGGCTAAAATGTTATCTAACAGGCTTAATTCGCTGATCCTGGACTTAGTTTACTCGGACCAAAAAGGTTTTATGCCGGGTAAACTAACGTCTGATAATCTTAGATGCGTCCAGGTGGTGACCTCGGATTGGGTCAGTCTCTCCTGGCAACTGGGCGATAGCCTCTTTAGATGCAATCAAGGCCTTCGATTCGGTTGAGTGGCTCTTCCTTTTACAATCCCTACGTAAATATGGATTTGGAGAGGGCTTTATTACTTGTGTGTCACTTCTGTACCGTTCCCTCAGAGCGGTGTTGTCCATTAATGGTTCACTGTCCTCTTATTTCTCGTTGGTTAGGGGTACGTGACAGGGCTGTCCACTTTCACTGCTGCTGTTTGCCTTAGCCATAGGACCCTTGGCCATGCTTCTTCAACAGGACCCTATCTACCGGGGTATATTTATTGGCTCCCGGGAGGAAAGAGTCACGCTTTATGCCGACAACCTCCTCCTCTTCCTGTCTGATCCTTCTGTGTTGCTGCCCTGCGCCATGGAGCTGATAGATGTGTCTGGTAATTATTCAGGCCTGCGAACTAACTGGGCTAAATCTTCCTATATGCACATCGGCCATGCTTCAGTAGTGGTGGGGGGGGAAATGATCTGTGGGCTGCAGATAGTCTCGGCCTGTAAATATCTCGGTATCATACTCCCCAGGGAACATAAGCCAGGGGTGCTCACAATTTTTCAGCATGTGAGCTACTTTATAAACTGACCAAGGCAAAAGATCTACTACCCACTTCTTGTGGGCGGGGCTGGGGCAGGCCTGTGGGCAGGGCGGGGCATGTCTGTGGGTGGGGACAGACATGTGGGCGGGGTCAGGTGGAGAATGAGAGCAGGAGACAGCAGTGTTCTGTGGCCGCCCAGGGATCCTCAGTGTCTTATTGTTCACAGCGCAGGCTGAGAGTTATCTCTGGACACTGCGGCAGCCCTGCCTGCCAGTGTCCGGAGATGACTCTCAGCCTGCGCTGTGAACAAGCAGCACCCCAGCTCCCTCTATCCCTAAGAGCAGGGAGCGTGTCATCCCCCGGAGCTGCTGCTGCCCAGCCTGCAAGTGTCCGGAGTGATTGTTCACAGCGCAGGCTGAGAGTCGACTCTCAGCCTGCACTGTGAACAAGCAGACACTGGGGATCCCTGGCTGCATCCCGCAATCGACCCATACGTCCTTTGCGATCGACCGATAGATCGCGATCAACGTATTGGGCACCCCTGCCATAAGCGGTTCCCTGATTTTAACATATTCCCTCTCCTTTCCCACTTTTAGACTAAGTTTCAAACCTGGGCTGCATTGCCCCTATCTGTGGCGGGCCGGATTAGCCTTATCAAAATGATTGTCCTGCCCAAGTGCCTACATGTATTGAGCCACTCGGCCGTGCCCCTCTGCTTCTTTAAACAGTTGGATTCCCTGATTACCTCTTTTGTGTGGGGCCACTCTAGACCTAAGTTGAGGCTATCTGCTCTTCAGAGACCGAAACAGCTGGGGGGTGCATATCTCCCTGACCTGTTCCTTTACTATTTAGCTGGTCAGCTTTGCATCGTTACGCCCTGGCTTTCCCAGGAGCAGCTCCGGGGCCCACAGGCGCATCTGGCCCATCACCTGGACTTGCGTGCCCTGTGGCCGGTACAGGTCTGGAAGCAGGCCCGGAAAGTGTCTTCCTACTCTGACACCCCTGAAGAAACCCCCCTGTGGGATAATCCTGGTCTTCCTGACCTCTATGGGTTACCTGATGCCCGGTCTTGGTCCCAGTATGGTGTACTCTTTCTTTCGGACCTATATGGTATAGGGTCTTTGTTACATTTGATTCCCCTTTTTACCTTGCGCGAGATTCCCCGCCACTAGTTTTTTTCGTTTTCTCCAGGTTCGTCATACTCTCTCCTCTCTGTTTCCTATCCAGCCAAGTGCCATTTCTGAATACCCGTTGATTGGTGTGCTACATTCCCAGGGTCCGCGGGGTCTGATTTCTGCCCTTTACGAATATCTAATTTATGCCAAAGTGTCCTTGGCTGAGACCCCGGCCCTGATGCGCTAGCGAACCAATATCCCGGAGCTGACGGATGAAACGTTTCAGGATATTTTGGAATCTCCTCTCCACGTTTCTCCCTCGGCTAACAATAAGTTGATCCAATTGTTTATCTTGCAACAATGTTACCTGACCCCGACTCGCCTCCACAAGAGGGGTCGTTTGCCTGCCTCGAATTGCCTCAGGTGCCCGCACACCATCGTGCGGACCTCTGGCATATGATATGGAATTGTGCGATTGTACAGGCTTATTGGAGGGGGGTGGTGAACACTGAGGGTTAGTGTATGTTTACACCGACAGATAAAAGCCCTGGCTTTCTCAGAAGTAGAGATAAGAGCAGTGTAATATAGTATGTGAACAAAAATTCATAACAGTCGTGAAGCCATGTCATTTACTGGGAAAAATAGTAGCCTATATTTTAATCGAGGTTACAATCTATCTATGTGCCGAATTTCATCCAAATATGTTCACCTGTTTTTGCGTGATTGAGGAACAAACACACAAACATACAAACATCCAAACACACAAACTTTCACATATTAGTAGGATAGTGTGGTGGAAAAATATTAGAAAATGGCTTGCAGATCAATAATCAATGGTAACTGTGTCTATGGCTTTAATATATTCAGTATATTATAAGAAGCTGAGTTATTAGAATGTTTTATTGTTCAGTAAGTTTTTCTCACAGCTTATTATCAAGGTCTCCTGATAAGATGGTCCGCTATCCGTCTCACTTCCATATTCCCTTCATGTGGGAAACAAGATACAAGAGCTAGGCCTTATTGTGAGACATTCCAAGGTCTACTGACAATGAGCCAGTGTTGGCAGGTACACAAGATGGCGGACACGGATATTCATGTGTTAACTAATGTGTTGTCTATGTGCTCATCATGTGTAAACACCCATTTTATTCTTTAACCAATTATAACATGCATTTCTATATGATGTATTGTGTGATGAGTAAATTGGCATGAAGCCATTATTTCCTTTTATAATCCCATGGGCAGCCTCAATAAACTTGAGAGAATTATCATAGAGAACACACGTTGTGTCCTGATGATCTTTCTTTTCCGAGCTCGTAATAATTAATTAATTTGGACATCCCCTGACAATCTGAGACTGGAACCACTTGGGTTCCGATAACAAATGGCACCCAAACAGGGACCGATCACCATGCGCTAACCTCGAGACCATGTGGGAGGATTGGAGATTCCAGAACTGGCAGAACAAAGCTACAGCGAGGTAAGATATTAAAACGTACACTCTATTCTGTCACTTCTGTATCTCTTATCTTTCGTGTTGAAGTTAGCGGTAAGTTAAAAGGGAAATTGTAACTTGATTGGTCCGTAAAAGAATTATGTATCCCTCAGATATTGTTGAATTGTCAGGATGATGTGTTGCGGACAAGGCCTTGAGAATGCGGTGCAAGTGTTTCATTCCAAGAAACATTTCTCCCATCTGTCCCACACACTGTAACAATATACGCAAGAACCTTAGGATTCCTAGACCCAATTTACCAGCCACATTCACTGTTTAAATGCTGTGCCTATACAATTGTAAAAAGTACTCCGGTGGGCTTGTATTACTGTCAACCACTCCCTTTGAAACTTTTGAGATAAAGCTTTGAAAAGTGTGGAATACGGGGTGTTGTGTCAGAAGATTGAAAGTGAAGTTGCTTATAGACCCGTGAAAAGATAACTGGAAACCAGGCTGTAACGATTCTTGGCTGTTTGTTTTTGTTGACGATACTTATCTTGGTGATTTAATATATCATAGTCAGGTGTTTGAGGAAGAGTCCATCTGTTACAAGAAGAGAGAGTTGTTTTTGTTGAAGAGATAGAGTTACCCTCTACAGGTGGAGTGACAGTAGGGTGTGAAAGGTGGATCAAGTGATGCTGTCACAATACCCTTTCTATTTTCTAGAGACCAATGGCTGGGAACAGTGAGTCTAGCAATAGTAATACACAAATTGACTTACAGTCCGTTCTGTGGGAGGCAGGGAGGCTTGGCCGGAAGCAGTGGTCCTATACTCAGCAGGAGGGCTTGCTGGAGGCTGTAGTTCCACGGCTCCTGTGGACCAGGTGAATAGCAAAGTCTTAGTAGCAGGAGGACTTGCTGGGGTCAGTAGTTCCACGGCTCCTGTGGACCAGGTGAATAGCAAAGTCTTAGTAGCAGGAGGACTTGCTGGGGTCAGTAGTTCCACAGCTCCTGTGGACCAGGTGAATAGCAAAGTCTTAGTAGCAGGAGGACTTGCTGGGGTCAGTAGTTTCACGGCTCCTGTGGACCAGGTGAATAGCAAAGTCTTAGTAGCAGGAGGACTTGCTGGGGTCAGTAGTTTCACGGCTCCTGTGGACCGGGTGGATAGCAAGTCTTAGGTAGCAGGAGGACTTGCTGGGGGTAGTGGTTCCAGGTAGCAACCAACTTACAGGTAATTAACCAACTTGGAACAGTCAGTTTAAGCTTGAGGACCTTGCAGAAGACAGGCTTCTGAAAACAATACTCAGGCAACTGGGTAATCAGAACACACATGCTAAATAATCAGGAAATCAGGGTAAGTCACAGACAGGAAACACAAAAGACTCCATCTTGACTGCTGGCAAAAAAAGAGTTCAATAAAACAAGATCCTGACAGATGCCTTTACCACTGGAATACTGTACCCCTGTAATGTCTCTAGTTCAGTAACTTGTGGGTTACAAAGGTGGATCGAGTCATGCCTTTGCCACTGGAATACTAGGTTCTAGAGTCCCTTGCTGTGAAAAATTCTCTGGCCAGAGTGTGTTTTAATCCTAGGTGTTTGTGTTCAAATCAAGGATGGGTAACTTTAAAAGCAAGCAGATGAAGGATTTGGGAGAGATGTTGTGTTTGAGAGAGAATGGGAGAATATAGTCACCCAGCATAGAGGTTGGTTACGGGATAATGGTCTCATGTTACAAGCTAAAGCATGGTTGAGAGTTTCTGAGGAAGTCAAGACAGGTGGATGGAAAGAGACAAGATTGGGGAATAAGTATTTTTACCAATGTTACAATGATTGTGAAATTGGAGTTAGTAAGGATTTTGATGATGATCCCCCAAGTCCAACAATAGATCCCCTTCACAACAATGGGAGAGGCAGTAACGGTCCTGGGTGTCCACCTGAGTACGAAAAACATAGATTGGACATGTTCCAATTGTCAGGTACAACATCCCCTTTTGAGAGAAAGATGGTTTAAGTGGCCGGCCAAGACAAGGACAATTGGACTGTATTCAGTCCTTACCTAGACGGAAGGGGGGGACTTCATCCTCCTCAGGATTATTGTTTAGTATAATCCATTTTACATGGAAAGATGTTATGATACAATCCTCCCCCCAGATCTGTGTGAAATGTTACTCACCTTAATGAAATACTCTGAAAAATCTGATAGTGTAAACAGAAATGATTCATTGTAATACCACTGGTATGATGTTCAGAGGATTATACAGTACATTATTCAATTTGTACTTGTAATATTCATTCTGTTTGTACCAATGCCAGCATTTGACTTTTATGCCTTTTGTAAGACTATTGTACTGCTGCCACAGTGGTTTAATCTTTGGTTTGAATCTATTGAAGAAAAGTTTAAAGTTTGGAAGTTTGCCCTTAAGCTAACTTCAAGTATAGCTCATGGGTTCTGCACACCTGTGGTAATTACAAAAGGTGGGGTTTATCATAAAAATATTCAAAACTTGCACAAAAATATTAATATGTAATTTTGGTTTCAGTATTAACTGCTATCTGCTTGAATTATGTTTCTATATTCCTGTATTTTTGTACAGAACAAAGCATTAACTGACTGCCAAGAGCTTCAAGGTCGTTTTATCTGATAGACTGCCAAGTTCTGGAGAAGGCAGAGGAGTCGAAACTTGGCTTTGTGCCACCAGAGTCCACAGTCTATGTATCATATCAAAAGAAATGGTTTGGTACAAAAGGGTTAACCTAAGTAAAGTATACTGACAATGTGTATACAGGGATATCCAAGCATATGATGTTATGGTTATGTCTTCTACTATGTTATGTGAATTTACGGTTTTGTCTGTTATTGTCACTTAAACTGTTGTATCCACAAAAAAAGGTGACAGTGAAAAGGTTTGAATCCTTACAATGTGGGTATGGGAGGTCACGGAGGGGGGGAAGGGCCCACTCACCCTCTGTCGCCGCAGCAACCCACAAACTGGGGTTTTATCCCAAGTTGAAATCTTTTGTGCAAGAGTACAAGGCACAAAGGGATTAGATAAATGTTATCATCTATGTATTACAGAGAATATTCAGATTTTTACTTGTTTGTGTATCTATGTGTTTATGTTTTATCTACATAATTTGATTTGCAAAGAAATTTTATTAGAAAGAGACAGTGGGACTGTGAGTTGTGAGGCGTTTGGTGACACTGCCAAGTGTGAAAATAAAAACAGGTATCTGAGGGTATTAGATCAATAGGTTTGTGAATGGTATAGACATATCTATGGGAAATAGAGAGATGCTGTATGTGATTGTCTCCATCTTACATTCCATTCACGGGCGCTGCCCATAGCTTGCCCCCACCGCCCTTCGCTGAAAACCGTTATCTATAATGGGATGAAGCTTCTTCTTTGTGTCTTATCCAATAGTTATGTGTTAAAACTTATGTTGTAACTTTATACCCAATTAGGTTATGTTAATTATACTAATCACACCTTTTCTTTGTCTCAGCAGTGTGTATATCCACACCTATACTGTATAAAAATTCATTATCCGCCATCTTGGGGATATCAGTGTGTCATTTATGAAATGCAGGAGGAAAGGCATAGCCCTAGAGTTTTGATGCCATCTTTAATCTTAATACTGGACCTGTCTCCGACATAAACAGTAAAATCTGTTACATTTTGTGTTATTTTGTGATGAACCATGCCCCTATAAATTAGTATTGTTTCCTCATTGTATAAAACTGTCATGGAAGCTTAGAAACTTAGAAAATGTGTCCCAAATTTAAAAATTTTGTGAACATATATTTTTATGATGTTTCATCAAAAGGAGACGTAGTGCAGACTGTCATTTAACTATGTTTTTAAAAGAAAAAGATAGAAAATTTCCTTTATTTCTATACTAAGTGAATTAGAAGTCACTCACATATCTGTTCTGTAATGTGCTTTATGTATAATTTTGTTATGTGACCAGGAGATTGATTTGATAATTTATTTAATGCTTATTCTTATTCTTATTCTTATGGTAGAGTTGGAAGGGACCTCAAGGGCCATCGGGTCCAACCCCCTGCGAGTGCAGGTTTTCCTAAATCATTCCAGCTATATGTTTATCCAGATTCCGCTTGAAGATTTCCATTGATGGAGCGCCCACCACCTCCCGTGGCAGCCTATTCCACTCTCTCACTACCCTCACTGTCAGAAAGTTTTTCCTAATGTCTAATCTGTATCTCTTTCCCTTTAGTTTCATCCCATTGCTTCTTGTACTTCCTTGTACTTCCTGCCTTCTCTGCTGATATGGATGTATATATATATATATATATATATATATATATATATATATATATATATTCTAAATATTTACCTAACCTTATTGCATTGATATGAGATTGTATAAATGTGCCTCTGTTACTTTAAAAGAGTTTGCTGATTTTTTTAGTCCTTCAGACTAAATTTCATATTCAGCTATGAGATGCAGGGGGGAGAGCCAGCACAGCTATGTGTGGGATACATATGTGTGTGAACTGCAGTGTGATAAGAAAATATACACTCTTGAATGTGTCTAGCTTTGTCCTTGGTAGATATCTATTTCACAGAACATGAAGTAATTTGAAAAAAAAAAAGAGATAGAAAACCACAAGAGTCATTGTTAATTAACATTGAAGTGTAATAACAGTTCATAATTGTGAGGTCCCTTTTAAATTGGTTATCAATGGCTTTAGGGGGGACTGAAGAGAATAAGACAACTTAAAAAAAAACAAAAAACATTTTTTTGCAAGTCTGAACCTATTGATAACCTGACTTTGAGTTCTTTTATAGATTTCCGACTTGGGAAAATGGTGGATTCTGCAACGGGTATGCCACAGTCACCAGATATGAGGTATACCAAGCACAAGTACAACTATTATGGGACTCCACAGGTCTCAGCGGAACTTGAAGCCATCGCTGAAACAGGGTACAATGCGTGAGGGTAGGTGTTTGATATAATAGGACTATGGTCCTATCTGGAGAGCAAGAAATGTCTGTATGTTTAATGTTAAGCCTAAAAGGATTTCCAGGCTATTCAGGAAGTGAGGAAGACCCTTCTGCTACTCCCCACACAGGTGGGTATAGTCAAAAGTCATGCCACACACCAAGGCTGATATAAAAGAAATTAGAGGTAACATGTGCGCAGACACTGCCACTAGACCAGCTGCAGAGGCCTAGGGGACATGCTGTTAGGATCGGGTCCCGCAGGCTTCCTGTCCAGCACATAGCACCACCTGCGGGCCAATCCAACCCTCGCCCTCGGCGTCATGCAGAGATGTGTCTGGAATCTAAGTCCAGCTTTCGGCCCACTGAGCATGCTCGGACCTTTTTGAGCCGCTCAGAGGCTATGTCCCATGTTGCCCATACTGAGTATGATCGGTGAGGTCATGGCCACCGCCCTGTTGGGCAGGGACTAGCCTTTATATAGTGTGAGCCGACGCCCGCCCGGTGCTCACACTTTGACTACAAATACTTGAGACAGGAGGTCAGGGCTATGTTCCTGTTAATGGCAGGTTGTCAGTTCTAGGGATCTAGTTAGTATTCCTTGGCTCTGCCTGGGGGAATCTGTAGGGCCTATTGTGCTGTCCATTTGTATTGTGGCTCCAAGCCGTTGTGGAGTCCTTTGTGTTGCTGACAGGGGTGACGTTTAACCCCTGCTGCCTTTCCTATGAAGCAGGGTGAAGCAGGTGCTTGAGTCTAGCTCTCTGCTGAAGGTTCGCAGATCTCTATTGCTAGGCCTCAATTGGCTTCATCCTGCAGGTATACACAGGTCTACTTTCCCAGTGACGTTAACTGGTGTGAGTTTGTTTCTGTCAGTTCACACCAGAACTGTACAAACACCACTGCCAGTGCAGTTAACTGGTAGTGCGCATCCAGGCAGACAGCTGCCCATCTGGGCCTGTGGACCTCATTGCAGGGTTCTGCAGTCTAGCGGTTCCATCTTGGTTAAAAATTATTATTTTTCATATATATAGACAGAACCGTAACACATGCCTAACCACAGGGGTCACCATACTAGACCCAAACCTTTTAGCTCTCTTTTCAGGTTTTACAACAACTGATGCACCAAAAATGGTCCAGGAGGAAGGGAGACTTGGAAACAGCAAGGATCAAAAGAGGATGCACAAGTCCTGATGGCCGGTGGTAAGAGTATATTTACTGAGAGCATTGTTCCCACTGATGCCATAAGCATCTTTTTTCTAAGTGCACTGTTTAGACGTAGCCATGTGTGACCTGGTGAGCGGAGGATGTGTGGCTGCAGGATTTAGCATTACTACCGTCAGATATATGTGAGCCTGCATGGCATGTGTTAAATACAATGTTGGCCAAAAAGTGAAAAGTTTCTCAGAGCCATGCCCGGAGTCCTTGTACCTGTTCCAGAGGTGGGACAGTATAAGTACGTGCTTTCGTGTATGGTTATCTCCTTTCGGGATGGTCTGGGGCGTGTCTGGTGAAGAAAGCCGCCATAAACAAGACAGGTAGTAAGAAAATGTATACTATAGGGATATAACAAGTGTTTCTTACTCCCATACTGTCCCAGAGTATTGGAAAGTATTTATCGGTTGTCACTTGTATTTGTCTTTTCCTGTAATGTACAGTCTAGACAGGAAAATTGGCATTTAGCCCTATATTTGGGTTGTATATTTCACAATTGTTCCAGATGTAATATGGTGTGCTGATTGACTGTGATGAATCATCAAAAACATATGATTAATGTATATTATCGAGTTTTCTCCTTCCCTCCAGATTTTAAGTCAATGGAAGGAACTTATAAACTAAAACCCAAAGATTGAATGGTGATAAAGAAATATGAGATTCAATGGTCACTTCCAGTTCCTGTTGATAACCAGTACAGCTGTGAGATTGTAAGGAAAACCTTAAACCTTTACCCGCTCGATAATGTTCTTAAAGACAAACTGGACAATAAACTGTTAGAAGATATGGATCCCGAGAGGAGAAACCTAAGAGACTGTTGGATGAATCTACACTTATATTCCTGTTATGTTTTTATGCAATGTACAGACTGATCATATGTATTGTAGAGAAATGTGCTATTTGTAAGAAGGAGAAATAAGTGAATATGACCCCTATTAGCAAAATAAATCATACATTTTGGCTACAGAATAATTAATGGTAGCATCATTAACAAAAATTTGTCCTGCAAACATTAAGACCTCACATGGCTCTGAGAGCTGAAAAATAAAATGGTTATGGGGTTTGGAAGGGGGGAAATCAAAAATGAAAATCGAAAAATGTTGGCGGGAAGAAGTTAAACACATATTTTTTTCTCAAAAATTAGGTACTTAATCCTGCAGTTTTCACTGTGGCAACTAAGCCTAGTAATAGACACTTCCCCAGTTTTATAGTTTTCTTTACAGGAATAAAATCATTTACATCACAGAAAAACAAACAGGAATATAATGGAAGATAACAGCTCTATAGATAATAACACAACTGACCCATCATTGTATCCATTGTACTGAAAGTGGATGGTGCCACAACTCATCTGAGTCCCCCTTCTTGCATGGTACATATCTAGGATACTCTTCCATAAAGTTAAATAAACGATGGGCAAAATGTATAATGCATATAAAACTACAGTACCGTACTCTGGAAAAAGTTTTAAAAATAGAAGTATTAATAGTTTTTTGTCAATTAAAATTATGTGAATGAACAAAAGAGAAATCTAAATCTTACCAATATACTTTAGACTTGCCACAGAGTACTGATCTCAAAATCATCGAGTCTATCTGGAATTAAACAAAGAGCCATACAGTATATCTCCAGTAAAATCTGTAGTTAGTTCTCCAAAGTGTTTGAAACTTTGAAACCTCTTCCGAAAACTTTGAGCAAGTGTACCTAGGAGAACTGATGCCATTTTGAAGTTAAAGGGTGGTCACATCAACTATTGATTTGATTTAGATGTCTCTTTTGTTCATTCACTTAATTTTGTTAATTGATAAAGATAAAGTAAAAGATTTTTTTGGGTTACTAGAATAGTAACTGAGAAAATATTCATTTTCTCAGTTGTTTTGAAGCTGTAACTTTTATTTTGTTGGACAAGCGTAGTAATTATTGGTATTATTGTGTGATACACGATACACTTGACCTTACCCCAAGGTGAACAAAACACAGCAATACTGTCAAAGTTGGCTTTTCTTTATTTTATTTATTTATTTATTTTAATTTGTCACGGTCATCTTGAGGAAAAATCACATGGAAAAAGCACAAGCTAATACAAGGAGACAATAATCCAGCCAATATATAAAAAATATATCAAATATTTTATTACACACTAGATAACAGATTATTATTAAAAACAATAATGTACAGCAGGGCAGATGGATTTAAGCCAAAGTCATACACAAATAGACACATAGAATAAAGAACGTGGGTTCTTATGCTAGACCATATAAGATGAATAAAGGTAAGTATAGTAGCATAGAATAACACTTGTATAAGTATAGCAAGGCTACATTAGTACCAACAATAAAATACTGTTGGCAAGAAACACCCCTCCAAAAATATGTCCCTATAAATGTATATCTATACAGGTAGTCCTCGACTTACGACGTTGATCCGTTCTTGCGCGGCGTCGTAAACCGAATTTCGACGTAAGTCGGAAACCTACCATACCGACGCCGCGTAGGAACGGATCAACCCCCCCCCCTTTAAAATAATGGTATTATGAGTTTTTTCAAGCTAGTTTTTTTTTTGCAAGAATATGATGTGAGGTTTCTTTGTATGTAATCTTGAGGAAAAATAGCACAATCACTTTATAGTCCTGGTTGTTGCAGACATGACATTAATAATTATGTATATTAAAAAAAAACAAAAAACCTAATTTTTCCTCAATAAAAATGTACTGCTAGAAAAAAAAATTATCTTTTTTAACCTAAAATTTAAATTGTTTGTGTTCTAAAACATTTTTTTCAATTATTTTCGGTCTCACTAGTGATTGAAATATTTGGATTTCTTATATCATACACTGCAATACTTTTGTGTTGCAGTGTGTTAAAACTGTCAGTTTTATACGAACAGGCAGCCTAATAAAAATAGGCATACATAAATGCCAGACCCAGATGTTATTGTTAGGACTCTGGCTGCCATAGCTAGTTAGATGTTGTGGTCAATAATGACCATGGCAACTAAGGAAGAATATGCAAATCTGTCTCCCTTTGGTAGGCTGCGCTGATGAAGTCCAATCAGACAGAAATGGTGCTGTCTGTAGCTGAGAAATTGATTTGGTTATAACCCCGCATTATGCAGTAAAGACTTCTGGAAAAGTCGGGCATGATGTTCAGGGTGCTTCCCATAGAGGGTGGCATAACAGAGGCACTGTCTCCCTGTTTACATCTTGGGAGACAGATATTCTTCCCATGTTCCCTTGCAGTGGAGTAACTATGGCTGTATAAGTCTCCACACACCTGAAAAGGTGGTCTCTCCCTAAGGATGGACATTATCTCCATAACATGGCAACTAAGGCATTAAACAACTCGGATCTTAGTTGCGCTCAAACCCTGGTCATTGATGCATAGTGTCAGCAGTATTTACTGTATGGCCTCATAAGGCTGCTGCAACCTCCACACTCTGCCACTGTGTCCAAATAAGTGAGGTGTGCAGCAGTTCTAAAAGTGAAGCCTGTCATGTGTGTGTTATACTTGGTAGCCATTTTATTTTGTCCAAGAAGAACCTCTATTTGTTCGGTTTTGTACAGTATACTAGCATGCAAATGAATATGTTTTTGTAAGCAGTTGATCTCAGGTTTAGATGGAATTGAACTATGGTTAGTTAGTTGGAGGAGTAGAGGGAACTCTGACTGTTCTGACTCATGAGTCAAGAGGAGGGAATAATTGTGGGAGGGTAGTCAATGTCAGGGGCTCTTTTTAAGCATGTAGAACTACAATATTAAAAGGGCATAAATAACTGAACTGGCCTAAATTATAGTGAAGATCTGGGCAGCTAATAGCTAGCATTTTTATTGTTTGTGCAAAATTTATTAAGACGTGTGCACTTTTTAAAAAATCTGGCACATCTTACTTCAGTGCACTACAGACATTTGGTGATTTTCAAATGGAAAATCAAAACAAATTCACAAAGCTGAAGGCAGCCTCCTGAGAAAGGATGTTCAATAAACTTCACTCTAAGGACAGTCCTGCATTTTACAGGCCTGGAATCCTTTAAAATATTTTCTTACCTTAGCAGTTGTTGGTATTCCTTCCCCTTTGGTTTTTTGCTCTAATTTCTTCGCTAGTAATAGCCTTTCTTCTTCTGACTTGTCTGGTTGAGTTCTAAAAAAAACTACATCTAATTAATATTATACAGCATGAGGTACAAACAGTAGGTACAGTTAAATAAAAGTGTGCAGTGTGCGTTATGTATGCCAAGCAAAAGATTTTTGACTGACTCTGACTTTTTTTTAGCATTTCAAGTGTTTTAAATAAAATTTTGAAAAAGTTTAGTAATGGCCTCTTAGTAATTCTTGCGCATCTAGGTGCGCTTGATCCCAACTCTATACAAGTCAGGCATGGCATAACTCATGACTGCTTTTTGGCATGAGTTGTAATAATTCAGGCATACCCACAATGCATTTCAAGTGTTTTAAATAAAATTTTGAAAAAGTTTAGTAATGGCTTCTTCATAATTCTTGTGCATCTAGGTGCGTCTGATCCCAAATCTACACTAGTCAGGCATGGCATAACTCATGACTGCTTTTTGGCATGAGTTGTAATAATTCAGGCATTCCCACTGGCCATCCTAGGCTCCCACCCAACTTCACTCATGACTAAAGAAGTGGAGAGTGCAATACAGGGACTGAGATGCACCATAGTGCTCTAAGTTGAGGCACATTTTTACCACTTGCTAGACACAGCAGCCTTAATAAAATTGGGCATATTTTTGATGACTTTTCAATATTTTGCTATAGATTTTAAAAGGAGTCTTATCTTGCCTCCTCTAAACATATAAACAAGAGAAAAACAAATTTAAAGTGTTCCGCACAATGGAGCATTGCTCATCCAATTCAGATACCTACCACCTCTTTCGGTGGGAGTTGATGGTCCCACTGATATGACATCACCCAGCCTACTTAACCAGGAAGAGCAAAGCACCTGTGGCTGAAGTCCCGCCTACTATGCACCAATTACCTAATTTGCGAAAGGCTTTAAAGTTGTTCTCTGTTTTCTTCTCTCCGTTTCTCGTTAGCCTTCCTCTTTTCACCTTTCCTCTTTTCTTCTCCTTCCTAGTTCTTTTCCTCCTTGTTTCTCTTCCCTTCCCCTCTCTCCCTCCCCCCTTTTTTCATACATGGCTTCTGTCTGAAAATGGAACATCGGGATTATGTAGATATTGTTAGGGATTCAGTATTGTTTCTAAGTTGGTATCCATTTTGTATAATGTTGTGTGACTTGTTGCTTCAGTATGATGACCTCGAGCAAGAGCAAAAGTCTAGGTGTCTTGTTCGTACTGTGAGATATCAGATAAAAACCGGTAAGAGCTTCCTGTTCTTATATGCAAACTCTTTCTCTGAAAATGATGTCCTATGACTGTAAATGGCATGACTGGCTCTAGGCAAAGCACCAAGAGATTCCTTTATAAACTGATAGGGGACTTCTCAACAAAACAGAATTCATTTTACACGCTGCATTTTACACTGCAGCTGTGCATGTGATTTTCTCCAAGCTCATATTGATTTCCTGATTACAAACTCAACAACATATCTCGGGGTCCCCATCAAATCTGGCACCCAACTTGGGGCTCAATGCTTGATAAGATACCCTGCTTGAAGTCCTGGACCTAGCGAAGAAGATGAAGGCTCGTGGAACCACAGATCCATATAAACAGGGCTGTATGGTAAGAACTTTTGTCTTGCTATTCTAAGAGATCTGTATTTCTAGAGAAGTCTCTGTTGTCCTGTCCGAGACTAAAGTAGTTATATAATCTTGTTATATATTTACCTTGGGTCAATAAAGAATCCATAGGGGTCGAAATGTTGTATGAGCATTAAATATTTGGGCTGAAGTTGGTCTTGTGGGTTGTTGTTCTATTGTATTGACCATATTTGTCATTTGAATCTTGTGGAAAATAAGTAGTCATGTGACAAAAGGAAATGTGTGATGCCTGGAATGTTCTAACTGATCTAAAGTCTCTTTTGAATAAGATACTAAGTGTATATTGCACTGAGGAAGTTTTAGAGGAACATGGAGCAAGACAAAGACAGAGGAAAGAAGGATAGATGGATGGATGGATGGATAGATGGATAGATAGATAGATAGATAGATAGATAGATAGATAGATAGATAGATAGATAGATAGATAGAGATAAGTGTTAGGATTGGGCCCCGCAGGCCTCCTGTCCAGCACATAGCGCCACCTGCGGGCCAATCCAACCCTCGCCTTCGACGTCGTGCAGTGACTTGTCTGGAATCTAAGTCCAGCTTTCGGCCCACTGAGCATGCTCGGACCTTTTGGAGCCGCTCAGAGGCTAAGTCCTCACCCCTTTGTCAGAGAGTTAAGAAATGTGGTTTAAAGCATCCATCTTCAATTTTTGGTGCAAACTACATCAGAATTCTGCCACATTTTCAATAGAAAATCTACCGAATTGTATGCAACTACAGTATACTATCATGCAATTGAATATGTTTTTGTAAGCAGTTGATCTCAGGTTTAGATGGAATTGAACTATGGTTAGTTAGTTGGAGGAGTAGAGGGAACTCTGACTGTTCTGACTCATGGGTCAAGATGAGGGAATAATTGTGGGAGGGTAGTCAATGTCAGGGGCTCTTTTTAAGCATGTAGAACTACAATATTAAAAGGGCATAAATAACTGAACTGGCCTAAATTATAGTGAAGATCTGGGCAACTAATAGCTAGCATATTTATTGTTTGTGCAAAATTTATTAAGACGTGTGCACTTTTTAAAAAATCTGGCACATCTTACTACAGTGCACTTCAGACATTTGGTGATTTCAAATGGAAAGTCAAAACAAATTCACAAAGCTGAAGGCAGTCTCCTGAGAAAGAATGTTCAATAAACTTCACTCTAAGGACAGCCCTGCATAGATATAGATAAGTGTTAGGATCGTGCCCCGCAGGCTTCCTGTCCAGCACATAGCGCCACCTGCGGGCCAATCCAACTCTCGCCCTCGGCGTCGTGCAGAGAGGTGTCTGGAATCTAAGTCCAGCTTTCTGCACACTGAGCATTCTCAGACCTTTTGGAGCCACTCAGAGGCTAAGTCCCATTCTTTACCTACTGAGAATGCTCAGACCTTTTTGAGCCGCTCAGAGGCTAAGTCCCATGTTGCCCATATGGAGCATGATCAGTGAGGTCATGGCCACCGCCCTGTTGGGCGGGGACTAGCCTTTATATAGTGTGAGCCGACGCACGCCCGGTGCTCACACTTTGACTACAAATACTTGAGACAGAAGGTCAGGGCTAGGTTTCTGTTAATGGCAGGTTGTCAGTTCTAGGGATCTAGTTAGTATTCCTTGGCTCTGCCTGGGTGAATCTGTAGGGCCTATTGTACTGTCCATTTGTATTGTGGCTCCAAGCCGTTGTGGAGTCCTTTGTGTTGCAGAAAGGGGTGACGTTTAACCCCTGGCAGCCTTTCCTGTGAAGGAGGTGCTTGAGTCTAGCTCTCTGCTGAAGGTTCGCAGATCTCTATTGCTAGGCCTCAATTGGCTTCATCCCACAGGTATACGCAGGTCTACTTTCCCAGTGAAGTTAACTGGTGAGAGTTTGTTTCTGTCAGTTCACACCAGAACTGCACAAACACCACTGCCAGTGCAGTTAACTGGTAGTGCGCATTCAGGCAGACGGGTGCCCACCTGGGCCTATGGACCTCACTGCAGGGTTCTGCAGTCTAGCGGTTCCGTCTTGGTTAAAAATTATTATTTTTCATATATATAGACAAAACCATAACAATAAGTAAATTTCATTTGAATGGGATAAAGTGTATATTCATAGCTGTGTAGAATTAGAGGGAAAGGAGCAAGGAACACGCAAAGTTAGACAAAATGGGAAATGACCAGAGTCAACATTTTTGGAAAACAGCCCAAGAGATAGTGGAGGAAAAAGAAGAAAAGGGTAAAGGATGCAGCAGGATGATGAACAGGTCAGGATGTGATAGTGGATTACTTGATAGTAGTCTTTGAGAAACATTTGGTCTCAAATATGCAGTTCTACCAGATATACGTACTTTAACCCCTTCCCGCCGATGGCACTTTTTGACTTCCTGACCAAGATCGATTTTTCAAAACTGACATGTGTCACTTTATGTGGCAATAACTTTGGAATGCTTTAACTTACCAAAGTGATTTTGAGATCGTTTTTTCATAACACATTGTACTTCATGTTGGTGGTAAATTTTGGTTGATATGTTTTGTGTTTAATTATGAAAAAATAGGAAATTTGGTGGAAATTTTGAAAAATATGCATTTTATAAATTTGAAATGATGTGCATTGCATATACAGTAGATAGTCAGAACGCCAAAATTATATCATACATCTCATGTCCCAGATCTCTGCTTTATGTCGGCATCAAACTTTAGTCACCCTTTTATTTTTTACGGACATTATAAGATTTACAAGTGAAACAACAATATTCAAAATTTTCAAGAAATTTCCAAAACCCATTTTTTAAGGGACTAATCCAGTTATGAAGGGATTTTGAAAGACCCTTATATTAAAAAAAAAAAAAAACATAAATCACCCCATTTTAAAAACTGCACCCCTTAAATCTGCCAAAACAACATATATTAAGTACTAGCTTTTACCCGTGACTTCGTCTGCGGTGATTTGAGAATTGGGCGGACACAGACGTGTGAAACTGTGAGAGTACTTTAAAAATCTGTCTGGGATAGTAAATGTGATATGTTAAATTGTGTATGTAGTAATACAGACAATTTGTTGTTGTTTTGAGAGAGAGTTTTTTTTAAATTTCAGCTGGTATATGGTAAAGTTGAAATGCACATACTGTATTCGGGAGCAAGGTATTTTAAGTTAATATACTTCTATGGTAACTAATATGTATATGTGTCCCGGGGGGTGTTTTTATAGTTGGTGGGAACCTGCAATCATTTGATTGCAAGTGCCCATAGACGGCAATCCAAGTGGGATTGCAGCCATTGGCATCGGGCCTCTGCGTGTAGCGGAGAGCTGGTTGCTATGGTGACCGCTCCATAACAAAGCTGTTGGCTGTAATTTTTACATTCCCGGACGATGTCGTGGAGGACCGGGCCGCAGCATCGCTCCACTCCTGCCGCTGCAGGAAGCCCACAGTGGCAGGAAGGTTGCGAATGTGTTCCTCTACCCCTTGCCCCACCGTAGCTTTTACCCGCGACTTCGTCTGCGGTATTTGGAGAATTGGGTGGAGACAGACGTGTGAAACTGTGAGATTATTTGAGAAATCTTGCTGTGCTAGCAAATGTGGTATTTTATATTGCATATGTAGTCATATACACAATTTGTTTTTATTTTTGGATCAAGTTTTTTTTTTTTTTTAGTCAGGTGGACAGGAGCCGGGCTGCAAGTTTGAAGGTATGGATGGATGATTGAATGGATGACTGAATGGATGTGTGGGTGGGGGGGGGGCTGACTTGTTAATGGCTGCCATGAGCATCGGGCCTCCGCGTGTGGAGACCCGGTTGCTATGGTGACCAGACGGCAGGAAAATGGCCGCCGTGAGTTTGAGAGTGGCGGTGGATGTGGCGGAGGGCCGTGCCGCCGCAGGAAGGTTGCAATGGTGGTCCTGTACGCCTTGGGCCACCGTATACCCGGCGTAGAAGAGGTTTTGACGATTTTTAAAAAATTTTTAGGGGGGGAAGTGGTGTTATAGGCCAGAGGTAATGTCACGTGTCAGCTGGCCGGGCGGCTGTGTTGAAAGACTGGGGCGGTAGACAGAGGAGAAAGAGCAGGGCAGCTTATGTGTGTGCTGCAAACTTACCACTGAGTGCGCAGGCAGTGAAGGTAAGTTGCAGGGTCGGGGATGACTGTGGAATTGGAGTTGTGGCGGTGCGGGCCAGGCTGTGTGTGCGCTGTGCGGTCTGACGTGTATGCGGGAACTGTGCGTGTGGTGTCATCAGTGAAGTGCAGTTAGTGTGAGTGGCCAAGCGGTGGCGCGCGGCTGTTGAGAAAAGATGGCGGTGCCAGAGCATCACCTTTGTTACTCTGCTTAACGTGACTGTGTAAGGTCAGGAAATGCATGTAAATGTGACGGAGTGGGGTTAGGGCTACCGTAGAGGCGACAATATGGAGTGTGCAGGTAGTTTGGGGCTGGAAATGCAAGGAAGTGTGTGTGATTGTACAGCTGGGGCTAGGAGTCCTACTTTTGGGACTGTCCTGCTAAGCAGCCATGTTGTTTAGCGGCACGAAAAGTAGCGTAGGTTTCAATCCCAAGGAAAAACTATGTTTGTGGAAAATTTGAGGCAAATCCATCCAGCCGCTTTAGCGTGATTGAGGAACAAACATGAGGAACAAACATCCAAACATCCAAACACACAAACTTTCACATTTATAATATTAAGTAGGATTTCAACCGTATAAGTGCTTAACAGGAATTTAAAAAAAATGGAGGTGAAATTTTCAAATTTGATTTTATTTTACTAATATTTTCATTTAGCCCTAGAATTTGCACATTCACCAGGGGTTAAAGGAGAAAATTCATCCCACAATTTGTTATGCAAGTTCTCCCGACTACCATAGTACCCCACTTGTGGGTGTAAACTAATATATGGACGCACAGCGAGACGCAGAAGGGAAGGTATGCCAAGGATCTTTTAGAGGGCAGATCTGGCTGTGATCAGTTTCAGGAACCATGTCGCATTTACAAAGCCCTTGAGGTGTCAAAACAGTGGAAACCTCTAGAAAGTGACCCCATTTTGAAAACCGCACCCCTCAAAGAATTTATCAAGTGGTGTAGTAAGCATTAGTAACCCAGAAGTGAATATGTAAGCTGTGCGGAGTAAATTGGGTACACCAAATCCCATTCTATTTTCCCACTAGCTCCTATGACACGGACGGGGAAGAGGGACATTCTGGCGGATCAGCGCAGGTGTATTCTCTCTTATAAGCTCTAAATATGGGGTGTCCCCTGAAAACGCTCGCACAGAAAATACATTTCCTTCTAGTCGCAGCTACTTATGTCTTTATGATTTGGCGACTTTTGGGGTTTTTGTCTTCACATTGTACAAGCTAGATTGCAGTATTGGGTGTACTTTTCAATGCCACCATTTTGGGGTACCTGTAACTTATTGACTACATTATATTAAGTCTTTCTGGGTGGGATGTAAAAGGAAACATCAATTCTAGCATTGCTTTTAGCACTTTTTTCCCGTCCAGCGTACAGCATAAATAACATGTTACCTTTGTTCTGCGGGTCGGTACTGTTACAGCGATACCTCATTTATATTATTTTTTAATGCGTTGCTATTTGTGCAGAATAAAATTCAATTCAGGGGAAAAAAAAACAATTATTTTTACATCGCCATCTTCTGAAAGGCTTAACATTTTTATTTTTCGGTAGACAGAGCAGGTTGAGGGCTTATTTTTTGTGGGATGACCTCTGCTTTTTATTGGTACCATTTTGGTTTTCATCTGACCATTTGATTACTTTTTATTGAACATTTTGTAAGGGAAAAGTGGTGAATAATCATTATTTTGTGCGGTTTTCTATGTTTTTTTTTTATGATGTTCGCCGTTCGGGTTAAATAATGTTTTAATTTTATTGTTCAGGTTATTAGGGGTGTGGTGATACCAAATACGTAAGGTTTTTTCTATTTTTCTTTATTTTACATAATAAAACATTTTATATGGGAAAAAGGGATTTTTGGGGCTTTATTTATTTCTAATTTATTTTAAACTTATTTAAACTTTTTTTATTTTTACTTTTCTTTTCTATCTCCATGGGGGATTGAAGCAGTGATCTGCTGATCACTGCTTCACTAGATGTAGCTGCAATACACGTGTTACACGTGTATAGTAGAGTACAGGAAGCTTTCAACCCCGTGCACACGCACGGGATGACAGCTTCCATTTTGGCAGGATCAACCAGGTACGTGGTGGGGACGGCATGGGGCAGACCGGGGGTCACTGATTAGACCCCGGGCTGCCCACTACCAACACCGGCACCCCCCGAAACCGTCGCGGGGGGTGCCAATCGGCACCATTATGTCCCGATCCCCGGAGATGCCAGCGGTCTGTTTGACCGCCGGCATTTCAGGGGTTAACACCTGCGATCGGACCCGGTTCCGACCGCGGGTGTTACAGGGTAACGTCAGCCGTATGTTACGGCTGACACCCCCAGGGCATGGTGCGCACACAGTTTCTGTTTGCGCACCATGCAGCCGCCGTAGTACTATGGTGGTTTGCGGGAAGTCCTTCCAGGCAGCGCCGTACTATTACGGCAGATGTCGGAAAGGGATTCACAAAAAATTCAAAGAATCTGATATAATGCAAAGAGAAGTAATTCATTATAAAGCCGCTTTTTAAAATTTTTTTTAAAGTAGAACAGTCTGCTGTAATAACAGGTGATAACTTCAGCTATAGAAGACCTCTCTGTACACCACTGGTATGATGTTTCGAGGAACATGCATTATATATTTCAACCTGAAATTGTAATAGTCAATTCAGTTTATATCAATGTCAGTATTCAACTTGTATGCCAACTTGTATGCCTTTTGTAAGATTAAATCCGCTTTTCAGAAACGTCCCCTAAAAAAAGATTTATATAGTTTTATATTGTGATGTTCCAAAGGGGTTCAACTTTAGGTTTGAATCCATTGAAGACAATTTTAAAGTCTGGCAGTTTGCCCTCAAGGCAAACTGAATTAGAAAAGGTGGTTTGTCATCAAAAATGTCTGAAAATTGCACGAAAATATTAATATGTATTTTTGATATCAATATTAACTGCTATATTGAATTAAATTCCTGTATTCTGTTTGTAGTGCTCTGCAGACATTTTGAAGAGAATAACCAAAACATTGCTGACTGCCAAGCTGCTTCACGGGCACATTTAGAACACACAGAAAATCACAGAAATCGCAGAAGAGTCAATTATTACAAAGTGAAACTTGGCTTTGGACTACAACGGTCCACAGCCTATATAGGATACCTGTTTGTGCCCAAAGAAAAATGTTTGGATAAAAGGGTTAACCTATGGTTAAATGGGAAAAATGAATGGAAATAGCTCCAGGAAAAGTAAAGTATAATGACAATGTGTATAAGAGGAAAATATTCAAACACATAAAATTATGTCATGTACTACATTATGTGAATGTTCCTCTTCCTGTTGAAAAAACTAAAGTTGGATCCAAAATCGTCAAGTTCAAAATGGCCGCCATGGTCATCTTGAAAAGTTTTCCCCCTCTCATATGCTAATGTGCTACAAACAGGAAGTTCATATTACCAACCATTCCCTTTTTATTTAGGTGTATCCATATAAATGGCCCACCCTGTAAAATAAAGTTCCTGGTGCAAGAATTCAAGGCACAAAGGGTTTAGATAAATGTTTTATGGGAAATTTACAGGGAATATTAAAATATTGTTGCTGTGTTTATGTATCTAGTTGATTATAAAGATTATAATCTGGTTTGCAAAGAAATTTATGAAAAGGAGGATGCTGATGCAATGAAGAGGTGCCAATAAAGTGGAATAAGATACACTATGTGTAGAATTATTAGGCAAGTTGTATTTTACAGGATTCTTTTTATTATTGTTCAACAACTATGTTCTCAATCATCCCAAAAGACTCATAAATATCAAAGCTTAATATTTTTGGAAGTGGGAGTGGGGTGTTTCCCTCCCTGTAGATCTCACATTTTATGAGTGAGTACAGGTTCTCTAAGGGGTTCAGATCAGGTGAACAAAGGAGTCATATCTTTTTTTTTTCTTCTTTTAGACCTTTACTGCCTAGCCACGCTGTGGAGTATTTGGATGCATGTGATGGAGCATTGTCCTGCATGAAAATCATGTTTTTCTTGAACAATACTTCTTCCTCTACCACTGCTTGAAGAAGGTGTCTTCCAGAAACTGGCAGTAGGTCTGGGAGTTGAGCTTCACTCCATCCTTAACCCGAAAAGGTCCCACAAGTTCATCTTTGATGATACCAGCCCATACCAGTACCTGGATGCCACCCTTCTGGCATCTGAGTCAGAGTGGAGCTCTCCGCCCTTTACTGATCCAGCCTCGAGCCCATCCATCTGGCACATCAAGAGTCACTCTCATTTCATCAGTCCATAAAACCTTAGAAAAATCAGTCTTAAGATATTTCTTGGCCCAGTCTTGAAGTTTCATCTTATGTTTCTTGTTCAAAGGTGGTCGTTTTTCAGCCTTCCTTACCTTGTCCATGTTCCTGAATATCATACACCTTGTGCTTTTTTTGATACTCCAGTATCATGAAATATGGAAAAACTGTTGGCAAATGGCATCTCGGCAGCTTCACGCTTGATTTTCCTCAATTCATGGGTAGTTATTTTGCACCTTTTTTTATCAACACGCTTCTTGCGAACATGTTGGCTATTTGCCATGAAACGCTTATTTGTTCGGTGATCACGCTTTAAAAGTATCTCAATTTCAAGACTGCTGCAAGACATCTCACAGAGTCCGTCAAATCTCTCTTCTGACCCATTTTGCCAAAGGAAAGGAAGTTGCCTAATAATTAAGCACACCTTATATAGGGTGTTGATGTCATCAGACCACACCCCTCCTCATTACAGTGATGCTAATCACTTGATTTACATAATTTGTAGTTGGCTTTCAAGATTAAACAGCTTGGAGTAGGACAACATGTTTAAAAAGGATGATGTGATCAAAATAATAATTTGCCTAATACCGTATTTTTTGGACGCACTTTTTTTCCCCAAAATTTTTTGGGAAAAGAAGGGTGCGTCTTATAGTCTGAATGTGGCGCCTGGCACCCGCTGTAATAGAGAGGCGGAAGCCGGCAAGTGATAGACGCCGGGGCCTGAGACATCGCTGCGCTCCTCTGCCCTGCATGAAGCCAGCAGCGGCAGCGGCGATGCTATTCCGCTCCTCCGTCCCCCCGCCGCTGGCTTCAGCCAGGGCAGAGGAGCGCAGCGATGTCTCAGGCCCCGGCACCTGTGATGGTGTCTATCCCTCGCCGGCACCCGCCTCTCTAGTACAGCGGATGCTGGGTCAGTATCGGTGGCCCCTTCTCCCCCGGGGCCGGTCCCCACCGGCCCCGTACCTGTGAAGTTGCAGGCCGGCTCCTGCTCGGCGATATCGCAAGAGCCGACCTGTTCGGGTGACAGCCGGGAGCCTAATGAGGCTCCCAGGCCTGTCACTGCTATATATTAGTATTGCGGCTGGGTCTATGACCAGCCGTAATACTAATAGACAGAATGTCCCATAGACGGCAATACAGTTGTATTGCCGTCTATGGGACTTGCAATCAAGTGACTGCAGGTTCAAGCCCCCGGGGGGGAATAAAATAGTAAAAAAAAAAAAAAAAAGCTTTAAAAATATATAATAAAAATATGACATAAATAAAAGTTCTAAATCACCTCCTGTCCCTAGAATATATATATAAAAGTAGAAAATCATATGTCATAAACCACCGGGTTTTTTTTCAATACAAGGTGATCTAAGCATTAGATATTCCCCAAAATGGTGTGATGTTGTTATAAGTATGTTCTGTATGTTCTGTTCTGGTTACTTATTCTGCTTTGTCTGCCTAGCAACAGTGAGGTAGTAATGGAGGAGGAGCTGAGCTTAGGGGGAGGAGTTGTTAGACAGGGAGCCATGATGGAGCATGGAATAAAGTGTTCTGATCTACAATAGTAACCATCTCATAGTGAACTTATTCCAGAAGACCTGCATCCTCACTACAACACTACAAATGGTATAACTAAAAAGTACTTCTGGCCCCGCAAAAAAAAAACACTCTATGCGTCCCCGTACAGCTGCAGGGTCACCTGTCAATGTGGCCTTGCAGCTGTTGCAAAACTACAACTCCCATATATTAAATATTTTACCATTTTTTGCTTCAAAATTTTTTTTCCCTATTTTCCTCCTCTAAAACCTAGGTGCGTCTTATAGTCCGAAAAATATGGTAATTCTGCACACAGTGTAGTGAGACAACAAAGAGGTTAAGAGATCACGGGTTGACAGATGGAGCATGTATGTGGCAGAAAGTGTCAGAAGAAGTGCAGAAAGTAGGGCGTAGAGAGACAGAAGTAGGTGATAAGTACTATTATGAGAGCTTTGATTATGTGAAAAGTACAAAAAAAGAGAAAAACGATTATAAGGAGAAGGAAAGTGATTCAAAAAAGCAACGGAAAGTAGTAAAACCTCCTAATTGAAGAGAAAACCCTGATTGAAGAGAATTCTGTGCCACATGTGGAGCTCCCCATCCACACCCACATACTCCAAGAGCTGGTCTTTATCCTGTAGTATCATGAATGACCCTGCCGTGGTCTCCTAAGTGAACATGGGTTAATTTAAGTCAATTGAGAATGTATAAAGGATTTGGAATCAGTGTCTCTTTATAGTATGCAGGAGGAAGGGCATAGCCCTGGTGCTTTAGCGCCATCTTTAGTCTAAATACCCTCACTGTATGGGTGACCAGCAAGCTGGACCTTAGATGTAGACAGATGCATTTGTGTTCTTTTGTTGTGAACCAAGACCCAATAAGTCAAGGCTGTTCCTCGTTGTAGAAAGATATATAGGGAGAATCAGAAAAATTAACATGGTACACCTGTCCCAAATTGGTGAACATGTATGTGTACGTTGTTGAATCAAAAGGAGACATAGTGCAGACTGGAAAAAAAAGAGAGACAAATTCCTGTGTTTCAGCATTGACTAAGTGAACTAGAAGTCACACATATATCTGCTCTGTAATGTCTTTTGTTCATAATTTTGTTATGGTGATCGAGAATAGACTTGATATGGGTTGAGCCAATATTGAGATTACAGGATTAGAGATGAGCTAACAGTAAAATATTCGATATTCGTTTCGAATAGCCCCTCAATATTCGACTATTCGAACGAATATCGAACCCCATTATAGTCTATGGGAAAAAATGCTAGTTTCAGGGGATCACACTCTTTGACTAAGGAGAGTCACCAAGTCCACTATGACACCCCAGGAAATGATGCCAACACCCTGTAATGCAACTGGGACAGCAGGGGAAGCATGCCTGGGGGCATCTAACATGCCCGAGTCACTGTATTACATCGGGATCCATGCCAGCTTGCGATATGTGGGAGCTGACTTTTTCCCATAGGAATGCATTGACCAGCGTTGATTGGTCGAATGCCATACAGAGTACAGCATTCGGCCAATCGACACTGGTTCTGCCGGAGGCTCGTCTGTGAGGAGGCGGAGTCTAATATCGGACCAGAATGGAGACTGCTGTGGATCGCTCTTAGACTCCGCCTCCGGCAGAACCAGCATTGATTGGCTGAATGCTGTACTCTGTATGACATTCAGCCAGTGCTGGTCAATGCATTCCTATGCCGAGATGTAGCAGTGCTGGCTGTGCGCTCAGCTCACCTACACCGGAGATGCAGCCGAGCTGAGCGCACGGCCAGCACTGCTACACCGGAGATGTAAACCCTTCTGCACACTCAGCTCTGCTGCATCAGAGATGCGCTGAACCCAGCTGCACACTCAGCATGGCTGCATCTCTGGTGTAGTCGAGCTGAGCGCACGGTCAGCATTGCTACATCTCGGGATAGGAATGCATTGACCAGCGTTGATTGGCCGAATGCCATACAGAGTACAGCATTCGGCCAATCAACGCTGGTTCTGCCAGAGGAGGTAGAGTCTAATATCGGTCCACAGCAGTCTCCATTCTGGTCCGATTTAGACTCCTCCTCCTCACAGACGAGCCTCCGGCAGAGCCAGCGTTGATTGGCCGAATGCTGTACTCTGTATGGCATTCGGCCAATCAAAGTTGGTCAATGCATTCCTATAGGAAAAAGTCAGCTCACGCATATTGCAAGCTGACAGGTATCCCGACCAGATAGAGCCCCAAAGAGCTGGGTGAGTGACATTCCCACCTAAATAAAGGTAATCCCTAGCTAACCCTACCTTTAGAACTATCCCTGTCTCACAGTCACATAGTTCACAGTCAGATATGAACCGGATATTAAATCCACTATTCGTATAAATTGGAGGTCACCTGATTTCGGCAGCCAATTACTTTTTCCGATTTTTTTTCGATGCCTCCGTTGTTTGCCATGTGGTATTCGACTGGAATCGAAGATCTCGAACAGCCTGATATCCAATCGAACATGTACTCGATCGAATGCTGTTCGCTCATCTCTAAATATGACCCTCGTTGGGTCATTTTCATCTTTGGTGAAATATAACCAAACAGTTTGGAGCCTTTCTTTTTTGGATAAGCACTTTTAGGCGCTTTGGGTCACACAATACCGGCAGGAGTAGCGTTTACTGGTGTGCGTGTTATAACTGGGATTTGTGCATTAATTGGATGACGTTTTGGTGGCACTGGCAAATGAATTTGAACCTCATTATCAGAAGTAGTACCCTGATCCTCTTCACGTGGAGACCAAGGTTTGTCAACATAGTCATCATCAACTGGCTTTTCTGAACAATCTTCCACACTATCGCATGGACTGGCCTGGATACTGGTGAATGCAGCTGCATCTGGAATTTGTGTTTCATCATTGTCAGATGAAAGCAGTATGTCTGTGAACTTGGACAATTGAATGATCAAATAATGCAGCAGATCCCTCAGCTTCTGCCAAATTTGTTGGACAGGTTAATTTAGAAGGGGGTGAACTCGATCCCCATTGAACATTTTGCACAGCAGATGACCTAAAGCTTTGTTCAGTGGAATATGAGGAGGAATTACTTCCAGAAGAAGATGCTTCAATATATGAAGTAATAAGCTCTCTGTGGACTGGCTTATCAGCATATAGAATACCGGATTCGCTACACACCAGCAATGCTGACGCCTGTTTTTTCCCTTTCATGGCAGGTGGTTGAGCACTGGCCAGAGCACCTCTGTTGGGTCCTTATACTTTTTTATTTTTGGGGGGCATGTTTTTTAATGTGGATTTGTTTTTTAATGGATGTGGACAGCCGCTGGTTTTCAGAAATAAACGCATGCCTTGTTCTCAAAGGTATATATAATCTGAGGACAGAGCTGCCTATTGGATGGGGACAGCCGATGATATTTCAAAACAAAACGTATGACTTTTTCTCAAAGGTGTATAGTCTGAGGACAGAGCTGCCTAATGGATGTAGACAGCCACTGGTTTTCAGAAAAATAAACGTAGATATACGTTTTTATCACAAGTATTTAGTCTGAGGACAGAGCTTGCTTCTTGACAGAAGAAGCTTCTTAGTTTAATATTGCTAATAACACCTTCACTAGCACAGCTAAGCTTCCTGCCTACCCTGACCCTAGCTACTACTGAGCTCCTCTCCCTAGCTATAATGTCAGCAAAATGTTGGCATTAGCATCATCACAGCCCTTATATAGAGGGGTGTGATGATGCTGCCGACAACCAACCACATTACTACCCATAGCTAACCTGGTGTCTAAGTTTCAGGCATCATGTAACCTCCGACCTTGATCCTACCTGAAAAGATCGGTTTCGGAATTCTGATCGCGATCGTGAAATTTACTCAATGGCCGATCGGAATCCAATCTTTTCCAATCCCGATCGCTCAACCTTAGACTTGATCCCTTATTTAAGGCTTTTGCCTGCTCTGCTGATATATTCTGAGTATTTACTAACCTCATTGAATTGTTTTAATTCTGGTGTTACGATGGGCCGTGGCTTTCACTGTGCTGCGCGGAGGCTCCCGGCCCGCTCCATGTCCAGCCCCCAGATGGCTGCTGGTTCTGGCGCAGGGTAGGCCTTAGTTGGAGTTTGTGGAGGTTCCGGTTTTCCTCTGGAACCAGAGCTAGTGCTTCCTGGGTCAGAGAATCAGCGGCGGGCAGCGCCGCACCTTCTAATGAAGCAGCGGCTATCAGGAGGGGCGGCATGCTCCAGGCCATTATTATATGCCACCCCTCCTGATAGTAATGCCCAAGGCTGTGCTGTTAACTAGATCGGCGTCTACAAGATACCGATCTAGCTAAAACTAATTATATTACTGTAAACACTGAGAAGACAGAGAGACAACACATCTGCTTCTCTGTGTAGTAGGCGCAATGCGATGACATCACGTGCCTCCTACGCTGAAACGCAGACGTCCTGTGCGATGTGATCCCAGGTAATGAAGAGGAGACGCCGGCTGCATCAAGGGCTCCCAGGTAGGTGAGTATAACTTTTTTTTTTTTTTTTTAGCCGGATTGTGGGTATTTTAAGGGGTTGTTAGGAGGAGGAACATTATATATTAACAGGTGTTATTTATATAAGGGCTATTAAGGGCATTATGAATACAAGGTGGAGGGTATTTTAAATACCCCCTTGTGTTAATAATGCCCCTAATAGTCTGTAATGTCTCTGCCTGTTCGGGTCACTGTGCCACCCTCTGCTCACATGCTGCAATGCAGGAGGCATGTGCAGTTTAATTCCTTGCTTAGAGTTTTTGGTTGCACTGTGTGAACACGGCTCTAGTTCTGTAATTAAATTTCCACCACACCCATCTTCTGGCCTTGTTTGCCTCTGTTCATGTAGTGGTTAATTCTAGTCTTCCCGTGTGATTGACAACCTGCCTTCCTATCAGGTCCAGGGCAGGTTCTTCCTCCATATTTATTCTTGGCTCACATTCATATTGGTGCTTGCTATTGCCTTGTGTATGCTGGCTTTTCTCTTGCTGTTTATTCTTGTATTCTGATTCTTGACCTCTGACTTTCCCTATTGACTACTCTTTTGGATATTGATTTTGACACTGCATTGTTGTTGTTTGTCTTGTCCGCGTTTTGTGTGTCAAGTATTTAGGAAGGGTTTTGTCGTCCAATTGTCGCCTATTACCTAGGATAGGACCGGCAAGCAGGAAGGGACAGTGGGGGGGGGGGGGGGGTTCAGACCAGGGCTCACTCTCTCTTGTGCCCCTTCCTCCAGGGTTTCCAGCAGCTACTGGGGATTCCAGCAGCTACTGGGGAATTGCTCCTATTGCAATTCCCTTACATAGTCCTTATATAAATACTGCATATCATTAATACAGGGGGGGGTATTTATATAGGGGCTATTAGGGGCTTCATTAATACAAGGGGGATTGATATGAGGGCTATTAAGGGCATTATTAATATAAGAGGGGATATTTATATAAGGACTATTAGGGGCATTATTAATGCAAGGGGGGGGGGGTATTTTAAATATCCCCTGTATTAATAATGCGCCTAATAGCCTTTATATAAATACCCCCTTGTATTAATAATGACCCTAATAGCCCCTTATATAAATACGGTATATCATTAAATCAAGGGGAGTTATTTATATAATGACTATTAGAGGCATTATTAATACAAGGGAGGGTATTATTAAAAAGGGGCACTATTTAAGGTGCTTCATGTATGTGAGAACAATATGGGTCAGGTGCCTAGAGAAGTGAGGAGTCAAAGATGTCTGTGTTGCAAACTTTACAGAGACAAATCATAGCTGAAAGAAGTGGCCATGGCGGTCCAAAGGAAAGAGATGGTAAGTCACAACAAAATGTTACGCACTGTAGTCACTGTAATGTGACTACTAGCACAGCCCTCCTCTGATATTCAGTCCGGCGGGGGGGGGGGGGGGGGGGCTTTCTGTTGTCCGCCTCAGGCAGCAGAAGGGCTATGTTCACCACTGACGATGGGCCTGAGGCTATTTAGGCCTCATTCTGCTGCTGACCCACCACTGGTTATTCGTGTTTCCGCAGCATCAGCTCTCTAACGATACCTCCATGCCTGTCTCCTGTTCCTGCTATTCCTGTACCTTCTACCTGTGTATGACCCGGCTTGCTTTACAGACCTTCTCTCTGTGATCCCGATTTGGCACCTTCCTGACCTCCCGTGTATGACCTTTTGGCTTTCTCCTGACCTACCTTTTTGGATCCTGATTTAACTACTCCGCTGACCTCCTGTGTATGTCCCAGCTCTCCTGACTTTGCTTCTGCCTCTTCTCTCTGCTACCTTGTGACCTTCAGTTGATGACTCGGCTTGCCTGACTGGGTTCTTCTGGGTTACTTCCTTGGAGTTCGCTGGGTGTATGTCGCTCTCTGGGTGGATGTGGGCCTCGGACAGTTACCAAGTCCAACTCCACCAGAGACAATCACTCCAAAAACTTGTAAGCGGGTATCCTGAGCACAACAAGTTTTGGAGCATTTGTCTCTGATACAAGCCAGGCACAGCATATTACAAACTGAAATGATGTATTCCTAGAAAAATTGTCATTTTGACCTTTTACAATCAGCCGCAAATTAATTTATGGATAATAAATTATAGCAACACTTGGGGGTTAAAAATGCTCACTGTACCCCTGGATAAATTCCTTAAGGAGGGTGTAGTTTCCAAAATGGGGTCAAGTGAAAAAGGATTCCACATTCCTGGCATTTCAGGAGCTCTGCAAAAGTCTGAATCTGTGTTCCAAATACCAAATAGTGCTACTTTTTTTTGTGCCTGACTGTGTCCAAATATCAGTTTATACCCACATAAGGCATTAACCCTTTCACTGCCAAGGGTTTCTGGAAATTTTGCACCTCCAGTACCCAGAGCAGTTTTCATAGTTTTGAGACAGACAAATCAAACCTAAATTGCAACATTAAAAAAGCATACAACCCCCCAATACCTATATATTTTCTTAAAGTAGACACCTGCAGCATTGTCAGAATGCTATTTGGTACTGTATACGAACAGGCACCTTCATGCCATTTTGATTTAAAGTGAATGTTTTATAAAAAAAAAATGCAAATAAATGTACATTAGTTGCTAAAAACGGAAACCAAACAAAAAACTATATGCACCAAACCTGCTAAAAATAATGGTTCAACATGTGCAGAGTTAATTCATATCACTATGACCTATACCCGCATGCACGAGTCTTCAGAAAATCAGCACAACCAGAAGGAATAAAAATCTGCTTTGAAGCTGGAAATGTTACAAAAGTATCATCCTATAAAATGTAGGGATTACACACCATAAAAAGTAAATGAATCACTAAACCCTATATATTTATTATACTTTTTGAAAGTAGACAACCTGAAGTTTACAAATCTCTTAATGGGTCATCAATAGCCACATCTACCTTCATGCAACTTTGTGACAAACACTATAAATTTTTTTGAAAAAATGCACTAAAACACATATTTGCACCTAAAACTCATGTTCCATCTCAGATTCATATACAAAATACATTTAAAATAATAGCTTAATAATATAATAATAATAATAATAATAATACATTTTATTTATACAGCGCCAACATATTCCGCAGCACTGTACAATTTATAGGGTTCAGATACAGACAGACATAAATAACAAAGAACGTCATTTCACACAATGGGACTGAGGGCCCTGCTCAAAAGAGCTTACAATCTATGAGGTAGAGGGGGTGACACAAGAGGTAGCAGGGGCGGCATTGCTTATACAGTGTTCAGACAATTTTGTGCATTAGGAATTGTGATAGGCTAGTCTGAAAAGATGCGTCTTTAGTTTGCGTTTGAAACTGTAGAAGTTGGGAGTTAATCTTATTGTCCGGGGTAGAGCATTCCAGAGAAGTGGTGCAGCTCGGGAGAAGTCTTGTGTACGAGCGTGGGAGGTTCTGATAATAGAGGATGTAAGTGTTAGATCATTGAGTGAGTGGAGAACACGGGTTGGGCGGTAGACAGAGATGAGGGAAGAAATGTAGGGAGGTGCGGCATTATGGAGAGCCTTGTGGATGAGAGTAATAACTTTATATTTTATTCTATAATGAATAGGCAGCCAGTGTAGTGACTGGCACAGACCAGAGGCATCGCTGTAGCGTCTAGCCTGATAGATGAGCCTGGCCGCTGCATTCAGAATAGATTGTAGAGGGGAGAGTTTAGTGAGGGGAAGACCGATTAGTAAGGAGTTACAGTAGTCAAGGCGAGAATGAATCAGAGAGACAGTAAGTGTCTTTAGTGTATCTCTGGTAAGGAAAGGGCGTATTCTGGAGATGTTTTTGAGGTGGAGGTGACATGAACGTGCGAGTGATTCAATATGAGGGGTGAAGGAAAGGTCTGCGTCAAATATGACCCCGAGGCAGCGGGCATGCTGCCTAGGAGTTATAGTAAGGCCTGAGACTTACTAAGACTTACTAAGGACTTACTAAGCTTAAGGTGTATACACTATGTATATATACTATATGTACCAAAAACATCAACTACAACAAGAGCCTGGACTCCCAAAAACACTAATACAGAAGACAAGCAGGATTTAGCTGTTATTCACTAATATGATAAAAATCTATACTGCACCTAGCAAACTGTGACTGTGATGCCAAAATCTAACTTTTTTCATATTACACAGCATACCGTATATAAAAACACAACTTAATGTTTCATATATACAACCACCTTCATGCAACTTTGCAGCAAACAGATTGCAAGCAAAAATTGTGCAAAAATTCTAATTTGCCACTTATGTGCGACTCAAGTAATCCCTTTCTGCAAACAAAATGTACTTTCCAAAAAACTGCAAGATATGAGGAGTTCATACATACCACACATGTATATATTTACAGGTGCAAGTGTTAAAGAATCGCCAAAATAGCAGAAATGTGCCATCCCATTTTGTGCATGCAAATTAAATAGGACTTTACATAAAAATATTATTTTCCATCCCCCCTATAAAAATTTTAGCAACTTATACGTTCATCTCTAGTGATAATCTTTATTACTATTATTTTAGCGTGTAACGGATATCACTAGGGACATATTTTACTCTAGAAAGCTCAGGTATGAACAAGACAGGGAATTGGGTGAAATGTAAACTTTATTCACGACTTTGTGTATATGTTGTAGACCATGGGAAGAATATGCAAATCTGTCTTCCATGATGTAATTAGGAAGTCAGCTGCTGCCTCAGTGTTGCAAACCAATGGAGGGCGCTCACTGGAATGTGCAAGCCTGTCTTCCCTGATGTAGTTAGGAAGACAGAATTTCAGTGAAATAACCCAATAAAGGTTTGCTCCCTTTAGCATCATGCTCGACCTTTCAAGAGGCCTTTGTTTTGCAATGACACTGGGATTATTACCAGGTATAGTCTCTCAATCGAGGACGGCAGTTTTGATGTACTTGCATCTTGTCAGCTCGATTGAGAAAGGACTATAACCTGGTAGAGGTGAGAGGCTTAGACAGGGTTAAGGGGATATTGTCACTCCTTGGGGAGAGACCACCATATAGGTGTGTGGAGACTTATTAAGCCTTTAGCACTCCACTTCGCAAGGGACCATGGGAAGAATATATCAGCTGACTTTCTAATTACATCATGGAAGACAGATTTGCAAATTGCTGAGCTGGCCTCATTACTGAACACGATCAACCAGGATAATCAGGGCTGGAAACAGCCATCACATCTTACCAAAAGGAATCACCCTCGGTTTGGAAAGAAGTCATTTAAATGTTGCACCTTTAATTGAGCATTGTACCAGCAGAATGTTAGGCCCTTTGGGTGAGTTGAGCCTTTAACCAGCAGAGATTTAGTTTTTGGCCCTTTGGGTGAGTTTAGGCATGCATCAGCAGTGCTTTTGGCCCTTGGGGTTAGTTGAGCCTTGCACCAACACGTGTCCCGTAACATCATGTGGGCCCTAAGTTCTGTGCCAAGTTGCACAAAGTTCCACTTGACCACCGACGCGTGGACAAGTGCATGCGGCCAGGAATGCTACATCTCAATCACGGCACACTGGCTGAATGTAGTTGAGGCTGGGACCGGGTCGCAAACTGTGGCGGCCTGCCTTGTCTCCCCGCCCAATATTCCTGGCAGGAGTGCTGAAACACCACCCTCCTTCTCCTCCTCCACCGTTGAATCGACTACTGCTGCTGGCATGGGGAGACGTCAGCAGGCCGCGCTGAAGCTCATCAGCTTGGGGGACAGGCAGCACACTACCTCCGATGTCAGGGATGCCATCCTGGCTGAGATGGCAATGTGTTTTTCCCTGCTGCACCTGGGGCCAGGCTTTTTTGTCATGTGTGATAACAGCAGGAACCTGGCAGCGGTTCTGGAGCTTGAAAGCCTCCAAAACGTTCCATGCCTGGCCCACGTCTAAGTTGATGGTGCAACATTTTTTGAAAACATACCCAAATGTACACGAGCTACTGGTGAAAGTGCGGCACTTGTGCGTCCACTTTCGCAAGTGCACAGGAGCCGCTGCTAGCACTGTTCCCAATAGCGTGCACGCGTGGGCGGCTGCTCACCTATTGCAGCTGCCCCACTCAGCCAGAATTAATGCCCACGCAGTCAACTCAGATCTGCGCCCGATGGACGCAGATCTTAGTTGAATACAAATGTGACTAAAGCAAGGAGCTGTCACAGCTCAGCTCGTTGCTTTGACGCTAGTCGTTGTGTAGACGCGATGTGATGACGTCACATTGCGCCTACAACTGTGTGCGAGAGAGAAAGGCGCGGAGAGAGCGGCGGGGAGCGAGGAGAAGGTAAGTTTAATGTGTACACTGAGGTGGAACGTGAAACTGGGGAGAAGAAGAAGAACAGATGAAGGAGGGGACAGCATGACACTGGGGGCAGAGATGGAGGGACATGAATCTGGGGGCAGAGATGGAGAGGACATGAATCTGGGGGCAGAGATGGAGGGACATGAATCTGGGGGCAGAGATGGAGAGGACATGAATCTGGGGGCAGAGATGGAGGGACATGAATCTGGGGGCAGAGATGGAGGGACATTAATCTGGGGGCAGAGATGGAGGGGACATGAATCTGGAGGCAGAGATGGGGGACATGAATCTGGGGCAGAAATGGAGGGGACATGAATCTGGGGGCAGAGATGGGGGGACATGAATCTGGGGGCAGAGATGGAGGGACATGAATCTGGGGGCAGAGATGGGGGGGCATGAATTTGGGGGGCAGAGATGGGGGGATATGAATCTGGGGGCAGAGATGGAGGGGACATGAAACTGGGGGCAGAGATGGAGGGGGAACATGAAACTGGGGGCAGATGAAGGGTGTATATGAAACTGGGGGAGAGATAGAGGGGGACATATAATTTATGGGTGACTGTAGGAGCACGTGAAAAATTAATGAGAATGGGCGGAGTCAACATAAAAGTAGGCAGAGCTAAATTTGCCGCACATTTTGTCCCTCTTTCGTCTTTTCAAAAGTTGGGAGGTATGCACTCAGGAGGACAGGCAGCAACCAACGGTTGTTTAATATGGCACCCGCCATATTGCTGTCTGTCCTCCTGAGCCCTGAGTGCCGGGTCAGCCTGTCACTTTCCTCAGCACCAATCTGTGTGTGGGGGAGGGGTGACTAAGGAAGGATCATTATACTATCTATACACTAGATTAGCGTTTTCTTGTTTACTACTGGTGATACTGTTTGGCCATCAGGTCGCCCATTATTAACGGAGCCTTGCCCTGCTCACTAGCTTTTCCGCTCAGCAGCTTCCAGGGCTTAGAGGGAACATTGGCTGCTAGCTTCAAAACACTCCAGTAACGCCTCCATCTGCCCGAACACCGGCTGTTGTGCGACGTCCACACACCCTGAAACCCTAGATACCATATGTTGAGCAGGGTGTGTGAGCTGCAGAGACCTTTGATGGAGTTCTATCTCCAAAACCCAAGGGTTCATCAAAGTCAGCTCACTCCGTTTCTGCACCATGAGTTTCCATGGGTGGCAGACTTATGTGAAAACCTATCCCATCCTTTCCACTGGACACGAAACACTAGCATGCGTTTATCACAATTCCCGATATGGCAGCTGCGTTAAGCAGGGTGCAGGGCACAACGCAGACCAGGCCCAAGCTGTGGTTTGCAGTAAGGGGACAGTGACCAATTGGAAGACGGGTTGGTGGACGACGAGGCCACCGACGCAACATGGACAGGGGTGATGTCTAGCGGGGAAAGCAGTGTAGATGTGGAGGCAAGCTAAGCAACAAAAAAGGTGGCTAGAAGCAGTGCCATAGACTAGGGTGATGTCTAGGGGTGAAAGCAGTGTAGATGTGATGGCAAGCTAAGCAACAAAAATGGTGGCTAGAAGCAGAGGCATAGACTGGGGTGATGTCTAGGGGCGACAGCAGTGCAGATGTGGAGGCAAGCTAAGCAGCAAAAACGGTGGCTACAGGCAAAGGCATGTCCAGAGGCAGCAAGGCCACTCATACAAAAAAACTCTACCCTGTTGCAACACTTACTCCTAGGTCTGGGACACGTTAATGGCACCCCCTGGACAAATTATCGTCACTGAGGGGCCTAGTGTCACCAGGAGGGACAAGTATAGGTACATGTTGCGGGAGTACCTGGCTGACCCCAGCCCTGTCCTCTCCGATCCCTCTGCGCCCTACATTTAGTGGGTCTCCAAGTTAAATTTCTGGCTGGAACTTGCACTCTACGCATTGGAGGTGCTTTCCTGCCTTGACGCCAGCATGCTCTCGGAAAATGTCTTCAGTGCAGCCGGTGGCATCATCACGGATAAGCACAGCCAGCTGTCAGTGCTGACCGGCTGACGCTGATGCATAGACCCATCATTTTCATTTCCAGCAGTTTCAAGCACCCTGACATGAAGTTTGATGTGTGTGATCACCCTCTAAAATTCTTCCTCCTCCTCATACTCCTCCACCATCTGCGTTGCACAATTCTGCTCCGATTAGCTTCAATTCACAATAATGCCCCCAAACTCTTCAGGTTAGAGGCTCAATCCACCCTGATTCCCCCAACTGTGCTGGTTAGAAGCTCATTATAAGTCATGCCAAGTAACACACTGGCACACATGGCTGACTTCATGTTAGGTTGCTTTTCAGGAGACACTGAGGTGCCTAGTGTCACCAGTTACATGACGAATTTAGTGTGGTTTGCACACTTTGCAAGTCTAAACTGAGTAGGGGCTCTGAAAAGAGCAACCTTACCACTTTTTGCGTGCGCTGTCAATTGGAAGGCAAGCCCTGGGCTCAGTGGGAGAGAGCAAACTCAGGACAATCGTTGCCCAGCGTTGCCGACACTGCCTCTTCCACTGTTTACACCAGCCTGGACACCTACACATCTGTCTCTGACACATTGGGGAGTTCACCTTTCATTGCAGGCAGAAGTACAGCGCAAGCCACCCACATGCCCAAGCCTTTAACGGCCTCATCGATAAACGGCTGGCCCTGGAGATGTTGGTGTTTATGCTTCTGGATACCCAGGCCTTCTGTCAGCAGATGGCAGCTGGGGCACCTCCCTATGCTGGGCCTAGCCGTTACTACTTCTCTTGGTGTGCTGTCCCTGCCTTGCACCTGCATGTGTCCCATAACATCAGTCGGGCCCAGAGCTCTGCGCTTTGCTGCAAGGACCACTTGACCACCGACACATGGACAAGCGCCTGTGGTCAGGGAGGCTGCTTATCTTTAATGACAGGCAGGGTGAATGTGGTGGAGTCTGGTCCCCGGGTGCAAACTGGGGTGGCCTATCTCCTCTCCCAGGCCAAAATTCATGGCAGGAGTAGACTGAAACCCTACTACGCTGCAACCTCCACCCCAGCTACTAGCGGCAAATGCTGTAACACTGGCATGGGGAGATGTCAGCAGGACGTGCTGAAGCTCATCAGCTTGGGGGACAGACAGCACACTGCCTCCGAGGTCAGGGATGCCATCCTGGCTGAGATGGCAATGTGTTTTTCCCTGCTACACCTGGGGCCAGGCATTTTTGTGTATGTGATAATGGCCGAAACCTGGAAGCAGATCTGGAGCTTGTCAGACTCAAACACGGTCCACACATGGCCCACGTTTTCAACTTGTTGGTGCAAAGGTTCTTTGAAACCTACACTATTGTGCCTGATATTCTGGTCAAAGTGCGGCCATTTTCCTAAGTGAGAAGTAGCCTCTGCTAGGCTGAAAAGATTCAGAGCACACTCCTGTCATCTTCGCACCGTTGGTTGGAGGAAGACGAGGGGGATGAAGTGGCATTTCATGTCACTGTCCCACACGAGGCTTGAGGGTGTAGTTCAGTGCATCCCATTGCTTCAGCACAGATGGTGTGAAGGGGAGTGTAAAATGGAGGAAATGGAGAGTGACCCTTACAGTTTGGGGAAGCAAAGTCATGCCAAGTAACACACTGGCACACATGGCTGACTTCATGTTGGGTTGCTTTTCAAGAGACAAAGGCACAGTTCACATCATGAAGAGCAAACAATACTGGATTGAACAAAAAATTGGATTGAGCTGATATAGCCTGAGTGAATTTCTGGGTCCTGCACCTAAGTTTAGGGGTTACACACAGTGAAAAACTGAAGAGTGGACATAGCCTGACTGAAATTCTGTCTCTGCCACCTAGGTTTTGGGGTTATACACTGTGAACAACTGTATTGAGCGTACATAGCCTGACTGAAATTCTGTCTCTCCCACCTAGGTTTTGGGGTTACACACTGTGAACAACTGTATTGAGCGTACATAGCCTGACTGAAATTCTGTCTCTCCCACCTAGGTTTTGGGGGTACACACCTTGGATATCTGGATTGAGTGGACATAGCCTGACTGAATTTCTGTCTCTCCCACCTAGGTTTTGAGGGTACACACCCTGGATATCTGGATTGAGCGGACATAGCCTGACTGAATTTCTGTCTCGCCCACCAGGTTTTGAGGGTACACACCCTGGACATCTGGATTGAGCCGTCATAGCCTAACTGAATTTCTTTCTCTCCCACCTAGGTTTTGGGGTTACACACCCTGGATATTTGGATTGAGCGGACATAGCCTGATTGAATTTCTATCTCTCCCACCTAGGTTTTCGGGGTACACACCCTGGATATCTGGATTGAGCGGACCTAGCCTGACCTAATTACTCTGTATCCTTGTTTTGGGGTTACACAGCCTGAAAAGCTGGTTTGCACGTATATAGCAAGAAGTAACTGCTGTGGATTGCTGCTATTTTTCAGGACACCCCAAAATTCAAGGTTTTTTTTAAGCTATATAAACTTGTAACTGCTGTGGATTGCTGCTATTTTACAGGACACCCCCAAAATTCAAGGTTTTTTTCAGCTATATGAACTTGTAACTGCTGTGGATTGCTGCTATTTTTCAGGACACCTCAAAATGCAAGATTTTTTTCAGCTATATGAGCTTGTAAATGCAGTGGATTGCTGCTATTTTTCAAGACACCTCAAAATTCAAGGTTTTTTTTCAGCTATATGAACTTGTAAATGCAGTGGATTGCTGCTATTTATCAGGACACCCCAACATTCAAGTTTTTTTTTTCAGCTATATGAACTTGTAAATGTAGTGGATTGCTACTATTTTTCAGGACACCCCAAAATTCAAGATTTTTTTCAGCTATATGAACTTGTAACTGGTGTGGATTGCTGCTATTTTTCAGGACACCCCAAAAAGTGCGTTGAAAATGCACTTACAGTTTGATTCCCCTCCAGCCTATATACGCTTCATCCAGATTGTCACGGTGTGTACCCACAAAAAATCAGTGGGATATACATTCTAATTCTCAGGCTATAAACGCTTCATCCAGGTTGTCACGGTGTGTAACCACCAAACTATCAAAACCATCTAAAAATGCACAAGGCTACCGGTAAGGGATGTGGACGAGGTGGACGAGGCCATGGGCGAGGGGACGTGGGAATGCTGCTGGGGAGCAAGGTTGCAGTGAAGCCACAGCGTATTCCATACCTAATCCTCAGGGGTAGCAAGCATTGCGCTTCTCCACAGTCCCCGGCTTTTAGGCCACATTAAGTAGGGTGCAGGGCACAAACCTAAGTAGGCCCGAGCACCAGGAACATATGTTATAATGGCTGGCAGATAATGCTTCCACCACGATATCCACCAGTCAGTCAGCCTCTACCTCAACTCCTCCTCCTATACAACATTCTGGTCAGCCTTCCTCCCAAAATGCCCAATCTTCCCAGCAGAGTAATCCCAACTTTCCCTGCTCCCAGGAGCTGTTCTCTGGTCCTTTAACTGTCCCTCTCCCTGTGCCTCCATTTTGCGATTCCACAGAGCTAGCAGACGCACTAGTGAGCGTAACAATCCCGCTCTTGTGTGTGATACAAGAATCCCTCGTTGCCATCAGGGATAACACAGATCACACTGAGGAGTCAGGGATAGCAGCAGAACCGTCACAGCAGGAGAGTAGTTCTACACACCTGTCCACTTCACAGCGTTTAATGACGGAGGAGGAGGATGAAGACATGGCAGATGATATGATTGTGACACAGGAGGCTACCAGGGAAGTTCAATGTGTCCCATTCTTGCAGCGCGGATGGGGCGAAAGGGAGGAGGAGGAAGAAGAGGAAATGGAGAGTGACCTTTCCGGTAGTGGCAGCAAAGTCATGCCAAGTAACACTCTGGCACACATGGCTGACTTCATGTTGGGGTGCTTTTCAAGTGCAGAGTCAAAATAATGGAGAGCAACCAATACTGGATATTTGCAATCCTTGACCCCCAGTATAAAAATAACATCTCGTCTTTTATTCCGGTACAGGGGAGGGCCAATAGCATTAATGACTGCCATAAGCAATTGGTGCAGAACATGATGGAGATGTTTCCATCAAGTGTCTTTGGCGGCAGAGAGGACAGTTCCTCCATGAGGCGAACAAGTGCCGTCCGGTCCACACCCACACGGGGTACACTGTCTAAGCTCTGGGACATGTTAATGGCACCCCCTCACTAAACTCCCACCACTGAAAAAGTATTGGCGCATGTTGCAGGAATACCTATCCGACCCCAGCCCTGTCCTCTCCGATCCCTCTGCGCCCTACACTTATTGGGTGTCGAAGTTGGACCTGTGGCTTGAACTTGCCCTATATGCCTTGGAGGTGCTGTCCTGTCCTGCCTCCAGCGTGCTATCTGAAAGGGTTTTCAGTAGAGATGAGTGAGTAGTACTCGATCGAATAGGTATTCGATCGAATACTACGATATTCGAAATAATCGTACTCGATCGAGTACCACTCGCTGTTCAAATGTAAAAGTTTGATGCAGAACCAGCATTGATTGGCCGAATGCTATACAGTCGGCCAATCAACGCTGGTTCTTCTCCTACCTTTAGAAGTCTTCTCCGTGCAGCTTCCCCGCGGCGTCTTCCGGCTCATCATTCACTCTGCCAGGCATCGGACCTGGGCAGAGCCGACTGCGCATGTCCGCTTGTAGTGCGTGCATGCACAGTCGGCTCTGCCCAGGCCCGATATGCCTGGCAGAGTGAATGAAGAGCCGGAAGACGCCGCAGGGACGCTGCAAGGAGAAGACTGCACGGAGGATCCAGCCCGACGCTCACTCGTGGACTTGGTAAGTATAATTTGATCAAATGTTGCCTACCCCTGAAACGAGCATTTTCCCCCCATAGACTATAATAGGGTTCGATATTCGATTCGAGTAGTCGAATATTGAGGGGCTACTCGAAACGAATATCGAACCTCGGACATTTTACTGTTCGCTCATCTCTAGTTTTCAGCGCAGCCGGTGGTATCGTCACAGATAAGCGCAGCCGGCTGTCAGCTGAGAGTGCCAACCAGCTGACTTTCATCAAAATGAACAGCCACTGGATAGACCCATCATTTTCGTGCCCACCAGTGTCAAGCACCCCAATATGAATTGTCATGTCTGCGCTCAACCTCTACAATTCCTCCTCATATTCCTCCAGCTTACGCATTGCACAATTCTGATCCTTCTAGGCTCAATCCACCCTCATTTCCCCAAACTCTGCTGGTTAGAGGCTGAATCCACCCTGATTTCCCCAAACTCTGCTGGTTAGAGGCTGAATCCACCCTGATTTCCCCAAACTCTGCTGGTTAGAGGCTGAATCCACCCTGATTTCCCCAAACTCTGCTGGTTAGAGGCTGAATCCACCCTAATTTCACCAAATTCTGCTGGTTAGAGGCTCAACTCACTCCAAGGGCCAAAAACACTTCTGGTGCAAGGCTCAACTAAGTTAAAGGGCCTAAAACTCTGCTGGTAAGAGGCTGAAGTCACCTAAAGGGCCTCAATCTCTGCTGGTAAGAGGCTGAAGTCACCTAAAGGGCCTCAATCTCTGCTGGTAACTCAGTTTATGAACCTCTAACTTAATTTGGAAGGGCTCACGTTAAGGGCCAGGAAAATGAATTTTGGAAGGTCTTACCACATCACACACACATCCACAATGACAGCTAAGGGTGGGTACTGTTGGATTTCCCATTGCCTATTCCATCTGTGGTTGTCATGGGCAACGTGATTTAAAGGGGTGCTTGTCAAGGTTTCATTAGAGTAAAATTTGGGTTTCTGTCCATCCAATTGGGGAGGAAAAAATGGTTGAGGTATTTTCCACTTTCGTAGTGGGTTTTTTGAGTGTGGAAAGTGTGTGGTTGATAGGCTGTGATGTGACTTGGGCTTGTTAGATGCCCTCAGGCATGCTTCCCCTGCAGTCCCAGTTGCATTCCAGAGGTGTTGTTATCATTTCATGAGGTGTCATAGTGGACTTGGTGACCCTCCTGAGTCGAACATTGGTTTCCCCCTAAACAAGTATTTTTCCCCATAGACTATAATGGGGTTCGATGTTTGATCGAACAGTCGAGTATTGAGTGGCTACTCGAATCGAACTTCGAACATTTCACTGTTTGCTCATCTCTAGTATCTAATCCTCTGGTGTGTGGAACTGTGTGCAGACGCGCATATCCAATCCTCTGGCATGTGGTACTTTGTGCAGACGCATGTATCCAATCCCCCGGCGTGTTGTACTGTGTACAAACGCGCGTATCTAATAATACGGCATGTGGTACTGTGTGCAGACGCGTTTCTAATCCTACGGCGTGTAGAACTGTGTGTAGACACGCGTATCTAATCCTCTGGCGTGTGGTACTGTGTGTGGACACGCAGATCTAATCCCCTCCCGTGTGGTACTGTGTGCTGAGACGCGTATCTAATTCTCTGGCATGTGGTACTGTGTGCAGAGGCATGTATCTAATCCTCCAAACTGTGGTACAGTGTGCAGACGTACGTATGTAATCACATGATTTTTCAAACAGTGCCAATACTTTTGTCCACCCCCTTTTTTATGTTTGCTGTGGAATTATATACAATTTGGCTTTTTGACAATTCTTTTTGTAGTTTTCCATTGAAGACAAATTAAATGAAGATAATAATACCAAAGAATTAGTGATTGCAATCATTTTCTGGAAGTATTGGCACCCCTGGATTGCATGGGTGCCAATACTTTTGGCCAACACTGGATAGATAGATAGATAGATAGATAGATAGATAGATAGATAGATAGATAGATAGATAGATATCGTCAAGGTCTGGGGTTGCTAGGTGGGGTGGCATAGACACACAAGTCCAGTTTCTTTTAGTCCAAAGCAAAGGTAGAGTTTATTTTCACTCAAAAATATAGTGCAGCAACAAAAGGAAACAATACAAAAATAAATACCTGCCCGGCTAGGCTCTAAATAAACATAAGAATAGGTTACCTCACCTAGGATAACAGAAATCAAAAGCCAGTTGAATCACTCAGGACACAGCTCCAACAATATGACCTCTCTGTCAGCTCTCCAGCCAAACTCTGGCAAAGTGTTGCTGCTGGAGCTGGCTTCTTAAGCCTCCTTCACGAGGAGACTCCCTGCAGCTGAGTCGCTGCCGGAACATCCCCAAAGTGTGGACTGTAGGGTGGTGGAATGACAGGTCCCACTACCAATCCTACCTGTTTTTCCTAAAAATCCAGCCCAGTACTGACCATTTACCGAAATGCTCAGCAGACTAAAGTTGTCTGCTGAGAACAAACATTCCTGGAGTTTTCTCATCTCACCCACCTGAGTAGTCTGGGCGAGATGTACACCCCCTCCATTACCTGGCCAGCCATCGGCTTACAATATATATACATATACATATATGTATTAGCTTCTGCCCGCGACTTCGTCTGCATGTTGTTGGTGCCGATGAACCGCCTGCTCCAGCGTTTTGGCAGCTCTCAAGCTGACCTGCTCCTAAGCTTGTTCCTTGAATCATGCCTGTGATTGTTCCGACATCTCAACAGCTCGTAGGACGCCATATTATGAGTTTGTTGTTTGTGTCGATAATCTGCCTGCTCCGGCGTTTCGGCAGCTCTCAAGCTGACCTGCTGCTGAACTTGTTCCTCATGCCATGCCTGTGATTGTTCCGGCATCTCAGAAGCTCGCTGGGATGCCATATAATGAGCGTGTTGTTGGCATCGATAATCCACCTGCTCCGGCATTTCAGCAGCTCTAATAGCTGCCTGATGCCTAGCTTGCTCAATCCTCCTCGTTCTTGAGAATTTTGCAACAAATTAGATTTTCATTTTCCCGGCATTAGAAAACTGCCAATTTGGATTAAAGAGGTTTTCCCATCTCAGTGTCTCAGCACTGGAGTGGCTGCTTGTTAGGACAGTGGGTCTCCCTTCCGTTTTTTAATCTATTTACTTAGGACCTAATTCACACAAGCAGCTACTACAGGTAGCTGTAGTGGGTGCAGCCCAGTAAGCTACTGGGAGAAGACGGTCACAGTTTGTGTTTGTCTTGCAGTGAAGTAACTGAAAGACTTTAGTATTCATTTGCGGCTGCTCTGTCCTGCAGAGATCATATCTATAAGTTACTGTGTTTACCCAGATGGTGTTGTAGCCCAGCAGTGACATTAACTGTCGGGCCTTGTTCACACTAGGGTAGCTCTGCAGCTTAGAGCCCAGTTGAGCTCCACAGGATATTATTATTTATTTATTTTTATAAGTATCCTGCTATTCATAACAGTAGGCTAGGGCCAGAGCTTCGCCGCATAATGGATTCGCACACCCACTTAGCGAATCTTGTGAGCAGCCTGAACACATACCTGGGCGTGGTGGAGCAACACTTGCAGCAATCTCCACCAGCTATTCCCAGCTGACCTTTCTGCCCTGTCTCAGGCTTTAGTTCAGGCTATGGCTAAGTTGATTGGTAGTCTGCCAACCCCTGCAGCATCACCGTGTCCTCTCCTGCCTCCGGAGCGGTACGCAGGTGAGACGCGGGGATGTCGGGGATTTATCCACCAGTGTGACACTTACATAGCGGCCTGTCCCAAATGATAAGTCTAAGGTGGCTTCACTGTTTGAAGCACTACACCTGGTGTTTCATGGCCCCCATGCCCCAGTCCACCTACGCCTCTCAGCGCTTGAACTTACGGCAAGGTCAAAGCTCAGTGGCGGACTTTGCTATCGTTTCGGTCCTTGGCGTCTGAGATGGATTGGCCAGACAGTGTATTGGTTGCAATTTTTTGGGAGAATTTGTCCTCAAGTATAAAGGTTGAACTAGCAGGCCGAAAACCTTCTACCTCCTTCTCCTCCTTTATCAACATGGCAACCAGCATTGATGTACAGTTGTCTGATAGGAGAGTGGAGCGGGGGTTCGAGCATAACCTTGTGTCACAAGGGGGAGTCTTTAAGTCATAGGCTGCCCCGCCTGTTGAGGAGTTCACGGAACCTATGGACACCTCCTGTGCTTCCTCTTCTGGTGGCAGCAGGAGTAAGAAGACTAGGGGGGTGGTATGTTACTGTTGCAACAGGCCAGGGCATATTGCCCCTCAATGATCGAGTCCACCAGAAAAAAGGGCTAGCCAAGTGTCCATCGGGGGTGAGCTACTTGGTACACTAAAATCCTGTGCTCGTGTCCGTTTTCCAGTAGCCCTTAAGGTAGGAAACAGTTGGGTCAACACTAAAGCATTTATAGACTCTGGGGCTAAGGGGAATTTCATGTCAGATAAATTCGCTCAGCAGAATGGCATTCCCAAGAAAGCCCTTGAGACCCTCATTGATGTTACGGTAGTTGACAGTTCCCAGCTCCAATCGCAGATCCAGTTTGAGACCCCACCGGTGCTTCTGCGGAGTGGGACACTGCACACTGAGCAGCTCTCCTTCCATATTATGGAGGGCTTAGTGGACCCAGTATTGTTAGGTCTCCCCTGGTTACATAGGCATGCCCCAGTCATAGACTGGAAGTAGGGGGAGATTATTAGGTGGAGTCCGGAGTGCTAGGAAATGTGTTGTGTACCCATACCGCCAGCTGTCTATCCAGTGAGGCCTCTGGAGAAGGAGGGCTTGCCCCTTCAGTATGCAGGGTTTGCAGACATCTCTTTTAAGAACGCTGCTAAGACCTCCGCCAGAACACAGGCCTTGTGTATGCTCCACAGACCTGTTGCCAGGGGCAACGCTGCCTTGAGGCAGATGGAGGAAGCAAAAAACTGCAAGAAATTCTTGTTGTCCATTGCCTCAGGTGCCAGGGGGGTTTAATGCCCACAAAAGAAAAGTGAAAAAACAAAAACAAAAACAAAAAAAAAAGAACATTAAGCAAAGTGAGGGCATGGTATCTGGGCAGGATATAAGGAGGTCTAAGCATGTTCATTCCCCAGACTTGCCAAACCCTGTGGTAAAGTTACCAAATGGCAAAGGTCCACGGTCTATACATTCTACCATGAGGCAGGCCAGGGACAGGAGGAGAGCGACAGCTGACGTCAGACGTTGGCCAGGGACTGAATTGTCCCTGGAGGGTCATGTCTGGCTCTCTTCCCGCCATCTCTGTTTCCAGGCGGGAGTCGTAGGGCATTGTTGCGCCGTGGAGGAAGGGGGGTAGTGTTAGTGTAATGTCCCAGTACTGCTTGTCCCATTCCCTTTAATAGTCCTTGCAGACCGAGATGGTATGGACATTTGCATATAAGGTAAAGATATTCCTCCCCCTTCATTCCTTCTATATATTTACCAGTGTTTCTATTTTACCAGAGCCAGCACACAGGGGGTTCTATTAATGCGCCATCTTGTGGATGTTTTTGTGAACTATACCTGCCTATACTTGCCATTGTAATTTGAGATCCCAGTGTACAGGAATGTCCAGTATGATCAGGTGACCTTCAGGACCAATCAAGCTCCCTTGACTGGCCTGGAGGAGGAGGAGTTACAGCCCCCTCGAGGGGGGTTGGGGACCTTTTGTCTGGGTCTTTTGTGTGGAACTACCAGACATGTGGAGCTGAAAATGGCAGCCAAGTCTCAGAGCACTCCAAACAGAGATGTCTTTTCCTCTGTACTCAAGATTCTCCTCAGAGAACATTTTCCTCTGAAACTCCAAGCCTACAAGCACTAAAGTTTACAGACCTGTTTTATCCATACATCTGGGACTTCTACACGTATCTCTCTATTCAAGTAAGTCTTTGGGACAAATCTATATTTAAGAAGCCCATAGCTAGTCTGGCAGAATTCGAGGGTCTCCCGCTGCTGAAAATTGTATTTGCTCTTCTACATACGTGTACCCAGTTTGTTGAGGACTAACCCCCTGGATACAGGCCATCTTTACAAGTATATACAAGTTTAACTACCCAAGCAACTACTAGTTAAACTATCCAAAGCATTCCTGCTCCAAGCTCCATCACCTGCTCAATTGGGCACTACCTACAAAGATCGCTGTATTGTATGTGAAGAATTACTCCATATGTACATTTGTATTACCTTGTCCTGCTAGTAAAGGAGCAACGGCTACCCCTAGACCTGGTTGTCTGTTGTCATTGTCAGATATCACGTGGGGGTGGGTAGTCGGGGACATCAAAAAGGAGATTTTGTGCACATTTGGGACCCAGGGACCCCCTAAAATCCGGTCACATCTGATATATTACCCGTGATACCAGCCCTGGCCCTCCTGAGTGTTACATTAGGACAGTGTGGCAGATGCGGCCAAGGGGTCGGGTCGCAACCCGTTCCTCTGTGGTGGCTCCGTAACACACTGTAATTCCCTCCTTATTGCTGGCAGTCTAGCATAGCAGGAGTTAATTCCCTTGCAGCCTATTGGTGTGGACTGTCTGCTGACTGACAGTGATGTCAGCCTATGAACACCCGGCTTGGGCACCTGGGCTTGCTGATCAGACCCGCCTTCCCTCAATTTAAAGAGACAGCTTTGTCAGCCCGGTGCCCTAGCCTTAATTCCAAGTGCGTTTAGTATGTTTGTGTGTAATTTCTAATTACACTGTGGGTGGTGCTGCGGCTCTGTGTGTGGCCCAGCACTGGTCTATGTTCTTGTCTGTGTCCTTCTATGTTTGTGAAAGTGGGTCTCCCTTCTGAAATTTAGGCTATTTACTTAGGACCTAGTTCACACAGTCTGTCAGCTTCTTAGCTGTGTTGGAACAGCAGGTAGCTGTAGCGGGTGTGGCCCAGTAAGCTACAGTGGAAACTATTACTGCTAAAGGGGTTTTCCAGCCGCTAACTGATTTTTGATACTGAAGACCTACTCACAAGATAGGACATCAGTATGTGATCTGTAAGGTTCGATTGTTCTAGAGGCCTCCATGTACTTAAAGCTGCTAGTGGACAGGATGCAGCACTGCTACTATTCAAGTAATAGAAGGGGCACAGCAGCATCATCCTATGTATCGTGGTAGTTCTCGGTAATTGTAATGCCACTCCTATTGCTTGAATTGGAGCCGTGCGGAATCCTATCTACAAGCAGTGTCTGGCACCGAAAGCTGATTTGTGTGGGGTTTGGGTGTTGAACCCTGACAGATTACATACTAACATACCAATGAACTGTCCTATGGATAGGTTATCAGTATAAAAAAAATGGGCCAGAAAAAACCTTTACTTGATCTGATGCTCGTTAGGATAAAAGTATGTGTAGTTTGTAAGGGTGTGATGTAGTAAACTGTCAGTAACTAACTTTGGTCAGTAGATGGCAGCAAATTGATAAATGCCCATAGGGAATTAATGCAAATAATTCTTGAGAATGTAAATATTGTTCTAATTGCAAAGTCTGATTAGAGGTAATTACTGGGACATTTGGACTCCTACAAGCCTGGCAGTGTGCTGGGATTGCAGTTTTGATGCCACGCACTGAAGATGGGCAACTGCATCATCACTCAGCTGAAAACAGGAAGTGAGCTCTGTGTGAAGGAGGGTCCGGTGCTGTGGCAGCCAGTGGTGTTCTGTGCAGAGAGTGAAGGCTGTGTGCTGGATGGAGGCCTGAACTGTGCTGGATGGAGGCCTGAACTGTGCTGAATGGAGGCCTGAGCTGCTGGAGAAACTGACATGCTGGCTGTGGACTGAGTCTGGACATCCCTGAAGCTCAGAAGGTAAAGGAGACCACATGAGAGAAAGGCCTCAAGGACTTTTAAATATGCCTTGGCCGCGTCTACATGTTCCATGTGGTGATATATAAGGGGCTCTTATGCTGACACCTTATCATCTGAGAAATTGGCCTGTCTGTTAAGTGGAGAGCTGGAGCAAAAGATATAACTGTACTCCTAAGTGAACACAGCATTTTCCTGTGGATTATAAATAGTATTGCGCAATACTTAGGGTGCATCCCCAACGAGGGACTGATCCAGGAGAACAGTGTTCTTAAACGACTTGTATCTGTCACCTGTTAAGTAACTGTGGGTACTAGGGGTATAGTGTTAGTTTGCTGCATTACTCTAGTCTATATTATCTTGAATTTATTCTCTGTTATACATTGTTGCATATTTTCCCACATTTCTCCTAATTGATTTATTCAGTAAACTTTGTCCTGGGAATTAAAACGCTGTGTGTGTCTGTGTGGCATCGTGTACCTGCTGAACTTGTGGCCCAGCCCTTGGTCCTCTTTCATAGTGCACATCTACCTTGTGTAGGTAGGCACCATGTCGAGGTAGTGTGCTACCTGGGCTTAGTATAGATGTATTAATGGTCTTTACATGTTTTTTTTTTTTTTTTTTGTAATTGTCTGGAAAGTGGTAATAATTCTCCCAAGTATAGAATTTTTTTTCTTAATCTTTTAAGACTGTATCAATACTGCTGAAAGTGCAGCACTGATTTCTGATATTACTAAATATGACGGTGTTGTTGGAATCTCAGGATTTGGGGCCCCGCTTTTAACTTTTCCCAGGGTCACATTTTGTCTAAAACCAACCACTCAATATTTTCATTATTCATGTTAGAGTCAAAATCCTCCATCTTTGTATTTTGTCAGCCATCTCGTAACCTTTCACATATAAACTATACAAGTATTGTTAGTTGGGGCTCAGAGTGGAGGTCGCAGCTGGTGAGCAGTGGTTTATGTATATGCTTTACATTTTTTGTCCTATGTAGGTTGGCTTATATAATACTGGCATGTGTGTGTAAATTTACATTGTTTCTGTTACCTTATATGCTCTTACTATATAGTGGTGATGTGGGTATGATCTTTACAATGCTACAGATACTTTTCAATTAAGTGCCCTGATCTTGTGGTATTGTGGGCAATAGGAGCCTATTTACATTTATATATACAAAATACAGGGCCTTTCTATACACACATTAATTGTGGCTGTTTTCATCCCCTACACCACTAGCAGATTATGCACCTGCTGGAGCTGCTAAGTCCAGTGCGACCTCCACTCTTGTTGTTTGACATCTGGTGTTTTTAAATGTTTTTATGTGTTTGTGTTTTCCTGATACCAATATTTTTTACAATTAAAAATTTTTTTGTAACAATAAATTTAGATTTAAAATCAAAATAATTTTTTGTGTTATTTATACATTGATACTTAGTTGGTGCTTTGAGTTTTTGCGGGTATCTTTGTTTTTTATCTAGTATTGAGATGCTTTGGGTTTGAAACTATATAAGTATGTCTATTTAGAGTCCAAGAGGCCCCTCTAGGTGATAAGGAGCGCGGTGTGGACAAATCCTTATCTCTCTCTCTCTCTCAAGGGCCTGATCTTTTGAAGTCGCAGCTGGCTATTTGTACAGTCATGGCCAAAAGTTTTGAGAATGATACAAATATTAATTTTTACAAAGTCTACTGCTTCAGTTTTCCTAATGGCAATTTGCATATACTCCAGAATGTTATAAAGAGTGATCAGCTTAACAGCAATTACTTGCAAAGACAATATTTGCCTATTTACCACTGGACACTTTAAAAGGAGGCTGGTGCTTGGCATCATTGTTTCTCTTCTGTTAACCATGGTTATCTCTAAAGAAACACGTGCAGTCATCATTGCACTGAACAAAAATGGCCTAATAGGGAAGAGTATCACAGCTAGAAAGATTGCACCTCAGTCAACAATCTATCGCATCATCACGAACTTTATCAAGAGGTTCCATTGTTGGCAAAAAGGCTCCAGGGCGCCCAAGAAAGACCAGCAAGCGCCAGGACCGTCTCTTAAAAGTGTTTCAGCTGCGGGATTGGACTACCAGCAGTGCAGAGCTTGCTCAGGAATGGCAGCAGGCAGGTGTGAGTGCATCTGCACGCACTGTGAGGCAGAGACTCTTGGAGCAAGGCCTGGTCTCAAGGAGGGCAGCAAAGAAGCCACTTCTCTCCAGAAAAAAACATCAGGGACAGACTGATATTCTGCAAAAGGTACAGGGAGTGGACTGCTGAGGACTGGGGTAAAGTCATTTTCTTTGATGAATCCCCTTTTCGATTGTTTGGGACATCTGGAAAACAGCTTATTCGGAGAAGACGAGGTGAGCGCTACCACCAGTCTTGTCTCATGCCAACTGTAAAGCATCCTGAAACCATTCATGTGTGGGGTTGCTTCTCAGCCAAGGGAATCGGCTCTCTGACAGTCTTGCCTAAAAACACAGCCATGAATAAAGAATGGTCCTCCAATGTCCTCCAAGATCAACTTCTCCCAACCATCCAAGAGCAGTTTGGCGATCAGCAATGCCTTTTCCAGCATGATGGAGCACCTTGCCATAAAGCAAAGGTGATAACTAAATGGCTCAGGGAACAAAACATAGAGATTTTGGGTCCATGGCCTGGAAACTCCCTAGATCTTAATCCCATAAGAGAACTTGTGGTCAATCAAGAGACGGGTGGACAAACAAAAACCTACAAATTCTGACAAAATGCAAGAATGGACTGCTATCAGTCAGGATTTGGTCCAGAAGTTGATTGAGAGCATGCCAGGGAGAATTGCAGAGGTCCTGAAGAAGAAGGGTCAACACTGCAAATATTGACTTGCTGCATTAACTCATTCTAACTGTCAATATAAGCTTTGGTTACTCATAATATGATTGCAATTATATTTCTGTATGTGATTAAAACATCTGACAAACACACATAAAAACCAGAGGGCAGCAGATCATGTGAAAATATAATATTTGTGTCATTCTCAAAACTTTTGGCCATGACTGTATATCTCTTATCTCCATTACTCATTGTATGGTATATGGAGGTCACTTAGAGTCATTTAGCACCAGCATGTCATCTTATCTCTTTTTCCATGATATATACATATAGACATACTGTGACATGTTAGTTCACACATAAGTATTTTGAAACTTTCTTTGTTTAAGGACAAAGTCCATCCCAGTTTGGAAAGCAATAATGAGATGCAGATTACATTAGGCCTCAGCCAATAGTCATGTGCCAGGTTTATCTTATAACTCTACAACCAATCATGATATGCCAACCATGTTATGTTATTAGAATAGTCCAACCTGCTTTTGTCTGTATTGTATTTAAACTACCTTTGTGCACCATTAAATTAGAACTCACTTGATACACCATCAGCTGTGTGTGTGACTTCTCCAGGTCTGATAATGGGTGTGATTTCTTCAGGCCTGATATTTAATTTGGAATTCTACAACATACTCTATTATGGGGACCCCTTGATGTCCCTAACACACATAACCCATATTAGCCAATAGAAACTTTCAGATCCATCACTCTTAATAGTCTCGATGACATACATTATTAATAGAGAATTTGTATCATTTGCTCAATATTGTCCTCTGTTATCAACCATTATTAGAGAATTGCAAATATAGATATGAAGCACCTGCTTATTGCTGCTGTCTGTTAGTTACTCTTTTGTGCAATTGCTTCATTTTTTTTTTCTCTTCCGCCTGTTTGGATCACCATCTTCCCCATCAACTCTTAAAGATCTGCCAGATGACCTTTCTGACATTGGTTGGATTCTTTGGATCCATACTTTACACACAGGCAACCCTGGGCACTTTCTATAGTACACACACATAGCTAGATAGATAGATAGATAGATAGATAGATAGATAGATAGATAGATAGATAGATAGAATATGATTTGTACATAAATTGTAATCTATAATGACAAATTATATAAACAAAAAAGGTTTCATTCATTGAACCTTAGTCTCATGTCATAGCTTCGTCTCCAACTATTAAAGGAGACAGGAAGAATAGTCACTCTTCTATAAACTTCTAACTACTAGGTTTATATGTAGTATAGTGCGGCCAGTTTTTGATCCTTATGCATTAACATGATTAGAAGTTTGCCTTTTTACCTAGTTATCACATAAGTCTTAGTGTGCTAACTCACTGGTGCTATCAATATAAGACTGGTAGGGGTCAGACCCAAACTAAAAAGAATACACTTAAAATATAACTTTTATTAAACTCCAAAAAGTAGACAATCTATCTCTAAAATCAATAAGATAGTACACATTAAGGGCCAAAGCATCAAGCTCAGGAAGCCAACGATAATCGGGTGTATTGTGCAGAGTGTGTTACATATTAACAATTCCCCCTGCTAGCAGTGGATCTAAGTGTTTTCATTGTAACCACTGTCACTTGGCAACAAGGGGGAAAGTAGGAATAAACAAGCACACAGAAAATCAGACACACACTGGCTGTAAGTCAGTAAAAGACCGACTCCACTAACTGACTGACCATAACCTTGAGGGCCTACACTACACCTCCATTTCTATCCTGAACAAGAAACAAACACATAGTGCCAAGATATTCACTGGCACACACAAGCACTCCCCAAGCCCCGCTGACACGTTTCTGCTAGTATTTAGCCAGCTCATCAGAGGTAGAACAAAGTGGTTAAATCGCCTGGCTGCAATAACAATATACACCCAGATTTTACAGGAGAATAACGAGCATATTGTGTGTCAGCCCAGACGGCTGTAATGTGGTGGCCACAACTTTATTCTATACTCCAAAAGCTAAAAAGCTCTATGTTCCATACCTTTTGAGCCCTGGTGTGTAACCAAGCAGCAGTTTACACCCACACATATAACTTTTTTTGCCTCCGGAATAACCCACTTAATAGTTTTAGGAGTGCATATCTCTGATGAAACAAAGCAGGCACTGAAAATGCATATTTCTTTAAAAACTTCAATTTTCAATTTAAACATTAATTTTTGGACAATCAAAATGATAATACCCTTTGAGAAATTCTTAAGGGGTGTAGTTTCTAAAATGGGGTCACTTTTTAGGGGTAAACTAGTTTAGCAAAATCTACCCTCCAAAAGCCAAATAACACTCTTTTCATTCTGAGCCCACCATGTTCCAAACAGCAGATTAAACAGCAGATTAAAATCACATATGAGGCATTTCTGTGTTCAAGAAAAATTGTGTAACAAACTATGATGTATTTTTTTCTTCGTTAAAAATATGGTACTAAATGCACGGTTTCTGTGAAAAACCTGTGAGGTCAAAATGCTCACAATACCCCTTGATAAATTCTATAAGGGGTGTAGTTTTCAAAATGGGGTCACTTTTAGGGGGTTTCTTTAGGGGGTTTGTACTTGTACTTTAGGGGCTTTGCAAATGTGACATTGCACCCAAATACTATTCCAGCAAAATCTGCGCTCTTCCAATTCTGAACCCTGCCATGTGTGGCCAGCTATGTAAGCGGCCATTTTCTTGTGGCCCGTGGGCATGTGCAGTCGGCTCTCAAGGCCTAGAAGTTTGAGAGGCCATTCCTGAAGAAGATGGAGGTGGCACTGGAGATTTCTCTCGCAGAATTTGGGACACCCCCAGTGCTGTTTGAACGCTGGGGCCTGTCCCCAGTGCTGTGAAAGAACTCATTTGCATACAGACAAAAACTGGATGTCTACCGAATGGCGGCGCGGAGAAGACATCTAAAGGTAGGAGAAGAATAGCCTTTCTTAAGACTACTCCTACGTGTGATCGACAAAAAATGTGATTTTAACTATAGAATCCCTTTAAAATCTACAGGATGCATCTGAATGACAAAGGTACTGTTGGAAAAGCCTTTATAAAGGCTACAATACATGGTGTTTAATTAAAAAAAAAATTCTAGTGAAAGAATCCCTTCAACACACTTTTGGGCTGTGTCTATTTTATTTTACTTTCCAGCCATAAGAAATCATAATTTTAAAGTTTTTTTTTAAATATAATATTACACATTTTTGCATTGTTATTTAGTTCTCTTTGAGGACTTGAACATGCTTGATCCCTCATATAACCTATGTAGTGCAATTTATTTTTATCCGGTCAGTGCTGAACTGGCAGGCAGTGTACTTAGTCTGTTACTTTGGCTACCGTGGAAAGGCATTGATATGCAGCAATTGTGTTTGTGCGGGTAAAAGTGCCTAATAGAGAGAGGTCTCTCCTTCAAAAACCATTTAGCTTTAGGTGCTATTGACTGTAGTTTCTAATGGAAATTTCACTAGATAGGTAGTCTCTCCCATCTCCCTACTTTCTGCTGTGTCTGTACTTACAGAATGTGACCTAAAATTTCTAAAAAGAGGTGTAAAAGTGAACCTGGAAACTATAGGCCAGTAAGTTTGACTTCTGTGGTGGGTAAGATATTTGAGGGCTTTCTAAGAGATGCTATCCTGGAGTATCTCAATGTAAATAATCTGATAACACACAATCAGCATGGGTTTATGAGGAATCGATCCTGTCAGACTAACCTGATCAGCTTCTATGAGGAGGTCAGTTCAAGACTGGACATTGGTAATGTAGTGGATGTTGTGTGTCTGGATTTTTCAAAGGCTTTTGATACTGTACCACATAAAAGGTTGGTATGCAAAATTAAAACATTGGAACAGGGGGAAAACATGCATATGGGTTAGCAACTGGCTCACTGATAGGAAACCGAGGGTACTTGTTAGGAGGCATTCACACTAGCGTCAGTGTCCGACAGCTAGTGTCCGATGCTAATGTACGCGCAAGTTTTTAGCATTGGACACTAGCTGCGTCCGTTACAATTTGCATTACTTTAAATGGGACATCTTACATATTACAGGGAGATCTAAAGAAGCTGGAAACTTGGGCGGAGACTTGGCAAATGAAGTTTAATGTTGACAAATGTAAGGTTATGCACTTTGGTCAATGTAACAAAATGTATGATTATGTACTTAAAGGGATCCTATCATTAGAATCCCTTTTTTTCTAACACGTAGGAATAGCCTTAAGAAAGGCTATTCTCCTACCTTTAGATGTCTTCTCCATGTCGCCGTTCGGTAGATATTCTGTTTTCCGTCTTTATGCAAATTAGTTCTCTCGCAGCACTGAGGGCGGCCCCAGTGGTCAAACAGCACAGGGGTTGTCCCCAGTGCTGCCAGAGAACTCTCCAGCGCTGCCTACATCTTCTTCAGGAACCACCCTCTATGCATCATCTTCCGGCCTGGCTTTCAATCTTCTATGCATGCGCAGTCGGCTCTGCCCGGGGCCCGCTGGCAGAGCCGATTGCGCATGCCTAGAATAGAGGTCTAGATTCTCATGACAAGAACATAATTATGCCTCTATACAAATCACTGGTACAGCCACACTTAGAATATTGTGCGCACTTTTGGGCCGCAATATACAAGAAGGACATAAGTGAGCTTGAAAAAGTGCAAAGATTGGCAATCAAAATGATTAGGGGAATGGGTGGACTGGAGTACAACGAGAGATTAACAAACTTGGTGTTATTCAGTTTAGAGAAAAGACGTCTACGGGGAGATCTAATAACAATCGTTTTACTCCTAGGCCTGTGACAGTGACAAAGGGACATCCTCTACGTCTGGAGGAAAGGAAGTTTCACTAGCAACACAGAAGAGGATTCTTTACAGTAAGAACAGCATGGCTATGGAACGCTCTGCCCCGGGATGTAGTGATGGTGGATTCACTGAATAAGTTCAAAGAGGGCCTGGATACCTTTCTTGAAAATAAAAATATTACAGGTTATGGACTCTAGATTTTAAGGACACGTTGATCCAGAGTTTTTATACTGACTGCCAGACTGGAGCCTTGAAGAAATTTTTCCCCTGAAATTAGGCAATTGGCATAAACCTCATGGTTTTTTTTTTGCCTTCCCCTGGATCAACACTGTAGGGGACTGTAGGTTGGACTTGATGGACTGATGTCTTCATCCAACCTCATCTACTATATAGCTATGTAAAAAAAACAATTGTGTCCAGTCTGAGGAAAATAGGGAAGACTGTCCTTCTTTCCTGTGACAACACAGTTTTTAACACATATTCAGTTCTCTCATAAATTGTTAATGTGGAGGTGTGCCTGAAGCCTTATAAGTTACTCTAGCCAGTGGTATTGTAAGTTTATTATATTTGTAGTACAACAGGGTACAACGTAAGTAAACATATAAGATAGTTACAAAAAAATTGTATTTGATTATCCTACCTTGCCAATTTCTTTCTCTTCCTTTCCTCTGCCTTTGCTTTCTGTGCTGACGTTAGGTTTTCAGCCTCAGCAAGGTTATCAACAGCAATAGCAAGAAACACATTTAATAAAATATCTGTATTTTGCTAAAGAAATATTGCACAGATAAAAAAAAAAGGTCATCCAGACAAAGGCTCTAATTTAGAGCGTGTTGTTATTAAAATATCTATTGCCTCATTTACATCTGCGTTGATATTCCATTCGGGGAAGTCCGCATGGGGACCCCCCCAAACTGAATACCGAACGCATTTGCACGTGGTGTCCAGTGAAAGCACACTGACCCCATAGACTATAATGGGGTCCGTGTGCTTGCCGCCAGATCTCCGCAGGGAACATGCAGAGAGAAAAGTACTTCTCAATCTACCTTCCTCTCTGCATGACTCGTGCAGATATCACAATGCTTTTGCTCAGGTTTGTGATACAGATATTAGCACTGCTCCTTCAGGTATTGATACCTAATATTGAGGTAGAGGGGAAGAAACAAGTTGAACATCAAGGTGTGGATGAGTTATTCATTGTGCAAGTTTAAAAAAGGCCTTTCTTAAATGAAAAATTATTACAGAGTTTAGATTTTTGGTAGACTAGTTGATACAGGTTTTTATTACTGAAGTTGGAATTAGAATGGAATGTTTTCCCCTGACATGGGGCAATTGGCAGCTTTACAGTACTGTAGAATTATAGGTTGGATTGATGGACCTGTGTCTTCATCCAAACTCATCAACTATGTTAGGGTGCTTTCAAATGGAGTTACGCGCTGCTCATTCAGACACGTGTACACGTCAGAGTGTGTCAAAACAGATCCCATTCATTTCAATGTGTGACGGCTTACGCACGCTACACATGACAGACCGTGTCCGGTCGTGTGCGACGGTGAGCTTTTTGTGCTTTCCCCGGCAAAACCGTTTTTTTTTTTTTAAATGGACACAAAGTCTTGCATGTCCGACTTTGTGTCCGGTTAAAAAAAAAACAAAACGGTTTCGCCGCAGAGAGCACAAAACGCTCACCACACTCATGGCCGGACACTTTCCAAACCCATTCATTTGAATGGGTTTGAAAAATGCCTGCAGGTTTCCGTCTCCTGTCCATTTTCAGGCAGGAAAGAAAAACCTGCATAACGGAGACCCGGGGCGCAGATGTGAACAAGCCCTGACACATTTTTAGCTATTTACCATATAAAAACCTGCCATTCAGCGGACCCATTGCCTCCATTAAAAAAAAAAAAATCACTCCGTTCTGGTCTCTGCATTCCCCTCTCCGTTATTTCAAACGGACAGAAAAGCGTGTACTACTGCGCTTTTCTGTCCTTTCAACATAACAGATCCGCAACGATTCAGTTTCCATTCACTTTAGTTTCCTATGTAAGCGGATGCCAGCGATGTGCAGCCGCTTACAACAGTCTGTTACAGCTTCTCACTTCATCCACTGAAGAAGGAGCCGTCCCTCATTACCATAACCCCACCCCTTGTCTGCAGGCTGAAACCTCAGGGGAAGAAGAAGTCAGCAGAGCTCAGCCTAAGGAATACCCAATCCCCTTCTCTGGTCCCAGCAGGAGTGATCCTGTCATTGTGCTGCTGTCCCTCCTCCACCTCTGTCAGTGTAATTGTCTACAGCATTATCCCCATGCTATCTTCACGCCACAAGTGTTGCCCCTCCCACACCCCATTCAGGAGCCAGGACAAGTGAGCAGTGAAAGGTGGGGAGGCGCATCGTGCGTGGAGAGAAGACAGCATGGGGATGATGTTGTAGACATTCAGAAGCCCAAACAAAAGTGGTGAGAAGTAGGGGAGGGGCAGCTGCAGCCCTTTCTGTAATCCGGGTTACAAATGGCAGGGGGTAGCAGCCTTTAGGGGTAGCACATGTTGGGGAGACAATCAACAGGGCCGGCGTCAGCGCTCGGCATAGTCGGGCAAGTGCCGGGGCCCACAGAGCCTCTGGGGGCCCCCCGGCACTTGCCTGTCACAATTTCAGCTCATCGGCGTCCGTCCGCCGATGAGCTGGAATACATACGCGATGCAGGAGCTGTGAGGTCAGCTCCTGCTTAGCTCCGGCCCGGCTTGCGTGTGTAGGCGCGATGACGTCATCACATCGCGCCTACACACGCAAGCCGGGCCGGAGCTAAGCAGGAGATGATCTCACAGCTCCTGCATTGCGTATGTGACTGGAGTGAGAGAGGAGAGTCGGGGGAACGATGGAAGGTGAGTGATAGAAGGTGAGTGTAAGTGTTTGTTTTGTATTGCATATTAAGGTGGAACATAATGAAGGGGGCCCATGAAACTGGGGGGCAAATGAAGGGGAGGGGGGGGGAACGGCATGACACTGGGGAAGATGAAGGGGGTAGGGAGAGAACGGCATGAAACTGGGGACAGAGATGGAGGGGGCCCAATGAAACTGAGGGGGCAAATGAAGGGGAGGGGGGAACAGCATGACACTGGGGCAGAGACGGGGGACATTAAACTGTGGGCAGATGAAGGGGGAGAACGTGATGAAACTGGGGACAGAGATGGAGGGGGGGCATGAAACTGGGGACAGAGGAAGGGTGTATATGAAACTGGGGGAGAGATGGAGGGGGGCATATAATTTACAGGTGACTGTAAGAGGACTATACTGTGTGGGAGCACATGATAAATGAATGAGTGGGTGGAATCAACATAAAAGTGGGTAGCAGTGCTGACTGTGTGCTGAACCCTGTTGCATCTCAGATGTAGCGGTGCTGACTGTGCACTGAACCCTGCTCCATCTAAGATGCAGCAGAGCTGACTGTGTGCTGAACCCTGTTGCATCTCAGATGTAGCAGTGATGACTGTGCGCTTAACCCTCCTCCATCTCAGATGTAGCAGTGCTGACTGTGCACTGAACCCTGCTCCATCTGAGATGCAGCAGAGCTGTGTGCTGAACCCTGTTGCATCTCAGATGTAGCAGTGCTGACTGTGCACTGAACCCTGCTCCATCTAAAATGCAGCAGAGCTGTGTGCTGAACCCTGTTGCAGCTCATATGTAGCGGAGCTGACTGTGCACTGAACCCTGCTCCATCTGAGATTCAGCAGAGATGACTGTGTGCTGAACCCTGTTGCATCTCAGATGTAGCAGTGCTGACTGTGTGCTGAACCCTGTTGCATCTCAGATGTAGCGGTGCTGACTGTGCACTGAACCCTGCTCCATCTAAGATGCAGTAGAGCTGACTGTGTGCTGAACCCTGTTGCATCTCAGATGTAGCAGTGCTGACTGTGCGCTTAACCCTGCTCCATCTCAGATGTAGCAGTGCTGACTGTGCACTGAACCCTGCTCCATCTGAGATGCAGCAGAGCTGACTGTGTGCTGAACCCTGTTGCATCTCAGATGTAGCAGTGCTGACTGTGCACTGAACCCTGCGCCATCTAAGATGCAGTAGAGCTGACTGTGTGCTGAACCCTGTTGCAGCTCATATGTAGCGGAGCTGACTGTGTGCTGAACCCTGTTGCAGCTCATATGTAGCGGAGCTGACTGTGTGCTGAACCCTGTTGCAGCTCAGATGTAGCAGGGTTCAGCACACAGTCAGCTCTGCTGCATCTCAGATGGTCCTACTCTCCATTTTGATGCATGTCCCTTATGATTACAGGTATAGTGATTATCACTGCAGTCATGTTGTTGTTCTATTGTCATATTGTATTGTTCAGTATATGTTGATGCAGTCACTGATGTTAGGAATGACTGAGGACTTGATTCTAATGTATAAGTACTAGATAGTATGAAAGGACACCTATTGTAGTGCACCTCAGATAGTAAGAAGGGAGGTCCTACTCTCCATTTTGATGCATGTCCCTTATGATTACAGATAAAAGGTAATAAAGAATATGAACCCCCCCCCTAACCACACCAGTGTCAACTCTTTAAAGAGGACCTTTCATCAGATCGGGCACATGCAGTTTTATATACTGCTGGAAAGCTGACAGTGCGCTGAATTCAGCGCACTATCGGCTTTCCCGATCTGTGCCCGGTGTAAAGCGCTATCGGTCCCGTTACCGTAGCGCTTTAGTGTCAGAAGGGCGTTTCTGACAGTTAGCCAGGGACGCCCTTCTGCCCAGCAGCGCCTATCGCGCTGCACAGAGTGAGCGGGGAGGAATACCCCCTCCCTCTGCTCACACAGCTCGTCCATAGACGAGTATTATCAGGAGGAAGGGGGCGTTCCTCCCCAGTCTTAGAGCCCAGCGCGATAGGCGCTGCTGGGCAGAAGGGCGTCCCTGGCTAACTGTCAGAAACGCCCTTCTGACTGTAAAGCCCTACGATACCGGGACCGATAGCGCTTTACACCAGGCACAGATCGGGAAAGCCAACAGTGCGCTGAATTCAGCGCACTGTCAGCTTTCCAGCAGTATATAAAACTGCATGTGCCCAATCTGATGAAAGGTCCTCTTTAAGTGTGCAACAAAAATGGCGATGAGGATGGGATTGAGTGACAACTCATAGAAGATACAGGGCAGAATTCACTCAATAAGACATAGAAAAGAACCAATTGTAAAGTGTAGCCATCTCAGTAATATCCTGTGAGTGTCCCCTCAGTGAGATCCTGCCCAGCAGACTGATAAAGGATTTGGAGAGCTGCATTAAAGGGATTCTACCATTAAAAAACTTTTTTTTGTAGATAAGACGTCGGAATAGCCTTTAGAAAGGCTATTCGTCTCTTACCTTCAGATGTGATCTCCACCACACCATTCCTTAGCAATACTGTTTTTTACCGGTATGCAAATTAGTTCTCTCGCAGCGATGGGGGCATCCCCCAGCGCTGGATATGCGATGGGGGCGTCCCCACTGCTGCTCGAAAACAGGCTCCAGCGACGTCTCTATCTTCTGCTGGATCCTCCCCTTCTTTCTTCGTCTTTCTTCAGCGTCACCTCCGACGCTTGCGCAGTTGGCACTGCCAGTGAGACACTAGTAGAGCCGACTGCGCATATGCGCGCAATTGCGGCCTCGTAACTATAGCCGCCGACCGGCATGCGTCTCACTGGCAGAGCCAACTGTGCAGGCATCGGAGGTGACGCCGAAGAAAGAAGGGGAGGATCCAGAAGAAAATAGAGGCGTCGCAGGATAGTGTTCTCGAGCAGCAGTGGGGACGCCCCCATCGCATTTCCAGCACTGGGGCCCGCCCCCATCACTGCGAGAGAACTAATTTGCATACCGGTAAAAACCAGTATTTCTAGGGAATGGCACGGCGGAGATCACATCTAAAGGTAAGAGACAAATAGCCTTTCTAAAGGCTATTCCGACGTCTTATCTACAAAAAAAAAAAAAAGTGTTTTAATGGTAGAATCTAGAGATGAGCGAACAGTGTTCTATCGAACTCATGTTCGATCGGATATTAGACTGTTCGGCATGTTCGAATCGAATCGAACACCGCGTGGTAAAGTGCGCCATTACTCGATTCCCCAGGAACAGGAACTACGACACCGGTGAAGTTGAAAAAAGTAGGCAAAACCCATTGGCTGCCGAAAACATGTGACCTCTAATTTAAAAGAACAGCGACGCCCAGGTTCGCGTCATTCTGAGCTTGCAATTCACCGGGGACGGAGGTTTCCGTCCAGTTAGCTAGGGCTTAGATTCTGGGTAGGCAGGGACAGGCTAGGATAGGAAGGAGAAGACAACCAACAGCTCTTATAAGAGCTAAATTCCAGGGAGAACGTGGCACTGACGGGCTCAATCGCCGCAACCCAGCTTTCCCAGGATCCTGAATGGAATACACTGACAGTGTATTCCCGTATACCCTATATATACCCCCGATACCCGTTCCAACGGTGTGCCCCCCCACCTTCACCCCAGAAATACACTGCAAGTCCCCTAGCAATAGAATTGGGGCTATATACACCCACTATTTTTGCTACTGCCATATAGTGCCATTGTCTGACTGGGAATTCAAAGAATATATTGGGGTTACAAATACCCTCATTTCTTGCTACTGCCATATAGTGCCAGTTTCTGACTGGTAATTCAAAGAATATATTGGGGTTACGTGCACCCACAATTTTTGCTACTGGTATATAGTGCCATTGTCTGACTGGGAATTCAAAGAATATATTGGGGTTACAAATACCCTCATTTCTTGCTACTGCCATATAGTGCCAGTTTCTGACTGGTAATTCAAAGAATATATTGGGGTTACGTGCACCCACAATTTTTGCTACTGGTGTATAGTGCCATTGTCTGACTGGGAATTCAAAGAATATATTGGGGTTACAAATACCCTCATTTCTTGCTACTGCCATATAGTGCCAGTTTCTGACTGGTAATTCAAAGAATATATTGGGGTTACGTGCACCCACAATTTTTGCTACTGGTATATACTGCCATTGTCTGACTGGGAATTCAAAGAATATATTGGGGTTACAAATACCCTCATTTCTTGCTACTGCCATATAGTGCCAGTTTCTGACTGGTAATTCAAAGAATATATTGGGGTTACGTGCACCCACAATTTTTGCTACTGGTATATACTGCCATTGTCTGACTGGGAATTCAAAGAATATATTGGGGTTACAAATACCCTCATTTCTTGCTACTGCCATATAGTGCCAGTTTCTGACTGGTAATTCAAAGAATATATTGGGGTTACGTGCACCCACAATTTTTGCTACTGGTATATAGTGCCATTGTCTGACTGGGAATTCAAAGAATATATTGGGGTTACAAATACCCTCATTTCTTGCTACTGCCATATAGTGCCAGTTTCTGACTGGTAATTCAAAGAATATATTGGGGTTACGTGCACCCACAATTTTTGCTACTGGTATATAGTGCCATTGTCTGACTGGGAATTCAAAGAATATATTGGGGTTACAAATACCCTCATTTCTTGCTACTGCCATATAGTGCCAGTTTCTGACTGGTAATTCAAAGAATATATTGGGGTTACGTGCACCCACAATTTTTGCTACTGGTATATAGTGCCAGTTTCTAACTGGGAATTCAAAATGCGCAAGGCTCCCGGAAAGGGACGTGGACGAGGCCGTGGGCGAGGTCGGGGGAATGGTTCTGGGGAGCAAGGTAGCAGTGAAGCCACAGGGCGTCCCGTGCCTACTCCTGTGGGGCAGCAAGCATTGCGCCACTCCACAGTGCCAGGGTTGCTTGCCACATTAACTAAACTGCAGGGTACAAACCTTAGTAGGCCCGAGAACCAGGAACAGGTCTTGCAATGGCTGTCAGAGAACGCTTACAGCACATTGTCCAGCAGCCAGTCAGACTCTGCCTCCTCTCCTCCTATTACCCAACAGTCTTGTCCTCCTTCCTCCCAAAATTCCCAAGCTTCACAGAACAATAACCCCAACTGTCGCTGCTCCCCAGAGCTGTTCTCCGCTCCTTTCATTGTCCCTCAACCTGCCCCTCCACGTCACGATTCCACGAACCTAACAGAGGAGCATCTGTGTCCAGATGCTCAAACACTAGAGTCTCCTCCATCTCCGTTCGATTTGGTGGTGGATGACCAGCAACCCACCCTCATCGACGATGATGTGACGCAGTTGCCGTCAGGGCATCCAGTTGACCGGCGCATTGTGTGGGAGGAGGAGATGAGACAGGAGTTGGAAGAGGAAGTGGTGGATGATGAGGACACTGACCCGACCTGGACAGGGGGGATGTCAAGCGGGGAAAGTAGTGTGGTTGTTGAGGCAGGTGCAGCACCAAAAAGGGTAGCTAGAGGCAGAAGCAGAGGTCAGCAGCTTAGGCGAAGCCAGGCCACACCCGGAATCTCCCAAGATGTTCCAGTTCGTACCCAGCCCCGAAATACTCCCACCTCGAAGGCACGTTTCTCGAAGGTGTGGACTTTTTTCAAGGAATGCGCCGAGGACAGATATAGTGTTGTCTGCACAATTTGCCTCTCGAAATTGATTAGGGGCTCTGAGAAGAGCAACCTGTCCACCACTTCAATGCGCCGTCATTTGGAATCCAAGCACTGGAATCAGTGGCAGGCAGCAACGGCAGGACAAAGGCCGCCTGCCGTTCATGCCACTGCCACTGCCTCTGCCACTGCTGACTGTGCTGGCGATGTACTCCAGAGGACGAGCCAGGACACCACTTCATCTGCCTCCGCCACTTTGTTGACTTCTTCCTCATCCTCCCCTGTTCCTGTCTTATCTCCTTCTCCTGCACCATCAAAGGCACCATCAGGCGCTTCTTTACAACAACCCACCATCTCTCAGACATTGGAGCGGCGGCAGAAATACACTGCTAACCACCCACACGCGCAAGCTTTGAACGCCAACATCGCTAAACTGCTGGCCCAGGAGATGTTGGCGTTCCGGCTTGTTGAAACTCCCGCCTTCCTGGACCTGATGGCAACTGCAGCACCTCGCTATGCCGTCCCTAGCTGTCACTACTTCTCCCGGTGTGCCGTCCCCGCCTTGCACCAGCACGTGTCACTCAACATCAGGCGGGCCCTTAGATCCGCGCTTTGCACAAAGGTCCACTTGACCACCGACGCGTGGACAAGTGCATGCGGACAGGGACGCTACATTTCACTGACGGCACACTGGGTGAATGTAGTTGAGGCTGGGACTGCTTCCCAAACTGGCCCGGTGTACCTCATCTCCCCGCCTAACATTCCTGGCAGGGACACGAGAAGAACACCCCCCTCCTCCTCCTCCTCCACCGCCTCCTCCTCCGCCACCGCCTCCTCCTCCGCCACCGCCTCCTCCTCCGCTGTTAGATTGACCCCAGCTACGAGTTGGAAACGTTGCAGCACTGGCGTTGGTAGACGTCAGCAGGCTGTGCTGAAGCTGATCAGCTTGGGGGACAGACAGCACACTGCCTCCGAGGTGAGGGATGCCCTCCTCGATGAGACGGCAATATGGTTTGAGCCGCTGCACCTGGGCCCAGGCATGGTCGTTTGTGATAACGGCCGGAACCTGGTAGCAGCTCTGGAGCTTGCCGGACTCCAACATGTTCCATGCCTGGCCCACGTCTTCAACCTAGTGGTGCAACGTTTCCTAAAGAGCTACCCCAATGTTCCAGAGCTACTGGTGAAAGTGCGGCGCATGTGCGCCCACTTTCGCAAGTCGACAGTAGCCGCTGCTAGCTTAAAATCTCTCCAGCAACGCCTGCATGTGCCACAACACCGGCTTTTGTGCGACGTCCCCACACGCTGGAACTCAACGTTTCAGATGTTGAATAGAGTGGTTGAGCAGCAGAGACCTTTGATGGAATACCAGCTACAAAACCCTAGGGTGCCACAAAGTCAGCTGCCTCAGTTTCACATCCATGAGTGGCCATGGATGAGAGACCTTTGTGACATCCTACGGGTGTTTGAGGAGTCCACAAGGAGGGTGAGCTCTGAGGATGCGATGGTGAGCCTTACAATCCCGCTCTTGTGTGTTCTGAGAGAATCCCTGATTGACATCAGGGATAACTCAGATCACACAGAGGAGTCAGGGATAGCATCCGATCCGTCACAGCTGGAGAGTAGGTCCACACATCTGTCCGCTTCATCGCGTTTAATGGAGGAGGAGGAGGAAGAAGAGTTGTCCGATGATGTGATGGTGATACAGGAGGCTTCCGGGCAACTTCGAATCGTCCCATTGTTGCAGCGCGGATGGGTAGACATGGAGGATGAGGAGGAAATGGAGATTGAACTTTCCGGTGGGGCCAGAGGAGTCATGCCAACTAACACTGTGGCAGACATGGCTGAGTTCATGTTGGGGTGCTTTACAACCGACAAGCGTATTGTCAAAATCATGGAGGACAACCAGTACTGGATCTTTGCTATCCTTGACCCCCGGTATAAAAACAACATCTCGTCTTTTATTCCGGTAGAGGGGAGGGCCAATCGCATCAATGCTTGCCACAGGCAATTGGTGCAGAATATGATGGAGATGTTTCCAGCATGTGACGTTGGCGGCAGGGAGGGCAGTTCCTCCAGTAGGCGACCAAGTTCTCACCGGTCCACACAAACGAGGGGCACACTGTCTAAGGTCTGGGACACCTTGATGGCACCCCCTCGCCAAAGTGCCGCCACGGAGGGTCCTAGTGTCACCAGGCGTGAGAAGTATAGGCGCATGTTGCGGGAATACCTTTCCGACCACAGCCCTGTCCTCTCCGACCCCTCTGCGCCCTACACGTATTGGGTGTCGAAGTTGGACCTGTGGCTTGAACTTGCCCTATATGCCTTGGAGGTGCTGTCCTGTCCTGCCGCCAGCATCCTATCTGAGAGGGTGTTCAGTGCAGCCGGTGGCATCATCACTGACAAGCGCACCCGTCTGTCAGCTGAGAGTGCCGACCGGCTCACTTTGATAAAAATGAACCACCACTGGATAGAGCCTTCATTTTTGTGCCCACCTGTGTAAAGCACCCCAACATGAAACTCCATGTCTGTACTCAACCTCTCCAATTCCTCCGCATCCTCATACTCATCCACCATAAGCATTGCACAATTCTGCTCATACTAGGCTCCCTCCACCCTGATTTCCCCCAACTCTGCTGGTTAGAGGCTCCCTCCACCCTGATTTCCACCAACTCTGCTGGTTAGAGGCTCCCTCCACCCTGCTTTCCCACAACTCTGCTGGTTAGAGGCTCCCTCCACCATGAATTTGCCCAAACTGGGCTGGTTAGAGGCTCCCTCCACCCTGATTTCCACCAACTCTGCTGGTTAGAGGCTCCCTCCACCCTGATTTCCACCAACTCTGCTGGTTAGAGGCTCCCTCCACCCTGCTTTCCCCCAACTCTGCTGGTTAGAGGCTCCCTCCACCCTGCTTTCCCACAACTCTGCTGGTTAGAGGCTCCCTCCACCATGAATTGGTCCAAACTGGGGTTTTTAAAGGCTCCCTCCACCATGAATTTGCCCAAACTGGGCTGTTTAGAGGCTCCCTCCACCATGAATTGGTCCAAACTGGGTTTTTTAGAGGCTCCCTCCACCATGAATTGGTCCAAACTGGGGTTTTTAGAGGCTCCCTCCACCATGAATTTGCCCAAACTGGGCTGTTTAGAGGCTCCCTCCACCATGAATTGGTCCAAATTGGGGTTTTTAGAGGCTCCCTCCACCATGAATTTGCCCAAACTGGGCTGTTTAGAGGCTCCCTCCATCATGAATTGGTCCAAACTGGGTTTTTTAGAGGCTCCCTCCACCATGAATTGGTGCAAACTGGGGTTTTTAGAGGCTCCCTCCACCATGAATTGGTCCAAACTGGGGTTTTTAGAGGCTCCCTCCACCATGAATTTGCCCAAACTGGGCTGTTTAGAGGCTCCCTCCACCATGAATTGGTCCAAATTGGGTTTTTTAGAGGCTCCCTCCACCATGAATTGGTCCAAATTGGGCTGGTTAGAGGCTCCCTCCACCATGAATTGGTCCAAACTGGGTTTTTTAGAGGCTCCCTCCACCATGAATTGGTCCAAACTGGGTTTTTTAGAGGCTCCCTCCACCATGAATTTGCCCAAACTGGGCTGTTTAGAGGCTCCCTCCACCATGAATTTGCCCAAACTGGGCTGTTTAGAGGCTCCCTCCACCATGAATTGGTCCAAATTGGGGTTTTTAGAGGCTCCCTCCACCATGAATTTGCCCAAACTGGGCTGTTTAGAGGCTCCCTCCACCATGAATTGGTCTAAATTGGGTTTTTTAGAGGCTCCCTCCACCATGAATTGGTCCAAACTGGGGTTTTTAGAGGCTCCCTCCACCATGAATTTGCCCAAACTGGGCTGTTTAGAGGCTCCCTCCACCATGAATTGGTCCAAACTGGGTTTTTTAGAGGCTCCCTCCACCATGAATTTCCCAAAACTTGGCTGTTTAGAGGCTCCCTCCACCATTAATTGGTCCAAACTGGGCTGGTTAGAGGCTCCCTCCACCATGAATTTGCCCAAACTGGGCTGTTTAGAGGCTCCCTCCATCATGAATTGGTCCAAACTGGGGTTTTAGAGGCTCCCTCCACCATGAATTGGTTCAAACTGGGGTTTTTAGAGGCTCCCTCCACCATGAATTTTCCCAAACTGGGGTGTTTAGAGGCTCCCTCCACCATGAATTTGCCCAAACTCTGCTGGTTAGAGGCTCAATCCACCCTGATTTTCAAAACAAATGTTGGTGCCAACCTCAACTTACTACAAGGTCCAAATTCACTGCTGGTGACAAGCTCTCCTCACTGCAAGTGCCAAATAAACATGTTTCAAGGTGTTTTCCTACTGTCAGAGAGGTGGTATTGAGTGTGTAAAGTGTGTAGTTGTTAGGCTGTGATGTTGGGGTAATAGAGGGTCTTTGGTGTGTTAGATGCCCCCAGACATGCTTCCCCTGCTGTCCCAGTGTCATTCCAGAGGTGTTGGCATCATTTCCTGTGGTGTCATAGTGGACTTGGTGACCCTCCAGACACGGATTTGGGTTTCCACCTTAACGAGTATATGTTCCCCATAGACTATAATGGGGTTCGAAACCCGTTCGAACACACAAACATTGAGGGTCTGTTCGAATCGAATTTCGAACCTCGAACATTTTAGTGTTCGCTCATCTCTAGTAGAATCCCTTTAATGATATTAGTGAGTCCTTGCTGCATCTAACATTTGATGAACTGGGTGCTGTTAGCAAATATCCTAAAGTGCCAGGGGAGCAAATCTCCAAAGCCAGAACTCGCAGGCACCTGCTGAATGCTATCAATGAACTGCTTGATGAAGTGGGAGAAACGGAGGATGAAGATATTAGCTGTCTGTTCCTCCAAAAGTGCAAACAGTTCATTACAGATCTGCATGCAGAGGTCGGGGCACAAGCAAAAGAGACTGAGACCCGGACAGAACAGACCCAATTGGAAGATTTAAAGGCACAGTACCTCGCTTTGCAAAAAGCATTCCAGGAATCTAGCAAACTGTTAGAAAAAGCCCTAGTTTCTCAGACATCAAGTCAAGCAAAGCAAGAGGTGTCAGAAAGAGAGACTTACTGCAGGACGTCTCCACAGAACATGTTGCCAGAAATGACAATACGGGAAGACTTAGTGGCCAAATTGGTGAAAGAGGTCAAAAAGATAAACTGTCTTACACAAATCTAATGCACCAGATAGACATGGGACTCCAAAAAGGCTACAGTGAATTAAAAGTGATTGAGGTAGTAGTTAAAGCAATAAGCCCGGCCTGAGTATAAGAAATATGTTAGAGATGAAAAGTGATCTAACACTGCCACAGCTGAAGACTATACTAAAAGGGCACTACAAGTAGAAGAGCAACTCTGACTTATACCACCGGTTGGTAAATATCTCGCAAAACAGCAAAGAATCTCCTCAAAATTCCCTCTTCAGGGCTATAGAACTAAAGGACAGACTTCTGTTCGCCTCCAGAGAAGTGGGAGCAGAGGAAAAATTTGTAACCGATTTGATATAAGGAAAATGTTTGTTCTCGTACCGTGTTAGCCAGTGGGTAGGAAATACACAAAAAAAAAAAAAAACTTGGCCATTAAAAAGGTATCAGCTACTGAAGATTATCAAGTTGTTTATATATATATATATATATATATATATATATATATATATATACGATTTGATTCAAAGGAAATTCCTGAGATCAGTAGGAACAGGACTGCTCAGTGAACACATTGAGTTCCAATTGAAACCTTATTTGGATGATCCCACAGTCACTGATGACATATTAATAAAGAAAATGAATGAAGCTGCCAGTTGGGAACAAGAGAGGGAACAGAAATTAAAGAAGTACTCTTGCAGCAAAATCAGCAAACTTGGCGAAATGCAGGTTGGTACCACACAACAAGGATTGCTTACAAAAGTAGAGTCATCTACAACTGAAGCTGCACCGCCTACACTAAAAATCAAAGAAAGTTCCACCTTCAGGAGATAAAGAAGTGACAAGCTGCGAGGAGGCTGTGAAAGAACTGAGGAATGATATGTCAGAATTGAAAAAGTTACTTAAGACTTCTCAAGAACCAAGGTTGGTTTCATCCCAAGTAAGGCTGGTCTTACACGACCGTAATGCAAGTCCCCAAATGGTCCACAATTGAGGGTTTTCAATTGCGGACCATTTGCGGACACATTATATTCAATGTGGCCTCTTACACCACCGGATATTTTATCCGTGGTGTGGCTGGGCCACAACCGTGGTCCACAATTTATAGGACATATCCGTAATGGCCGTGAATTTGATAAAGTATCACATAACCTTCTTATTGAAAAAATGATGAAGTATGGCTTTGACAAAAAATCAGTTAGGTGGATTCACAACTGGCTTAATGATCGGGCACAACGAGTAATACTAAATGGCTACACATCGAACTGGAAGAAAGTCAAAAGCGGGGTGCCGCAGGGCTCTGTTCTGGGCCCAGTACTTTTTAATATCTTTATAAATGATCTGGACGATGGAATTATTGGGGAACTCATAAAATTTGTAGATGATACGAAGATAGGAGGAATAGCCAACACTAGAGAGGAGAGAGAGTGTATTCAAAAGGACTTAGACACACTGGAACAATGGGCTGAGGCGAACAAAATGGTATTTAACAGGGACAAATGCAAAGTTCTACATCTGGGTAACAGAAATGTAAAAAACATATATAGTATGGGAGGAATAGAACTAAGTGATAGCATAGGGGAAAAGGACTTGGGCATAATAGTAGATCACAAATTCAACATGACCCAACAGTGCGGTGCTGCTGCAAAAAAGGCTAATAAAATTCTGGGATGTATTAAGACAAGCATTGAATCTAGATCAAGAGAGGTCATTATTCCGCTGTACTCTTCCCTGGTCAGACCACACCTGGAATACTGTGTACAGTTCTGGGCGCCTCAATTCAAGAAAGACATCGATATATTGGAGCAAGTCCAGAGAAGAGCAACCAAAATGGTGGAAGGTCTGCAAACCATGTCCTATGAGGAGCAGCTAAAAGAACTGGGATTGTTTAGTTTGCAGAAGAGAAGGCTGAGGGGAGATTTAATAGCAGTCTACAAATATCTGAAAGGTAGTCACAGTGCAGAGGGATCTACCCTATTCTCATTAGCACAAGGAAGTACAAGAAGCAATGGGATGAAACTAAAGGGAAAGAGATACAGATTAGACATTAGGAAAAACTTTCTGACAGTGAGGGTAGTGGGAGAGTGGAATAGGCTGCCACGGGAGGTGGTGGGCGCTCCATCAATGGAAATCTTCAAGCGGAATCTGGATAAACATATAGCTGGGATGATTTAGGAAAACCTGCACTCGCAGGGGGTTGGACCCGATGGCCCTTGAGGTCCCTTCCAACTCTACAAAAAAAAAAAAAGTTATGCCAAGTAACACTCTGGCAGACATGACTGAATACATGTTGGAGTGCCATATGTGAAATGTAGAAAACAGGGCACTCACCCGCCACGGGATACATAAAACATTCGTTTTTATTTCATCCTCTTTAAAAAAAAGGTCAAACCTTGACCATCGGGGTACAGAAGACGGAATGATGCAAAGAAACAAACAGCGACAATCGTTTCGTGCTTAGTGCACTTCGTCAGGCTTCCTTCAACTGCTAGCAACATCATGATGTAGTGCCGCTGACTACTTTGTTCTTTGCAACATGTTGGAGTGCTTTTCAACTGACAAACACATTGTCAAAATCCTGGAGAGCAACGAATACTGGATTTGCAATCCTCGACCCCCGGTATAAAAATAATATTTCTAATTTTATTCCGGTAGAGGGGAGGGCCAGTTGCATCAGTGATTACCACAAGCAACTGGTGCAGAATATGATGGAGATGTTTCCATCAACTCTTGTTGGCGGCAGAGAGGAGAGTTGCTCCAACAGGCTAACAACTGCCATCCGGTCGACACCCACCAGGGGCACACTTTCCAAGGTCTGGGACATGTTAATGGCACCCACTCGCCAAACTACCGCCACTGAGGGGCCTAGTGTCACCAGGAGGGACAAGTATAGGCGCATGTTGCGGGAGTACCTGGCCGACCCCAGCCCTGTTCTCTCCGATCTATCTGTGCCCTATACTTCTCCAAGTTGGATTTGAGGCTGGAACTTGCGCTGTACGCATTGGAGGTCCTTTGCTGCCCTGCCCCCAGCGTGCTTTCGGAAAGGGTCTTCAGCACAGCCGGTGGCATAACTATGGATAAGCGCAGCCGGCTGTCACCTGACAGTGCTGACCGGCTGACGTTGATCAAAATGAACAACCACTGGATAGACCCATCATCTTCATGTTCACCAGTGTCAAGCACCCCGACATGAAGTTTCATGTGTGTGCTCACCCTCTACAATTCCTCCTCATACTACTCCTCCACCATCAGCGTTGCACAATTCTACTCCTACTACTCTCAATCTACCCTGATTCCTCCAAACTCTGCTGGTTAGGGTCTCAATCCACCCTGAGTCCCCCCCCCCAACTCTGCTGGTTAGAGTCTCAATCCACTCTGATTCCCCCCAACTCTGCTGATTAGAGTCTCAATCCACCCTGATTCCCCTCAACTCTGCTGGTTAGAGTCTCAATCCACCCTGAGTCCCCCAAACTCTGCTGGTTAGAGGCTCTACTCACTCCAAGAGCCAAAAACACTGCCAGTGCAAGGGTCTACTCACTCCAAGGGCCAAAAACACTGCTTTTTAAAGGCTCTACTCACTCCAAGGGCCAAAAACACTGCTTTTTAAAGGCTCTACTCACTCCAAGGGCCCACAACACTGCTTTTTAAAGGCTCTACTCATTCCAAGGGCCAAAAACACTGCTTTTTAAAGGCTCTACTCATTCCAAGGGCCAAAAACACTGCTTCTTAAAGGCTCTACTCATTCCAAGGGCCCACAACACTGCTTTTTAAAGGCTCTACTCACACCAAGGGCCCACAACACTGCTTTTTAAAGGCTCTACTCATTCCAAGGGCCAAAAACACTGCTTTTTAAAGGCTCTACTCATTCCAAGGGCCCACAACACTGCTTTTTAAAGGCTCTACTCACTCCAAGGGCCCAAAACAATGCTTTTTAAAGGCTCTACTCACTCCAAGGCCCAAAAACACTGCTGGTTAAAGGCTCTACTCACTCTAAGGGCCAAAAACTAAATCTCTGCTGTTTACAGGCTCAACTCACCCATAGGACCAACAAGTCTCTGCTGGTGCAAGGCTGAACTAAGTTAAAGGGTAAAAAAATCTGCAGGTAAAAGGCTGAAGTCACCTTAAGGGCCTCAATCTCTGCTGGTAGCTCAGCTTAAGGGCCTCTAACTTAATTTGGAAGGGCTCACGTTAAGGGCCAAAAAAGTGAATCTTTGAAGGTCTCACCACATCACACACGCATAAACAATGACAGTTAAGGGTGAGTGGCTTTTGGATTTCCCATTGCCTATTCCATCTGTGCTTGTCATGGGCAACGTGAAAAGGGGTGCTTGTTAATGTTTCTTTAGCTTTAAATTTGGGTTTCTATCCATCCATTTGGGGAGGAAAGAAGGTTTCCAGGTATTTTTCCACTTTCACAGTATTTTTTTTGAGTGTGGAAAGTGTGTAGTTGATAGGCTGTGATGGTGGGGTAAAACTGTGACTTGGACTTGTTAGATGCCCCCAGGCATGCTTCCCCTGCTGTCCCAGTTGCATTGCAGAGGTGTTGGCATCATTTCCTGGTGTGTCATAGTGGACTTGGTGACCTTCCTGAGTCGAATGGTGGGTTCCCCTGAAACAAAGCATTTTCCCCCATAGACTATAATAGGGTTCAATATTCGATCGAATATTGAGCAGCTATTCAAAACGAATAACAAATATTTTACTGTTCGCTCATCTCTAATATTTAGTAAAAAATTTAGACCTGACCAATCTCCACCTCATGAAAGCATTGTTATGCATGGTGGTCCAATACTACTGAAAACAGTGTTAACATTGGCTCTTCTAGGTCTCTTAGCTAGCAACGGACCTAGAAGTAATTTGTGACATTTTATAGGAACATATGTCACAATGAGGCATTGACATCTATTGGAGATATCACCACCAATTGATTGTTCTCAATTACTAAAGTGCCTTAATACAATCCATATAATTGTGGAAATGCGGAATGTTGAGGACGACATTAATTTAGTGGGGAAGAATGTGAGATACATACAGACAGGGCCGCCATCAGGAATTTTGGGGCCCCATACAGCCTAAGTGTCTGGGCCCCCCTGCCATTTTAAAACTACCTTATTTTGTGACATACCAAATATGTATTACATTTCCCTTTATTTAGCAACGTTTCAAGGCTTAATCAGATTCTATTTGCAGGTAAAATCTGCTACGTGTGACAGCGCCTATAGGGAGCCAACACCATTTATAAGAGCCCTCTTAATAAATCCTCAGGGCGTTTTCACGTTGTGTTTTTGGCCTCCCTTGCCGGGATACATTGGTAACCAGTCAGAATCAGCTGTCAACTTATCCCTGCACGAAGAACTGGCCATTAAAAAAAAGGGGGGCTTGCAGTACTCCGTGCAGGGATAAGTGGGTAGCTGATTGTGACTGGTTACCAACGTATCCCAGCAAGGGAGGCCAAAAACGCAATGTGAACACTCCTTTAAAGTGAAAGTCCCACCCCCAAACAGGCTGCTATGCTACTAGCATAGCAGCCTACATCATTATTAATACAAAGCACACATACCTTTGGAGGTATTGTGTGCTTTGTAGTTCTCCAGCTAAAAACTTATATATTATTGCCCCAGTTCCCTCTCTGCAGTGCTGCACACCGATGCCCCAACAATCCCCCCCCCCCCCCGTCCACCTTCTAACATCTTTCCATTGCCCCCTGTACCCATACCTCCCAACTTTTGAAGAACCAAAAGAGGGACAAAATGTGCGGCACGCTTTGAGCGGCGCTGCAAATATAGCCCCACCCACTGTTATGTTGACTCCGCCCATTCTCATTAATTTTTCATGTGCCCGCACACAGTATAATCCTCCTACAGTCACTCGTAAATTATATGTCCCCCCTCTATCTCTCCCCCAGCTTCATATACACTCTTCATCTGCCCCCAGTTTCATGTCTCCCCCTTCTTCTCTGCCCCCAGATTCATGTCCCCCCCTCCATCTCTGCCCCCAGTTTCATGTCCCCTCCATCTCTGTCCCCAGATTCATGTCCCCCATTTCTTCCCACAGTTTCATGCCCCCATCTCTACCCCCAGATTCATGCCCCCCATCTCTGCCCCCAGATTGATGTCCCCCCATTTCTGCCCCCAGATTCATGTCCCCCAGATTCATGTCCCCCAGATTCATGTCCCCCCATCTCTGCCCCCAGATTCATGTCCCCCCATCTCTGCCCCCAGATTCATGTCCCCCCATCTCTGCCCCCAGATTCATGTCCCCCCATCTCTGCCCCCAGATTCATGTCCCCCATCTCTGCCCCCAGATTCATGTCCCCTCCATCTCTGCCCCCAGATTCATGCCCCCTCCATCTCTGCCCCCAGATTCATGTCCCCCCATCTCTGCCCCCAGATTCATGTCCCCCATCTCTGCCCCCAGAGTCATGTCCCCTCCATCTCTGCTCCCAGATTCATGTCCCTCCATCTCTGCCCCCAGATTAATGTCCCCTCCATCTCTGCCCCCAGATTCATGTCTCCACATCTCTGCCCCCAGATTCATGTCCCCACATCTCTGCCCCAGTGTCATGCCATCCTCTCCTTCATCTGCCCCCAGTTTCACGTTCCACCTCAGTGTACACGACATTACACTTACCCTCTCTTCCGCTCCCTCGACGCTCTCTGCGCGCCTCTCTCTCTCTCTCGCTGACACAGTTCTAGACGCGATGTGACGTTATCACATCACGTCTACACAGCCAGTAGCAGCGGCGGCGGTGAAGCAAAGAGCTGAGCTGCGACAGCTCCTTGCTTGAGCCGCACATGTCTTCAACTCAGATCTGCGTCCTCTGGACGCAGATCTGAGTTGAAATAGGACATACAATGACTGCTGCGGGCTCCAGGGGGCCGGCACACGGTGGCGGGCCAAAACCGGGTGGGGAAACTATGCAGACCCTATTATAGTCTATGGAACCACTTTTTTATGCGGATATAAATCTAACATTAGGGATCAGATACAATTCCGTTAGTTTTTTTTTTTTTTTTTTTAAAGGATACAATTTCCACAAACAAATAGGATGACAAAATATATACAGACAGACATTCCTGGGAAGGATGGGCCACCATATGCCATTATTCCATTATACATTACAGAATTCCAGTCCTCTCCAGTTAAAATCTGTAAAAACAAAAGTAACCATAAATACAGCAAGGTTAAGAGGTATCATCTAAAAATGTTTTCACACACCTTTTATTAATATCTATTTCTTTTGTGTGAGGTTTGATCTGTAATAAGGTTAACATTACAGAACCATGGTATCACAGTCAGCATGGTCATATGAAAGCCATTTAACACACCATTTAACACACTCTTAGAAAATGGCAAAAGTGCATAAACTAAGCATTGAATAAAAAAAGTAAATATTATATTAAATGAATTGTCCAGTTTCCGCAAATAAATGGTATTGTTTCTATGATTACTGTGTTATGACTGTAACTAGCTGCACACCTGTGTGTTCATCATCACATGACCATGGACTGATTTTTATCCACCAAAACTAACAATACATATCAACAAATACTGTAAGCCTTTCCCACACAATAACTATCATCAAGTGAAGCCTGAAGACTCTTCTCTTCAGGAAAGCCTACAACCTTTTTAATGTAACCCCTCAAATGTGCAGTACCATGAAATTAATGGTGCTCTAAAAATAAATAAATATATGAGTAATCTTAACAACAATAAATGACAATAATGACGGTGGGCAGAGAAAACCAAAAGTAATTGATACAGAAAGTATACTGTAAAATTATACAACTGTTCCTTATACAAGCAATATTTATTTTTATTTTAATTTACTTGAGTGTATACCACCTGCTTGTCAAAAAAATTCTTACTATCCTCGTTTGACCCCTTTTCTTTTTTACTTTCACAGCATGCATTTTCGCTGGATATTTTCCCTAAGGCCCAATTCACATCTGAGTTTGGGTTTCCATTTGGGGAGTCCGCTTGGGGACCCTCCAAACAGAAACCTATATGCATTAAAAAGTGGTTACCAGGGAAACCGCAGTTTCTGCATGAAATATACGGAGAGAAAAGACCTGCAAGCAGCACTTTCCTCTCCACATGATTCGTGGGGAAACCACACTGAACTCATTATAGTCCATGTGGGAACCGTGTTTCAATGTGTATAGGTTTCCATTGAAGGGGTCACCAAGTGTACTCCCTAAACGCAGATGTGAACCGGGGTTTAGTCACACAATTCTTGGTATACTCTTGACACCATTGTATAATAAAACGCCAAAAGGTTGACAGATTTTGAAGTACTGTCCCCATCTAGAATTGATGACCATGCCTTGCTTGAAGTTTTTCAGATAATCTTAATCTGGATACACACTAAAATTGATCCACAGGGGGCATAGTGAGGATGTGCAAACCTCAGCACTTTCCTCAGTTGGTGCTGACCTGAACTGTATTTGGCTGACCACTGCTACTTTCTTCTCCCACCAATGGGTAAAACACAGAGAGCTCCCCAGCGGTCCTTTTCTACACACACAGTGCTGGAAAATGGCTAAAGCTCTCTTGTGGAAAGCCCTGGGGCTCCCTTACAATTCAGGTACCCGATGTGCCTATCTAACAATTTCTTCCTCTTCCTCATCAAAGGTTCTTTAGCTCACTAGGATATAATCAGACTCTTTAGTGGGCAGAGCTATTCTTGATTGTACAGGACAGTGCGGTGCGACACAGAAAGAGCAAACTGCCAGGAACAGAGACTGATGGAAGATAAAGAGGAGAGAAGAGATCGTATGTGTGAGCAAGAGGAGGGAACTGGGGACAGATGTAGGGGGCAATTACACTGAAGGCAGATGAAGGGGCAATTAAAATGAAGGCAGATGGAGGGGGATATTAGATTAGGGTCAACTGGAGGAGGACATTAAACCGTGGGGGTAGCTGGAGGGGGACATATCTGCCACTAGTTGCCCCCAATTTAATGACCCCCTCCAGCTGCCCCACTTTAATGTTCCCCTCTAGTTTCTGCCAGGTTAAACTGGGACACAAGGAGAGGGAATTAATACCATGGGACATTTGGAGAGGAACATTATAATGTGGGGACATATAATTTTAGGGTGACTGTGACTGCCAGGAACTTCATTATAAATGCACGCCAGCCAGCGTTGTCGGCGAGGCCAGACAGAAGTGCTTGGCGGGCCACATGTAGCCCTCGGGCCGCAGTTTGAGGACCCCTGAGCTGAAGTCACCTACCTCAATCTCTGCTGGTAGCTCAGCTTAAGGGCCTGTAACTTTATTTGGAAGGGCTCACGTTAAGGGCCATAAAAGTGAATTTTGGGAGGTCTTTCCACATTACACACACATCCACAATAACAGTTCAGGGTGGGTACTGTTGGATTTCCCATCGCCTATTCCATCTGTGGTTGTCATGGGCAACGTGATTTAAAGGGGTGCTTGTTACTGTTTCTTTAGCTTTAAATGTGGGTTTCTATCCATCTATTTGGGGAGGAAAGAAGGTTTCCAGGTATTTTTCCACTTTCACAGTGTTTTTTTGAGTGTGGAAAGTGTGTAGTTGATAGGCTGTGATGGTGGGGTAAAACTGTGACTTGGGCTTGTTAGATGCCCCCAGGCATGCTTCCCCTGCTGTCCCAGTTGCATTGCAGAGGTGTTGGCATCATTTGCTGAGGTGTCATAGTGGATTTGGTGACCCTCCTGAGTCAAATGGTGGGTACCCCTGAAACAAAGCATTTTAGACTATAATGGGGTTCGATATTCGATCGAATAGTCGAATATTGAGCGGCTATTCGAAACGAATATCGAATATTTTACTGTTCGCTCATCTCTATTAGCAAGTGGATAGTTATTTCTTGATATTTATGGGGTTGGAAACAGAAGTGGTTCAAGAAACAACAATCAGTAATTTGATGACAAAGTCATTGATGCCCATTGCTTATTGGTGTGTGCGTGCGTTACAAAATCTAGCCCATCCACTCAGATCTCTCAATAAAGCTACTGAAGCACAATACTTTTTGGTTTAAATTTTAATTGAAATAAAACAAAATCAAAGGAATGAAAGTAATTGGAGACTAATGGAGGAAGTTCTGGCACACCACTGAATGAATTCTCTTTTCATAGCATTCTTACTTCCCACTAGAGGGTTAAATGTTTGCAGGAAAAATTGTTCTTCCCAATGGTATTGTTTGTTATTCTGTACAATGTACTGGAAAGTAGGAAATAAAATTCAGAATGGGGTGGATTTGGAGAAAAAGTGCATTTGTGCGACTTTATTATTGGCTTTGTTTTTGGACATTCACTCTTCAGAAAAATTACATGAAAAAAGTCACCATATTTTGACACCCATAACTTTTATTGATTTATGTGTATAGGGATACAAATGGCATAATTTATAATGGGCCTGGTGTACTTTTAGTTATACAATTTTGGGGAATGTCTATTGCTTTGATATGTTTTTATTCACAGTAATTTTCTAGTTTTATATGTATTCTAAGGAAAGGGGGTGATTTGAACTTTTAATTATTATTATTATTATTATTTTTTAATACATTCAAATTGCATTTATTGGACCTTCTAGGAGTCTTGAATCTTAGGGGGTTTGATCACTATCGAAATCAAAAGATCGGCATTTGTATGGCATGCTGCATAAAGCAGCTTGTCATACAAACTAATGGCAGACAAGCCTGGGAGATTTCAATACGCTTCCAGATGTCACAGCAATGGATGCCAGCCCCAGATCTTACTCTAGGTGCCAGCAGTCCCCAGCAAGATGCTCCCAGGCTTTTCTGGCATTAGTTTGTATAACAAGCTGCTTAATGCTGGGTCAATTAGTGGGGGCAATAGAGTTGGGTCTTACTGTATAATACTGAGCAACCTCCATACTTAAATACCAGACATCCTCCTTAATATTACAGCAGATATCGAGAAGGGGTTAATACCATTAGCATAAACCTAATTGTATGCCATATATATATTGTGGCAGTGTGACTGTTGGAGAAGCATATTTGTAAACTGGAGGAAACACAGCTTTTTTGTTGCAGAAATTGTTGCATTTTTTGAGCCAAAGCCAAGAGTGGCTACAAAAGGAATGGGAAATATATAGGAAGCTCTTATACTTCTACCTTTTGCCCAACCCACTTCTAGCTTTGGCTCAAAAAACCGCAATAAAATCTGCAACCAAAAAAACTGCATTTCCGCAACATGGCGCCATAGCCGGTTTTCAAACAAGGGGTTGTTAATGAGGAAGTCAGTTCAAGACCAGACATGGGTAATGCAGTGCACGTGGTGTATCTGGAGTTTGCAAAGGCTTTTGATATTGTACCACATAAAAGGTTGGTATGCAAAATGAGAATGTTGGGACTGGGGGAAAACATATGCATTTGGGTTAGTAACTGGCTCACTGCGTGTCCATATTTGCAGATAAAACTAAACTGTAAGGTAATCAATAATGAGGAGGAAAGTAGAATATTACAGAGAACTCTAAGGAAGCTGGAGGCGTGGGCGAAGACTTGGCAAATGAAGTTTAATGTTGACAAATGTAAGGTTATGCACTTTGGTCGACGTACGGCCACACTTAAAATATTGTGCGCAATTTTGAGCCCCAATATACAAAAAAGATTGTGAACTTGAAAAAGTGCAAGATGGGCAACCAAAATGATTAGGGGAATGGGTGGACTGGAGTACAACAAGAAATTAACAAACTTGGGGTTATTTAGGTTAGAGAAAAGTCTATAGGGGGATCTAATAACAATGTACAAATACATGAAGGGACAATACAAAGAACTTTTTAAGGATCTTTTTACTCCAAGGCCAGAGACAGTGACAAGGGGACACCCTCTATGTCTGGAGGAGAGGAAGTTTCACCAGCAACATAGAAGGGGATTCTTCACAGTAAGAACAGCAAGGCTATGGAACTCTCTGCCCCAAGAAGTGGTGGTGGTGGAGTCATTAAACAAGTTCAAAGAGGGCCTGGATGCCTTTCTTAAAAATAAAAATATTACAGGTTATGGACTCTAGATTTTAACCCCTTCCCGCCGATGGCATTTTTTGGTTTTTACTCCCTATTTTCTAAACCCCATAACTTTTTTATTTCTCCGCTCCCAGAGCCAAATGAGGTCTTGATCTTTGCAGGACAAAGTATTCTTCATGATGCCACCTTTAATTATTCTGTATAATGTACTAGAAAGCTGGAAAAAAATTCCGAATGGGGTGGATTTGAATCAAAAATGAATTTCTGCAACTTTCTTACGGGCTTCGGTTTTACGGCGTTTACTGTGCAGCCAAAATGACATGTCCCCTGTATTCTGTGTTTCGGTACAATTCCAGGGATACCAAATTTATATGGTTTTATTTACATTTTAACCCCTTAAAAAAAAATCCAAAACTGTGTTTAAAAATTTTTTTTTCTAAAAGTCGCCATATTCATGCATAGGGAGTCTTTTTTTGTGGGGCCAGGTATACTTTTTAGTTCTACCATTTTTGGTAAATGCTATTGCTTTGATCACTTTTTATTCAAATTTTTATCAGAATCAAAACAGTGAAAAAATGGCGGTTTGGCACTTTTGACTATTTTTCCCGCTACGGAGTTTACCGTACAGGAAAAATATTTTTATAGATTTGTAGAGCGGGCAATTTCGGACGTGGGGGGGGATACCTAACATGTATGTGTTTCACAGTATTTAACTGCATTTATATGTGTTCTAGGGAAAGGGGGGTGATTTGAATTTTTAATACTTTTTAATATATATATATATATATATATATATATATATATATATATATATACTGTATATATATATTGCATTTATTAGACCCCCTAGGGGTCTTGAACTCCAGGGGGTCTGATCACTAATGCAATGTATTACAATGCTAATGCATTGCAAAAAATCATCATTTCTTTTGCAGGCTGCATAGACCGGCCTGCAAAAGAAAGAGGCTGCAGTCCCGCCGGGAGCCTTTACAAGGCTGTCATGGAAACGTGACGTCGGCTCTGGAGCTTGCTCCAGGCTCCGGCGATCACCGGCAAAATGGTCGTGCCGGAGGGGTTAATGCCTCCGATCGGTCCGGGGACTGATCGGAGGCATTAGCGCTGGCTGTCTACTGTGTAACACAGTAGACACCCGGCGGCTATGGAGTCCGCCCGACTCTCGGGCGGCTGCCATAGTTAAACACCCGACATGCGCCGTATTAGTACAGCGGATGTCAGGAAAGGGTTAAGGACTGCCAGATTGGAATCGGGAAGGAATTTTTTCCCCTGAAATGCGGCAATTGGCATGAGCCTCATGGGGTTTTTTTTGCCTTCCTCTGGATCAACACTGTAGGATATTGTAGGGTTATAGGTTGGACTTGATGGAGTTATATCTTCATCCACCCTCATCTACTATATAAGGGCTCATTCACACTACGTAATCGCCAGCTTATTCTGAACGTAAAACACGTTCAGAATAAGCGGCGTATAAAGCAGTTCCATTCATTTCTATGGGAGCCGACATACGAGCGCTCCCCATAGAAATGAATGGGCTGCTTTTTTCACTACGAGCAGTCCCATTGAAGTGAATGGGAAGCGCTGCGTGTACGGCTCGGCATGTTTTACGTTCAGAATAAGCTGGCGATTACGTAGTGTGAATGAGCCCTAACTATGTAACTATGTAATTAGAAGCCAGTAGGAAGTAAAGTGTCAACCCTTCCCATACTGCTCCCATACTTTGCTTACAGGGTCTTATAGTGAGGGAAAATGGAGGATTATGTAGATAATCTGTTTTCCCATAGTCCAGACAGCAGTACAACGGATGGGGTATTCCTGCCCCTGCGTGCAATTATGACAGGTGGAATTTTTAATCAATCAAAGAAAACCTCCCCTATAAGAGGTCAGCAGACCTCCCCCCCTCGTGTTAATTATAAAGTATAAGATTCCGAAAATATTTCAGAAGCATCAAAAAATCCAGGTAGGGAGCCTTGTGCTGCTGTTTAGACTATGGGAAAACAGATTATCTACATAATCCACCATTCCCCATACGTCAAACAGCAGCACAACGGATGGGGAGGTAGCAAGAAAACCCCCCTAGGGCGGGACTTCCTGGCAGATTGAGGATAATACTGAGCGGCCGAAAGCAAGTGCCTCTGCGCTAAAGCAATCTAGCCTATAATGCCTTACAAAGGTTAAGTGTGAACTCCAAGTTGCTTCTGAACAAATTTGGTCTAGTGAGACAGAGTGTCTCTCTGCAGAGGATGTGGCGACAGCTCGGGCAGAGTGTGCCCAGACAAACTCAGGGGGAGGTAGCCCCTGAGCGTAAAAAAGCCTGAAAGACGGCTTCTTTGATCCACCTAGATAAGGTTCCTTTGGAAGCTTTTGCCTCTTTTTATCTGCCAGAAAAATTCATGAATAGATTTTCAGCTTTTCTGAAAGACCTAGTATGCTCCAGGTAGGTCTGCAAACATCTCTTCAAATCCAATGTATGTCACCTCTCCTCCTCCTGAGAGGCTGGGGAAGGGAAAAAGGTGGGTAGGGAGATTGTGATTTATATTTTGACCTGAAGGGACTTTAGGTATAAAGCCCCGGAGGTACCTTAATTGTACCCTATCTGGAAAAAAACCAATAGGTATGGCTCTGAAGCTGCCAAGGCCTGTAGTTGCCGGCGCTCTTCGCCGAAATCACGGCTAGGAGAAAAGCCACCTTGTAGGAAAGAAATTTTAGTGCCGCTACTTGTAGTGGCTCAAAGGGAGCCCCTGCAGCACCGTGGACAGATCCCATTGTGGGACTGGGCCCTGAACGGACGGCCGGAGCCTAGCAGCCCCTTTAGAAACTGACTGATGAGAGGATTCTGAGATAGTCTGACACCCAATATGGCCGAAAGAGCAGCTATACGTACCTTTAATGTTGCCAGAGTAAGGCCTTTGTCAAGGCCACTCTGCATGAATTCCAACACCGATTCTACCGCCGAGCTAGAATGCTGGTTATTCGTACACCATTGATGGTAGATCCTACTAATTCTCATGTAGCTTCTGTTAGTGGAGTCTGCTCTTGAACAGGCCAATGTTGTTTGAACGGCCTGTGATAGTCCTCTATGTCCGTATAGGGTGCGGTCAACCTCCAGGCTGTCAGGTTGAACCTCTTCAGGTCCTAGCAGAGCCGTTTGTTCTGGGTTACCAGGTTGTGAAGAAGTGGAAGCCTCCAGTAATTTCCTTGACTCATCTGCATGAGGTGGGTAAACCATGCCCTTTTCGGCCAGAACGGTATGATCGCAATCACCGAAACCTGGTCCCGTTTGATCTTGGTCAATACCTTTGACACCATGGGAAGTGGAGGGAAGATGTACGCCAGCCTGAACCTCCAAGGTATTGAAAGGTCATCTACTGCCAAGGGATTGTCTTCCTGATAGAGGGAACAAAACCTCTTCACCTTGGAATTGTACTGGGTGGCCATCAGATCCACCTCAGGGTGACCACACACCTGAGCCAGTTGGAGAAAGATGCTCTGGTTGAGAGACCATTCACCCTATATTGTTTGGCCTCTGCTGAGCTGGTCCGCCAGCACATTCAAGTGTCCATCGCACTGCGATGGCTTAGATTTTCTTCTTCAAGAAAAAAAATCAGATCCTTCAGCTTAAGAAGGGGAGGAGATCTTATGCCTCCCTGTTTGTTCAGGTAAAGAACAGCTATGATGTTGTCCGTTCTGATTCTGACTGCCCTGCCATGGAGAGACTGGGCGAAGCGTAGCAGGACCCGGTAAATCGTGCATAGTTCACGCCAATTTTATGACTGGGATCTCTCCAGCTGATTCCACGTCCCGCATGCCAGGGTCTCCCCCAGATGCGCCCCCCAACCATGGAGAGAGGCATCTGTCATCAACAGGGTCCAGTCAGGCTGGACCGTGGACATCCCGGTCTTCAGTACGGAGCACCATACAGTGATTGACGGCTTCTGATGGACAACTGGATAGGCTTCTCCAGCCCCGAGGGGCTGCGGCTCCATACCTTGAGGATCTCGCTCTGCAAGGGTCGCATATGCCATAGTGCCCATGGAACTGCATCCGAAGGCGCCGACATTAATCCTAAGACCTTCATTGCGGGTTCTTAGCTGACCTTCCGCGTAACCGCCAGATGATGTACCGCCCGACAGATCTTCTCTTTCCGATTGGGAGGAAGAGATATCTCCATCTTCCCGGAATCTAAGATGAATCCTAAAACTGGATTCTGGTGGAAGGGACAACCACAGACTTTTGCCATTCTATTATCCATCCTAGTTCTTCAAAGAAGGCGATGGTGGTCCTTAGGTGGGCAGCGAGAACCTCTGCTGACTGGGCCTTTAACAGCCAATCGTCTAGGTAAGGTATGATAAAAATACCCTGGAGCCAAAGAGCTGCTACGACCGGGGCCACGACCTTTATAAAGGTGTGGGGGCCGAGGATATTTCGAACGGAAGAGCTGTGAACTGTAGATGACACAGAGTACCGTCCAGCACAACCACAATCCTCAAGAATCTTCTGTGTGGCGGAAATATCGGGTCATGCCGAAAGGCGTCCCTTAAGTCTAAAGTGACAAAACTGTCTCCAGCTTGCAGGAAAGGTAGAACCGACCTGATGGTTTCCATCCAGAAATGGTTCTTGAGGACACGCCGATTGAGAGATCTGAAATTGACTACCATTCTCCTGAAGTCTTTGGGACTAGAAATACTAGAGAATACCCACCGGCCGATTGCTCTTCCAGAGGCACTGGCTCTAGAGCACCTTTGTTCAGGTTCCCCTGAACAGCCTTCTCTAGAAGAACCTGCTTGTGACTGTTAGGAGTATTTAGGTTCTTTAATTTCTATTTTTCTTACCTGGGGAGTTTTTGGCTGCGCAGTGTCTGGGGTGGCATCCTGGCGCTGCGGGGTTGTCCTGTCGTGAGTATTGGTGCACACCTTCTGACTTGCATGCGCGCACTGCTGGTAGGCAGCTTTATCTCCTGGTTGATTAGTCTGTCCTCCCATTTCCACCTGGGAGGAGTGGTCTCTACTCTGTATTTATACCCATGCCTCCCATGGTTCTGTGCTGAGTGTCGCTTTTACAGAGCTAGGCCTTAGCAGGAGGAGTAGGTGGTGTTCTGGGATAGAGGAAGTTCCGTGGTTGATTTTTGGGAGGTTTGGGTGAACAAGTTGGTTTGTGTGTTTTCCCTTCTGTGTTCACCAATCCTCCCTCTGTGTATAATTGACTGTGTGAGTGAATTGCCTTATCCTTTGATTTCTACTCAGTTTCCCTGTGTTTGTTTCCTAGTGTATGGTTCCTTCCCATATTGGTTTGGGGGAATCCTTTCCCACATTTTTCCTGTGTGCTGCTTGTGTTGTTAGTCAGCGCACACCCTTGTCAGTCCCTGTCAGTAGCAGCTTCACTTGTTCGTTAGGGGTGACCCCCTTTAGTCTCCAGTCCCTAGAGGTCTTATAGGGCATTCCTTCTCCCACTTCCCTCTAGGCCTACGGAATCAGTGAGAGAGGAGCTGTCGGGGTCAGGCTTAGCCTGAGTACAGCCGACCCACACCCGTGAGGCAGGGACCGGGATAGCTAGTGGGAGTAGTGCAGGGCGAGATTCCCTACTGCTATCCCTTAGCCCCGTTGCAGCTACCTGGACTGACATAACAGTGACCAGACCAAACGCGGGTTTTTACCAAGGTGTTGGGGGGGGGGGGGGGTAGAAATGAATTTTATTCTGTAGCCTGAAATGATGAGCTGAAGCACTCAGAGGTCCTGAATATGACAGACCCAGACCCCCCCCCCCCAAAAAAAAGAGAAAGGCGACCTCCTACTGGAACAGGGGGGGCGGGCAGAGGGGGAGGAGAGTGGGTGTCAGAAAGATGCCTTTTCCTTTTCAGGCTCACGGGTGAGGCTAGTGAACCCTCTCCCCTTAAATGAAGGCCCAGTTTTCCCCCTAGAGCTTTGGGAAAGACGTTTCCCCTTGCTATAAGCCAACCCCTCCATGATGGAGTCTAACTCTTTACCAAAGGGTTTGCCGGGTTCAAATGGGAGGGAGCAAAGATTGTATTTTGAAGTGTTAGGGCTAGCTTCTCCTCCTCTGCCAACAGATTTTTCTGCTAGCAGAAAAAAGAAGCAACATGACCTCTCTTCAGGCGGCAGCACCCTCCGATGTTGGCCCATTCATTTGAGCTGGCTACATAGGGGAAAGCCGCGACCGCGATGGTTGTGGCAGGCGGGTCCCGACCCGAGAGCGACGCGGCTCCCACTCTCACAGTTTTCCTCCACTAAAATAGAGAAATTGCCCGGCCCAGATAGAATACACCCCCGAGTTCTGAGGATATTAAGCATGGTCATAGATAGACCCTTGTATCTAATATTTAAGGATTCAGTAATGACTGGGTCTGTACCACAGGATTGGCGAATAGCAAATGTGGTGCCAATTTTCAAAAAGGGGTATAAAAGTGAACCTGGAAACTATAGGCCAGTAAGTTTAACTTCTGTGGTGGGAAAGATATTTGAGGGCTTTCTAAGAGATGCTATCCTGGAGTATCTCAATGTAAATAATCTTATAACACCAAATCAGCATGGGTTTATGAGGAATCGGTCCTGTGAGACTAATCTGATCAGCTTCTATGAGGAGGTCAGTTCAAGACTTTTCAAAGGCTTTTGATACTGTTCCACATAAACGGTTGGTATGCAAAATGAGAATGTTGGGACTGGGGGAAAACATATGCATTTGGGGTCACTGGGTCACTGATAGGAAACAGAGGGTACTTGTTAATGGTAAATATTCAGACTGGGTCATAGTCACCAGTGGGGTGCCACAAGGGTCAGTATTAGGTCCTCTCTTGTTTAATATCTTTATTAATGACCTGGTAGAGGGTTTACAAAGCAGGGTGTCCATATTTGCAGATGATACTAAACTTTGTAGGGTAATTAATATAGAGGAGGATAGTAGAATATTACAAGGGGACCTAAGGAAACTGGAAGCATGGGCGGAGACTTGGCAAATGAAGTTTAATGTTGACAAATGTAAGGTAATGCACTTTGGTCGACGTAATAAAATGCATGACTATGTACTTAATAGTAAATTACTGGGTAAGACTGCCAATGAAAAAGACTTAGGGATTTTGGTGGACAGCAAGCTTACCTTTAGTGACCAGTGCCAGGCAGCTGCTGCCAAGGCAAATAAAATTATGGGATGCATGAAAAGAGGTCTAGATTCTCATGACAAGGACATAGTTATGCCTCTATACAAATCTCTGGTACGGCCACACTTAGAATATTGTGCGCAATTTTGGGCCCCGATATATAAGAAAGACATAAGTGAACTTGAAAAAGTGCAAAGACGGGCAACCAAAGTGATTAGGGGAATGGGTGGACTGGAGTACAACGAGAGATTAACAAACTTGGGGTTATTCAGTTTAGAGAAAAGACGTCTACGGGGAGATCTAATAACAATGTACAAATACATGAAGGGACAATACAAAGAACTTTCTAAGGATATTTTTACTCCTAGGCCAGTGAGGAGAGAAGGTTTCACCAGAAACATAGAAGGGGATTCTACACAGTAAGAACAGCGAGACTCTGGAACTCTCTGCCCCAGGAAGTGGTGATGGCGGATTCATTAAACAAGTTCAAAGTGGGCCTGGATGCCTTTCTTGAAGAGAAAAGTATAACAGGTTATGGACTCTAGATTTTAAGGACACGTTGACCCTGGGTTTTTATACTGACTGCCAGATTTGGAGTCGGGAAGGAATTTTTTCCCCTGAAATAGGGCAATTGGCATGAGCCTCATGGGGCTTTTTGCCTTCACCTGGATCACCACTGTAGGGATTGTAAGGTTATAGGTTGGATTTGATGGACTAATGTCTTTATCCAACCTCATCTACTATGTAACTATGTAACTGACTTTGTTATCATTATATCTATGGGATTGCCCCCGGCATTTCCATAGATATAATTGACATGCTGTGATTTCCAAAACCGTCTCGGTTTTGGAAATGGGAGCGTTTCCGTGCTGCGGTTGTAATCACAAAGTGGGATTCCCATGAATTTCATCTACTTTGCAATTACTGTAAAACAGTGATTTTTCCTGTGGTGTTTCTGCCATGTGCAAATCGCGACATTTCCGGTCTTAAAGGGGTTGGCCACCCTTAAGCTGAAAAAACCAAAGTGCCCCAGGCAACTCAGAAAGATGGTTATAGGACAAATGTGCTGTAAAAATGAAATTTATTTTACCTGTTCCCCATTAAAATGAGATATTGCAGTGTGAGCTCAGCCGGCCTGTGTGGGCGGGACATCAATAAACTGAAAGTAAAACTCCTGGCCTGCATTCCAGGCTGAGGCGCATCACAGCGCTGCCCACACATAGGATGTGATCACACAGCTTCATTCACCTCAGCACCTCTGGCTAGCAGAATGCGCTCACAATAGCTGTCACTGTCACAACACTGGGCTGAATCCTAGGGGTCCTGCACAACTAATAGCTGCTGAGGGCCGCTATGATTCATCCAATTTGAATGGAGCCCCAAAACACCTTCTTTAGTGCTAAATTCAATAAAATGCCACCGGACACCATCGATTACAATAGGGTTGTGACTAAATACTATTCTCAGTAAGGACCTGGTCCTTATCACTTATAGTATTAGCCGCCTCAGTATGATCTATTTCCCATTACTGGTCAGGACCTTTTTCCCCTCTAGTGGTCAGAATCTGAACTGAAGTAGTATTTAGCCAGCTCACAGTAAAATGGCCAAATCCCCTACTCCAGAAGGACCAAGTCCTCACCAGTGACTCATACATGTACATATATATATATATATATATATATATATATATATATATATATATATATATATATATGTATGTACACAGCCAGGTCCTCACCCGTCCAAATTCCAGAGAAGAGTCCAAATTTTTATGACCCCCCCTTGCAAGATATAGTAAATGAAATTCCCGGCACTCTAAGTATGCTTCCAAACTGAAATTTTATTCCGACAAATAAACGTTTTGGTCTACAAGACCTTCCTCAGTGTGTCGGTAGGAAGAAGGAGGTATAGGAAGCCAAACAAAATGGATAGGGAGTCCTGGTGGATGAGTGCCCAGGACTCCCTATCCATTTTGTTTGGCTTCCTATACCTCCTTCTTCCTACCGACACACTGAGGAAGGTCTTGTAGACCGAAACGTTTATTTGTCGGAATAAAATTTCGCTTTGGAAGCATACTTAGAGTGCCGGGAATTTCATCTACTATATCATGATGGCCGTGAGACGCCATTTCCGAGCACCAGCCTAATCACCGAGTGACGGTTCATTATTCATAAGATATACGCCCCCTTGCAAGATACCCACAGGGGAGGGGATAACCCCTGTAAGTCTACCCCCGCACTACTAGCAGTTATTTCACCAATAGCCATATATTTCCTGTGCACCCCCAGACAAGCATTCTATATCTTTCTAGTGCACCCCCATAGTGTTAATAAGCACTCCACAGCTCAGAACACTCCAAACAAGTTTCACACAGCTCCCCATGTGTCTTTTATGGCCAAAGCCCAATGTGGTGATAAAATGGCGGCAAAAACTGCAGCATATTCCAGAGTTTCTTTGTGTCTCTCATGCAAACCTAAGGCTTAGTTCAAACGTAAATAACGTGCGGCTTATTCTGGCACCGGAAAAAACACTTCCTAATTAGGAAGTGTTTTTTGGGACCTTAGCCCACTTTTTGTGGAGTTTTTTTTTTTTTTTTTTGTAAAAACCGCTTCCAACAAGGCCAGGCGGTTTTCCCATCCCTTAAAAAAGAACGGGCTGCAAGAAATGCATCGCGTTTTTACAGCACTTTTTCTGTAAAAAAAACGCGCGTTTTGTGCTTCCCATTCACTTCTATTGCTTTCTTCAGGCGGAAAACGCCTGAAGAAAGGTCATGTCGCTTTTTTTTTCATCTAGCGTAAAAAAAAAACCCCAAGCCCTCTACATAGACTATCATTGTATGGAGGCGGATTATAACGTGGATTCTGCAGTCAAAATCCGCCTCCATGTTCCCGTGTGAACTAGCCCTAACACAGATATGAAAGATTCCTCCATTCTTCATGAGCCTCTTGTGCATCGCCAACCCCCCCCCCCCTGAATGTAACTTCAGTTCAAGGAGCACACACAACCACCCCCCAGCTCTCCACACGCCTCTCTCCTATGCACCCCACATCTCTCCCCCCACAGTACACACTACACCCCACATTATACAATGCACCCCACATCTCTCCACCTCCACACTACAACACGCACCTGACAACTCCCATAGTACACCATGCACCCAAGATATCCCCCCCCCCACAGTACTCCATGCACCCTACATCTCTCACCCCCACTACACAATGCACCCCAAATCTGCCCCCCACAGTACACTGTGCACCCCATATCTCTCCCCATTAGACAATGCACCCCACATTATACAATGCACCCCACATCTCTCCACCTCCACACTACAACATGCATCCTACAACTCTTACCCCATAGTACACCATGCACCTACATCTCTCAGCTCCACTACACAATGCAGCCTAGATCTATCCCCCAGATTTGTCCTCCCCTCCACACCATGCACCCTACATCTCACCCACACAACACAGTGCAGCCCACATCTTTCACATCCCCACAATACACCAGGCACCTCACATCTCTGCATGTTCCTCCACTGCAATGGCATACAACTTTTATTACATGTGCAAGGACCTTCCTGCAATCACAGACACGCCTACCCAGTAACAAGAATAGAGAGTCATGTGACTGTGACGTCATAAGGTCCTTGCTGAGTAGTGAAAGACCAGGCAGAAGAGCAGAGCAGGCACAGACATGTGACATGGTCAAGCTGGGTCACATGCCCCTCCATGTCACGAGCTCAGTGGTCAGAGGAGGAGTGTCAGAGAGCCGGCAGAGCCAGGGAAGCAGGGGGCGTGGCCTCAAAAATAAAGGGACAGGTGCAGAATTAAAAATGAATGTCTATGAGAAAGTTTATTATTTATCTTTGGGCTACACATTACAGACTGTTAGTTAGAAAGTGGCCAACCCCTTTAAAGTCTACCTATTGTTTTAAGCTAATTGACTTCTTTATGAAAATGTAGATGTGATGTACCATAGATGTGATATTTTGGCTCTTTTCTACAAAACTTCATGACTACATGCTGTTGCTTTTTCTTCTACGTGTAATTTTTTTTGTAAATTATATGGTTTGTTTTAATTTAGAAGTATTTCTTGCCAAGGGAAAAGTTTTCTGAATACATTTTTAGAACAATGAGAGGAAAAGAAATGAAAGAAAACAATTTCTAAGGTGAGTCTAAATAGAACAGGTGAGCCTAAATAGAACAATTAAAACATGACATGTATTAGTTTATGTAGTGCCATATACCTCTTGTCAGGCTAAACAACAAAGGTGATGTAATTGCAACACCAATTCAATGCTATGTACCGCAGGAGCATAGTGGCAGATACAAATACAAATGTGCTTTATTAGCATGACTGAATAAAAACGTTTGGTGTTGCCAAAGCAAAGAATGGCTGGGGTTGGGGCAAGGGGGTGGGTGAGTGGTGTGTGGGTTGGGGGTTTGTTGTTCTTGTTTCAATCTCTAGATTGTGGGAGCTCAGTCTGTACCGGCTCAGAGCTTGTCTGTGTTTGGGGTGGGGTATTTTCTCAAGGTAGGTGGCCATGGTGTAGTCCCTTTGCAGAGATTGGTGCATGGTGAGTTTCTTGTTATTTAATTTGTATCTCCATTCTTTGATGTACTGCTCTTTGTTTGCCTCTATGGTCGCCTTTATTTGGGCCTTGGTCATCGTCTGTTGGTCTTTTTGGTTTTGTGGTTGGCTGTTGTTTGGTTGGGGGGTGTCGGGTTTGTTCAGGTCTGTGTGGCTTAGCCATGCTTGGTTGGTGGTAGGAGTCGGGGTTGCTGCCCTGAATGTGCGCCTGGAACACTAGTGCCCTGTTCTGTATGGTGAGCCATAGGGGAAGCCTGCCTAGCTCTGCCTTGTTGGAGGTGTTGCGGTGATCATGGAGCAGGTATTTGCAGAACTCCAGGTTGAAGGTCTCTGTTATGCTACAGTCCCATTTTGGCTGATCTGGGTAGGTAGCTTGGGCCCCAAACCTCACTGCCATAGAGAAGTATCAGGGCGACGACTGCGTCAAATATCTTTAGCCAGACCCTCACTGGTGGTTTGTTGTGGTACAGTTGTCTTCTGATGGCGTAGAAGGTTCTGTAGGCTTTTACTTTCACTGCAATTTAGTATTGGCAGATAACCCCCTTGGTATTATACTCTTGAAACTAACTAAACTAAAACTAACACTTTATTAATCCTACTAGTTTACACTACATGATATAAGGTAAGAGGTAAGTATTTTCAGCTTGTCAAGCATTTTTCATTCTATATATTCTATTTGACAGGCATAACGCATTATGGCATTGCGGCTATGAACTGATTCACTGCAGGTTAGCTCCTATTCAAGTGAATAAGAGCTAATCTGCAGTTAACCTGGTTTGGCCACTAAACCAGTGCTCCTGTTCCATTCTCTTTGTATTGGCTGCTGGGAAGAGCTGATCCTTGGGATTGATGGGTGCAGGACCACCACTAATATAGTCTTGATGACCTATTTTTCCTGCTCAGTGCTGTACTATTATATCATTCTGAGCGTCCAGTCAATGCAATAGTACAGAGGCCTCATGCTGCAGGCACAGAAACTTTGCTTGCAGCATGACTTCCAAGTTATGACTGTATTACACAACCAGAAACCGGGATTAACCACTGGAGTCAGAAATACTCAGACAACCCCTCTGGTGCTATGATAAATGGAAATCGCAGCATCTAAGTGGTTAGGAGGCAAGCTCACCCCCCTCCCCTTCAGCCCTTGGAACTCTGCAATAAGGTTGTGGCGTTGACATGGCAGCCAGTTGGCTAATCAGGGGGCAACAATCAGAAACAAATTTCTAAGGCAGCCCACTTAAAACAGCCTCAAGTCATACCTGAAAAACTGTGATCAGTGCTTGTGGAAAGGTATCAAAAGTGCTTCTCCTTATTTCTGTGTCTTCAAAGTCAAACTTTCCTCCAAACATTTGCATACCAAGAAGTGCAAAAATGATCATGAATAGAAAAAGCAAAAGCAGAAGTGATGCAATGGAGCGGACTGAATTTAGCAGTGAAGCCACAAGGTTGTTTAGTGATGTCCAATATCTAAAGTTTAAAAAAACATATTAGCAACATTGTAAAGAAAAAAAAATCAAACACTAGTCAAACTTATATCTAATTTTAGATCTCTCTTGTTCAGGGCCGTTTTAACACATTGTTGGGCCCTGTGCAAAGACTTCAGAAGTGCTTCCCCTTCCCATCTCCACCATCTAGGAATACCTGACATGCACAAATTATAATGCTTCATCAATGCCCCTCACATAGTTTATAATGCCTGTTAGTGGCTTTCGCACAGTATAATGGCTCCCTAGTGACCCCATACAATATTTCACTTATAATGGCATAGTGTCATGCCCAGACCCCCCAACCCTGTATAATATCCTCACCCCAGGTAGGCCCCACAGTATCACATCCCCCCCACTCCTCTTAGGTTACCCTTATAGTGTCATGCGCCCCTCAGGTTGCCCCCACAGTGATTTGATTGGGACAGCAAATGTAGCACTGCTCTGCTGTCCAAAGGGGGCCCCCGGCTACCATAGGGCCCGGTGCAAGTGCACCTTTGGCCCTATGGTTAAAGTGGCCCTACTCGTGTAATAAGATCTTCCCTTATTTGACTGAATTTGATAATAGAGTATACATGCAGATATAATCAGAACTCTTTCAGTTCTGAAGATGATTTTGTTTTATAGACCAATGTTCTACATCCTTGCTTTCTGAACAATTGCTTTTGAAAGCCATTTGATTAATCCTTTCAAAGATAGCTAAAAATATATATGTCCATGCTTACCGTGTAATCTTGAAAATTCGAAGTAGTCTTATACACCTCAAAACAGATATCCCAAGTGGAGACATGATGTTGCTGGCAACTAGCAAGATTTCAAGAAGTCCTGTGCATACCACAAAGCAGTCAAACCGATTGAAGAGAGACATGAAATATGACTGGAAGCCAAGTGCATAGATCTTCAAGATCATCTCCATTGTGAACAAAGCGAGCAGAACCTGGTTAGCTATGTCTGAAAGGCAAACCAAATTACTTTGTACAAGGGACTCACTAATTACAAAAAATAAATAAAAAAAATTACAAGCTATAGCGGTGACTGAAGACAATCAAATTTTAGAATTAAACTATCATTTTCAGAATATTAGGAACTTAGTATCTGAAACAAAGTCTAAACCAGTGTTTAGACACAATATTAATTGGCATAGCATGTTGATCTAAAATAACTCTTTATTAACCCCTTATTATAATAATAGTACATTTTATTTCTTACGTTTTAAACAAAAAAATACATTACAAAGAAATAATCACTTTACACAATGAGAGTCCTGCTCACAAGAGCTTACAATCTGTGAGGTAGAGAAGATGAAACAAGAGCTAGCAGGTGCGGCATCAGAGACAGCATTGCTTATACAATGGTGAGACAATTTTGTAATGGAGGTTACTGTCAATACACAAATATAAAACTGTATGAGCTGTCACCAGTCATGTCCTTTATATGTCCAGGCACCATCTGTACATTAAAGTTAGTCATATCATGTGTGGTAATGTGGGGGCGTGAACAGAGGATTGTTTGTTTTAGGGATTCTCATTATGGAATGGAAGGGTTTACATTAGGAATTGTGATAGGCCTTTCTTAAAAGAAGTGTCTTCAGTTTGGCGCTTGAAGCTGTAGAAATTGGGAGTTAATCTGATAGCCTGGGATAGAGCATTCCAGAGAAGTGGTGCAATTTGGGAGAAGTCTTGTATACGAGGGTGGGAGGTTCTGACAATAAAGGATGTTACTCTTAGGTCATTCAGTGAATGGAGAGCACGGGTTGGGCGATAGACAAAGACGAGGAAGGAAATGTAGGGAGGTGCAGCATTATGGAGAGGCTTGTGGATGAGGGTGATAAGTTTACATTGTATTCTGTAATGAATAGGCAGCCAATGAAGTGACTGACACAGACTGGAGGGATCGCTGTAGTGTCTAGACTGATAGATGAGCCTGGCCGCTGTATTCAGAATATATTTTAGAGGGGAGAGTTTAGTATGTGGAAGACTGATTAGAAGGGAGTTACAGTAATCAAGGCGAAAGTGAATCAGAGCGACAATAAGTGTCTTTAATGTATTCTATTCCGACTTGTAGTGAAACATAGAAGGATCTGCGACGCTTGTTCAGTAAATTTTAAAATCCAATAATTTTATTCATATCTTCTTCTTTAAAAAATCCACAAAACACTCCATATAGATAGGAAAAAACACATATGACGGATAGTTGGACAGGACAATATAAAAACCGCTGTCAGTAACGCATGATAATGGCTGACGCGTTTCGAGACCGACTTGGTCTCTTAATCATAGCTCTTGTGCGTATTTGCAAATACGCAAATACGTATTTGCAAATACGCACAAGAGCTATGATTAAGAGACCAAGTCGGTCTCGAAACGCGTCAGGCATTATCATGCGTTACTGACAGCGGTTTTTATATTGTCCTGTCCAACTATCCGTCATATGTGTTTTTTTCTTATCTATATGGAGTGTTTTGTGGATTTTTTAAAGAAGAAGATATGAATAAAATTATTGGATTTTAAAATTTACTGAACAAGTGTCGCAGATCCTTCTATGTTTCACTACAAGTCGGAATAGAAGTCAATTGGGTCCGGGGGGGCGGAGCTTGACTGCCGAGCGTAGCGGACGCATGAGCCTGTAGCTCCGCTACATTTAGGTGCTTTGCCGATTCCCACTTAGCTGAACCACGGCCGATATGGTGAAGATCGGGAGAGACAGAGGGGGTGACCCGCCTCTGCTGGCCCGCCAGCAATCGGATCTTCAGAAATTTCTTCGAAAACGGAGTCCACATAGCCGCGGCCTGCTTTCCAAGATGGCGCCGGGAGACGCGAACAAGACGATTCTCTCTCCAGACGCTGATGGGGGAGGTGAGAGTGGAGGGGAGGAGGAGGATAGCGGAGGTGCAGGAGGGTCGGCCACGGTGTCTGAACGTTTATTGAGGAATGTCATCATGCAGGCCCTGGAACCGGTAAGGGCTGACTTAGCTGATATTAAGGCCAAGCTGACGTCCCTGGGCCAGAGAGTGGAGGTGGTAGAAGACACTTGTGTCGCATTGACTGATCATGCCACCATTGTGGCGGCCACGCTGGCGTCTCAGAAAGCCCAGATAGATAGAGCACTGATTCTCCTGGAGGACCAGGAGAACCGGTCCAGACGCAAAAACATAAGGATTAAGGGGATTAGTGAAGACTGTGCCCCAGGAGACCTGAAAGATAGAGCCTCCGCCATATTTGCTTTGTTGCTGGGCCCTGATAGAGCTACGTCTGTTGTGATTGAGCGTGTGCACAGAGCCCTGAGGCCTAAACCTAGAGAGGGAGATCCACCTCGTGATGTCATTTGTGGCTTGCTATCCTTCCTAGACACGCAAGATATTTTGTCGGCTGCTCGGGCTAAGAAGGACCTTACATATGAATCTGACACCTTGTCCTTATACCAGGACCTCGCCCCTTCCACTCTTTTTAAACGGCGACAACTCAAACCTCTGCTAGAGACGCTTAGAGAACTAAATGTGGCCTACTCCTGGCTTTATCCGTTTGGCCTCTCCATACAGCATAAAGGAAAACGTATTATTGTTCAGACCCCTGCTGATTTGCCTAACGTCTGGAACCAGCTTAACATTACTCCTCTGGACATACCTTCATGGCTTCCCACGCCAGACTTGGCATCTCTACCTGATTTATCCTCCTGCCTGGCAGGGACCAGAATACACCGTGCTAAATCTCCTAAAGCCCGGCGTTCACTTCAACAAGCTCGTTTGCTGACACCATGATTTCATGTTTCTAATGGCGGTGTCGGGACTTTCTGGACCCCTTCCATTCTTGGGTCTCTCTATGTGTTTAACCCGCCAATTGCTGGTTCATGTGCTTTTTCCTTTTCAGGTCTTATTTGATTTCTTTTTATTGATGATACCTGCTATCTCCGGGGAGCGGATACGACTATCTGCAGTATATTTCTTTCATGTTTTCCTTGTAGGTTTACAACTGCTGGAAGGTTATTGTCATATGGGGATTTGCATTACTTTACATTATGCTGTGTTATGTTGATTTCCTGTACCCAGCTTGCGACATTCTCACTTGTTATGTGCTCTCATACTGGAAATCTTTAGCTTTCCTCCCCTCTTCTCCCCCATTCTGGTTGTATATGTATCAACGATTTTTTTTTTTTTGACCGTTGGCACTTGGTTCTTTATTGCTGTTCATACTTATTCTACTGTGGGCCGGCAGGGTGCCGGTTGCACCAAGCTCTACATACTCCCTATTCAGACTTTCCCGGAAGTCAGTGGCCTCCCGGAACGTCTGCACCTCCATAGAGTTGGGGGTAATCTCCTTATAGCTGTGCTCTTCAGGCTAGAGCACCCTTAGCAATTAGCTGCTCATTATAAGAGAGTTTTTCAGCTCACTTTGTAGTTTTCTTGTCTTATTGTCTGTATCTATCTGCTGTCTACCCCTCTCCTCTTTATCTTTGTATTCCCTTTTGGCTCTTCCTTGTGTTATCCTCCTCTAACCCACCCTTCTACCCCTTCCCTTTCCCTTAGTAGTGGTATTCCGGTGCTCCTTTTGCTTGTCTTCCTACCAGGGCATGGCTCAGGTGACAGTCACATCACTTAATGCTCATGGGTTGAATTCTCCGGCTAAGAGGCACGGGGTCCTGCTCCTTCTGCGGAAGTTGCAGACTAAGATCCTTTTCCTGCAGGAGACTCACTTCAGGAGGGGTAGGATACCTAAGCTTCCGATTAATTATTTTTCCCAATGGTTTCATAATGGTAGCGACTCTGGGGCTTCGAGAGGGGTGTCTATAGCCGTTCATCACTCTGTTCCCTTCACGTGTCTTAAGCAATATACTGACCTAGATGGTAGAGCCCTCTTTGTGAAGGGGAAAATCGCATCGGACACCTACACACTGGTGAACCTATATGTCCCTACATCGGGTCAGGTGGATTGGCTAGTCAAGACGTTTGAAACACTCCACTTGTTTGCTGAAGGCGAGATTATCTTGGGGGCTGATCTTAACTTGACGCTAAACCCTTTGTTGGATTCGTCCTCTGGTAGATCTCAGCTGTCGCAAAGGGCTTTGAGCAGGGTCTGTAAACTCTTCCAGGATTTGTCCTTGGTAGATATCTGGCGAACTCATCATCCCACCACCAAAGACTTCACCTTTTATTCTAATCCTCGATCCTCTTATCAAAGGTTGGATTACTTATTGCTTTCTAAGAATCTCTTGCACTGGTCCAGGAAGTCGCGTATTGGCCAGATTTCAATTTCAGATCACGCCCCGATTACCTGTGACATTAAACTAGTCCCTATCCCTAAACCAGAACTCACGTGGAAACTTAATGAGAGACTGCTTGACTCCCCAGACACGGTGGAACATGTTTCCAAGCACATTAAAGAGTTCTTTGAAATTAATACTACTCCTGACACGAGTCCCACTATTGTTTGGGAAACTCATAAGCATTATATCCGTGGGATATTGATCTCCCAGGGTGCTAGGTGGAAGAAGCTGCAACAACAGCAAATAGACTCCCTACTTACCCGTATCTCCACTCTGGAGAGAGCACATAAACTCTCACAGTCCATTTTGGATCTGGACAAGCTAAGTGCGCTCAGAACTGAGCTCAGAGATCTACTTTCTGCTAAAGCTTCCAAGCATTTCCTCAATTACAAACAAAATTTGTATGCACACGGAAGCAAAGGTGGTCGGATGATGAGTTTGTTGATTAAGAAGGCTCAATCCAGGACCTACATTACCTCTATCAAACCTGACTTAGGCCCACTTCTTACATCCACCCCTGATATAGCTGAAGCCTTTAGACGCTACTATTTAGATCTGTACAACTTGGAGACCCCTGGCTCGCCCCCGGTGATTGACAAGGCAGATGCGATCTCTGCTTTCCTCGCGCCCCTCAATCTCCCTAGACTAAGTGAAGAACAGGCAGAGACTTTGCTGGATCCTATTTCTGAGGACGAGGTTCGCACAGTGGTAAATTCCTTCCCTGCCCATAAGAGTCCGGGCCCAGACGGATATTCTCTGATTTATTATAAGACTTTCCTGAATTTGCTGTTATCTCCTCTTACCAAGTCCCTAAATGCAGCTTTGTCCGGGACACGTTTACCCAGCCAGGCATTGGAGGCACATATTACACTAATTGCAAAGGAGGGCAGAGATCCGCAGTTGTGCTCTAATTATCGCCCCATATCTTTGCTAAATTTAGATCTCAAATTTTGGGCGAAACTATTGGCCCTGCGGCTTCGGCCGCTTCTCCCACATCTACTTAGTGATGAGCAGGTTGGCTTCATTAAGAACCGAGAGGGGAGACTTAACACTCTCCGCCTTCTTCATGTCCTGAACCTGTCTAAGTCTTACCCAGATCCTCTTGTCCTTCTCGGTCTAGACGCCGAGAAGGCTTTCGACAGGGTCAGTTGGCTATTTATGCGTCTCTCCCTGGAGAAATTTGGTATTCCCCTGCCCTTCATTGCAGCAGTTTTGTCTCTATACAATGGTCCATCGGCTAGGCTTAAGGTGAATAGCACACTGTCCAAGTCGTTCCCTATTAGTAACGGGACGAGGCAGGGGTGTCCATTATCCCCCTCCCTGTTTATTTTGTCCTTGGAACCTTTCTTGCAGAGGGTTAGGGAACACCCGAGTATTGAAGGGGTGAACTTTAACGGGGGCTCCCTCCAATCCTTGGCCTTTGCAGATGACGTCCTCTTTTTGGTGTCAAACCCCGACACGGGCCTACAGGTGCTTCTGGACACTATTGAGGAGTTTGGCAGGCTTTCGAACTATAAAATAAATTTAGATAAATGTGACGTCTTGAATATTTCACTGCCCTATTCTAGACAGGCGCTTTTGGCTGGATCTCTTCCCCTCCGGTGGGCGAGCTCCTCGATCAAATATTTAGGAGTGAGGATCCCCCGCTCTGTATCTGAGTTGTATAGCCTAAATTTTGCTGCACTGTTGCAGGATATCCAGTCCCAACTGAAGTCCTATGATATCCCTCTCATATCCTGGCTGGGTAGGCGTAACTTGTTGCAAACATATATTACTCCTAAAATTTCATATGTTCTCAGAATGCTGCCTATTTTACTGCCCTCGTCCTTTTTTGTAACATTACGCTCTTTGTTTACGAAATTCTTATGGAAAGGTAAAAGACCCCGGTTATCTTATTCTGCTCTATGTAGGCGCAAACAGGAAGGAGGCTTAAATGTCCCAGATTTACAACAAACCTACGAAGCCATTCAATTGCACTTCTGGACTGAACTTGCTACAACCCCGCCTGAGTCCTCTCTGGGTAGACTCTTGACGACTACGTATGGTCCCTATTTCCTGGCAGACCTGTGGTCTTCGACTTCTTCTAAGCGGAAAAGTAGAAAAGTCTCTGTGCGTGATGCGGTTCTGGGGGGTGCTCTACAGACGTGGGAAAAGCTTAGACACAGGATTGCTCCGGCTCCTTCCCTTTGTCTCCCGGCAGCACTGATACCTGAATGCCTTCCGGAGATTGCTCGACCCTTGGAGGATTTTTGGATGCTGCTTCTTAAGGTTCCTCTAGCATCTTTTTGTGAGCAGGGAGGCTTGCCTCCTCCGGAAGAACTCCCACAAACGCCTGCCTTTGCTGACAGACGAAAAGTCCTCACCTTTCTTCATGTCTCCCATTACGCCACCTGCAAGCGTCTCTTTGATTTAATTCCGGACTGGAAGAGAGGCCCCACGCCTTATGAGCAGATGTACTTTTTAGCGAGCACTAAGAAGTTTAAGGTCGCTACCTTTTTCCACAAAATAATTAGGCCTCCGACTACTACTAAACCCTTCTTTATCAATAGCTGGGAATTGGACTTAGGTGTTACGCTTACAGATGACTTGGTGAAGTTGGTTCTTGCCAGGTCTCATGGGATCTCCACATGTGTTAGACTCCAAGAAAACCACTATAAATTGCTATCACGGTGGTATCGCTCTCCCTCCTGGTTGCACTCACATGGCCTAATAGACTCAGACCTCTGTTGGCGGTGCGGCGGGGCTAGTGGGACTTTGTTACATATTTGGTGGACTTGCCCATCCATTCGGCAGTATTGGTCTGCGGTGGAGTCGAAGATCAAGTCACTTGGATTCGACACCTTTGAACTTACTCCTGCCATGCTTATTTTATTTACGCCAGTGCCACGACTCCAGCCACATGCACAGACTCTGGTATACCACCTACTTTCAGCTGCAAAACTGCAAATCCCCTTACTATGGAAATCTTCACAGGTGCCTGTTTTTGCCCACTGGCTAGCAAAAGCCAATCAAATTGCGAGATTTGAGGAAATGATGAGTAGGACCAAGAGAAATCATAAGGTCTTTGTGAAAGTCTGGTCTCCCTGGTTAGAAAATCGTTAATACATCACGCAATAGATGTGGCGGTCCTTCCTGTTTGCGCCTATTACAATCTGGGGTATTATTTTATTTTATGGTCTGGTATAATGTAAACTGTGAAATTTTCGGTTTATCGCTACGATTTCCATTTCCCCCCTCCTTTCCCTCCCCTCCCCTCTTCCTCTTGTCTCTCCCTCTTGTCTCTTTCCTCCCTCCTTCTCTCTTCTTCTCTTTCTTCTTGTCGATATGTGTCTGTTGTGGTTCAAAAAAAAATTTTTTATAAATGTTTATTGAACTCCAGATTCCTTTGCTACTTGCTGCTTGGGATGTTGGTGTGAGCTGCGCCTCCACCCCTCCCCCCAATTTGATTTCAATATTATTTGTTGTCATTTTTGCTCTTGTTCAATAAACTTTGAATTAAAAAAAAAAGAAGTCAATTGGGTCCTCAGTCCCGGAGGCATTCGGATGGTGCACCTTGTTCATCAGGAAAGGGTGAGCAACATTGGACTTTTCTTTTTTGATATTGAAATTGTTAGTCTTTAATGTATCTTTGGTAAAGAAAGGGCGTATTCTGGAGATGTTTTTGAGATGGAGATGACATGAGCGTGAGAGTAATTGGATATGGGAGGTGAAGGAAAGGTCTGAGTCAAACACAACCCCGAGGCAGCGGGCATGCTGCCTAGGAGTTATAGTAAGGCCAGAGACTGCAATGGATATATCAGGGACAGATCTATGAGATAGTGGAAACAGCTGTAGTTCAGTCTCTGAGATATTCAGTTTCAGATAAAGCGAAGACATGATATTTGAGACAGCAGAGACAGTCACTGGTGTTAGTGTAGGGGTGATATCACGGGAGGATCTGTATAATTGAGTGTCATCAGCATAAGGATATGTGAAAACAAAAAATAAACAGCACCGCCCTGTATATGGTGTAGTAAGCTTTAGTATATTGATAACTAGTTTCAGTATAGTAGTTACTCTCACCTTTTTAGGTTGTGAGAGGTCACAACTATCAATAGGCAGTGGAACCGTTTGCTAGGGGGTTCCTCCCTGGGGTATATCCAGCTGCAGTGCCCAATCACCAATGGTGTAAAGGTAAATGTAGGGGACCGAGGAACAAGGACTGCGCTTCACCCGTTTGATTGGGTTAGATAAACAGATTTATTATAGTTCACACACAACACGTTTCAAGTCAAAAGACCCTTTATACCCTTTTTACGCAAATCTGTATGTAGGCAAATTCGAAGACCAATACATGTACACCACCAATCAATGGTCTAAACACATTGTGTTTTACAAAAGGTTCATCGATGATCTGATCTTGATCTGGGATGGTACCGATAGAGAATTCCAGATGTTTACAGAATCCCTAAATAGAAACAATTGGGGCCTGACCTTTTCTAGCGAAACAAACACGTCACAGATCAACTATCTAGATCTAACGATGATGCATGAAAAAGGCAAAATTTTGACCAAAACCTACTTTAAAGACTCTACTCACTCCAACGACAAAAAGAACTGTATTTTAAAGGCTCTATTCACGCCAAGGGCCAGAAGCACTGTATTTTAAAGGCTCAACTCACTCCAAGGAACAAAAACACTGCTTTTAAAGGCTCTACTCACACCAAGGGCCAAAAGCACTGTATTTTAAAGGCTCTACTCACTCCAAGGGCCAAAAACACTGCTTTATAAAGGCTCTACTCACTCCAAGGGCCAAAAGCACTATATTTTAAATGCTCTACTCACGCCAAGGGCCAAAAGCACTGCATTTTAAAGGCTCTACTTACGCCAAGGGACAAAAACACTGCTTTTTAAAGGCTCTACTCACGCCAAGGGTCAAAATCACTGTATTTTAAAGACTCTACTCACTCCAAGGGCCAAAAACACTGATGTTTAAAGACTCTACTCACTCCAAGGGCCAAAAGCACTGCTTTTTAAAGGCTCTACTCACGCCAAGGGCCAAAAGCACTGCTTTTTAAAGGCTCTACTCACGCCAAGGGCCAAAAGCACTGATTTTAAAGGCTCTACTCATTCCAAGGGCCAAAAACACTGCAATTTAAAGGCTTTACTCTCATCAAGGGCCAAAAACACTGCTTTTTAAAGGCTCTACTGACTCCAAGGGCCAAAAACACTGCTGATTAAAGGCTCCTACTCATGCCAAGGGACAAAAACACTGTATTTTAAAGGCTCTACTCACTCCAAGGGCCAAAAGCACTGTATTTTAAAGGCTCTACTCACTCCAAGGGCCAAAAGCACTGTATTTTAAAGGCTCTACTCACTCGAAGGGCCAAAAGCACTGTGTTGTAAAGGTTCTCCTCACACCAAGGAACAAAAACACTGCTTTTAAAGGCTCTACTCACGCCAAGGGACAGAAACAAGGCTTTTTAAAAGCTCTACTCACGCCAAAGAACAAAAACACAGCTTTTTAAAGGCTCTACTCACGCCAAGGAACAAAAACAATGCTTTTAAAGGCTCTATTCACGCCAAGGACCAAAAGCACTGTATTTTAAAGGCTCTACTCACTCCAAGGGCCAAAAGCACTGTATTTTAAAGGCTCTACTCACTCCAAGGAACAAAAACAATGCTTTTAAAGGCTCTGTTCATGCCAAGGACCAAAAGCACTGCATTTTAAAGGCTCTACTCACACCAAGGGCCAAAAGCACTGTATTTTAAAGGCTCTACTCACTCCAAGGGCCATAAGCGCTGCTGTTTGAAGGCTCTCCTCACGCCAAGGAACAAAAACAATGCTTTTAAAGGCTCTGTTCACGCCAAGGACCAAAAGCACTGCATTTTAAAGGCTCTACTCACGCCAAGGGCCAAAAGCACTGTATTTTAAAGGCTCTACTCACTCCAAGGGCCATAAGCGCTGCTGTTTGAAGGCTCTACTCACGCCAAGGGACCAAAACACTGCATTTTAAAGGCTCTACTCATGCCAAGGGACAGAAACAAGGCTTTTTAAAAGCTCTACTCACGCCAAAGGACAAAAACACAGCTTTTTAAAGGCTCTACTCACGCCAAGGAACAAAAACAATGCTTTTAAAGGCTCTATTCACGCCAAGGACCAAAAGCACTGCATTTTAAAGGCTCTACTCACGCCAAGGGCCAAAAGCACTGTATTTTAAAGGCTCTACTCACTCCAAGGGCCATAAGCGCTGCTGTTTGAAGGCTCTCCTCACGCCAAGGAACAAAAACAATGCTTTTAAAGGCTCTGTTCACGCCAAGGACCAAAAGCACTGCATTTTAAAGGCTCTACTCACGCCAAGGGCCAAAAGCACTGTATTTTAAAGGCTCTGCTCACTCCAAGGGCCATAAGCGCTGCTGTTTGAAGGCTCTACTCACGCCAAGGGACCAAAACACTGCATTTTAAAGGCCCTACTCACGCCAAGGGCCAAAAGCACTGTATTTTAAAGGCTCTACTCACTCCAAGGGCCTAAATCACTGTATTTTAAAGGCTCTACTCACTCCAAGGGCAAAACAACACTGCTGTTTAAAGGCTCTACCTACTCCAATGGCCAAAAGCACTGTATTTTAAAGGCTCTACTCACTCCAAGGGCAAAAAGCACTGTGTTTTAAAGGCTCTGCTCACTCCAAAGGCCAAAAACACTGCTGTTTAAAGGATCTACTCACGTCAAGGGCCAAAACCAATGCTTTTTAAAGGCTCTATTCACACCAAGGGCCAAAAGCACTGTATTTTAAAGGCTCTACTCATGCCAAGGGACAAAACACTGCTTTTAAAGGCTCTATTCATGCCAAGGGACAAAAACACTGCTTTTTAAAGAGTCTACTCACTCCAAGGGCCAAAAACACTGCTATTTAAAGGTTCTACTCATGCCAAGGGCCAAAAGCACTCTATTTTAAAGGCTCTACTTACTCCAAGGGCCAAAAACACTGCTGTTTAAAGGCTCTACTCATGCCAAGGGACAAAAACACTGCTTTTTAATAGGTCTACTCACGCCAAGGGCCGAAAGCACTATTTTAAAGGCTCTACTTACGCCAAGAGACAAAAACACTGCTTTTTAAAGAGGACCATCTCACCATTTTGCCCATAGGCAGTTCTATGTACTGCCGGAAAGCTGACAGTGCGCTGAATTCAGTGCACTGTCGTCTTTCCCGATCTGGGCCCAGTGTGAAGAGCTTACGGTCCCGGTACCGTAGCTCTTCTAATGGTCGGAAGGGCTTTTCTGACAGTTAGCCAACGACGTCATTCTTCACAGCACAGCCAATCGCGCTGTACAGTGTGAGCCGGGAGGAACGCCCCCTCCATCTGCTCGCAGTACTCGTCCATAGACGAGCATTATCAGGGAGGGAGGGGGGAGTACCTCCCGACTCTCACAGCACAGCGCGATTGGCTGTGCTGTGAAGAAGGACGTCTCTGACTGACTGTCAGAAACGCCTTTCTGACCATAGAAGAGCTACGGTACCGGGACCGTAAGCTCTTCACACCGGGCCCACATCGGGAAAGCCGACAGTGTGCTGAACTCAGCGCACTCTCAGCTTTCCGGCAGTATATAGAACTGCCTGTGGGCAAAATGGTGAAAGGTCCACTTTAAAGGCTCTACTCACATCAAGGGCCAAAAGCACTGTATTTTAAAGGCTCTACTCACTCCATGGGCCAAAAGCACTGTACTTTAAAGGTTCTACGTATGACAAGGGACAAAAACACTGTTTTTTAAAGGCTCTACTCACGCCAAGGGCCAAAAGCACTGTATTTTAAAGGCTCTACTTACTCCAAGGGCCAAAAGCGCTGCTGTGTAAAGACTCTTCTCACGCCAAGGGACCAAAATACTGCTTTTTAAAGGCCGTACTCACGCCAAGGGCCAAAAGCACTGTATTTTAAAAGCTCCACTCACTCCAAGGGTCAAAAGCACTGTATTTTAAAGGCTCTATGAACGACAAGGGCAAAAAGCACTGTATTTTAAAGGCTCTACTCACGTCAAGGGCCAAAACCACTGCTGTTTAAAGGCTCTACTCACGCCAAGGGCCAAAAGCACTGTATTTTAAAGGCTCTACTTACGCCAAGGGCCAAAAACACTGCTTTTTAAAGGCTCTACTCATGCCAAGGGCCAAAAGCACTGTATTTTAAAGGCTCTACTCACTCCATGGGCCAAAAGCACTGTATTTTAAAGGCTCTACTCATGCCAAGGGCCAAAAGCACTGTATTTTAAAGGCTCTACTCACGCCAAGGGCCAAAAGTACTGATGTTTAAAGACTCTACTCACTCCAAGGGCCAAAAGCACTGCTTTTTAAAGGCTCTACTCACGCCAAGGGCCAAAAGCACTGAATTTAAAGGCTCTACTCATTCCAAGGGCCAAAAACACTGCAATTTAAAGGCTCTACTCTAGTCAAGGGCCAAAAACACTGCTTTCTAAAGGCTCTACTGACTCCAAGGGCCAAAACCACTGCTGTTTAAAGGCTCTACTCATGCCAAGGGCCAAAAGCACTGTATTTTAAAGGCTCTATTTACACCAAGGGCCAAAAACACTGCTTTTTAAAGGCTCTACTCATGCCATGGGCCAAAAGCACTGTATTTTAAAGGCTCTACTCACGCCAAGGGCCAAAAACACTGCTTTTTAAAGGCTCTACTCACTCCACATGCCAAAAGCACTGTATTGTAAAGGCTCTACTCACTCCATGGGCCAAAAGCACTGTATTTTAAAGGCTCTACTCACGCCAAGGGCCAAAAGCACTGTATTTTAAAGGCTCTACTCACACCAAGGGCCAAAAGCACTGATGTTTAAAGACTCTACTCACTCCAAGGGCCAAAAGCACTGCTTTTTAAAGGCTCTACTCACGCCAAGGACCAAAAGCACTGATTTTAAAGGCTCTACTCATTCCAAGGGCCAAAAACACTGCAATTTAAAGGCTCTACTCTCGTCAAGGGCCAAAAACACTGCTTTATAAAGGCTCTACTGACTCCAAGGGCCAAAACCACTGCTGTTTAAAGGCTCCTACTCATGCCAAGGGACAAACACACTACTTTTTAAAGGTTCTACTTACGCCAAGGGCCAAAAGCACTGTATTTTAAAGGCTCTACTCACTCCAAGGGCCAAAAGCAATGTATTTTAAAGGCTCTACTCACTCCAAGGTCCAAAAACACTGCTGTTTAAAGGCTCTACTCATGCCAAGGCACAAAAACACTGCTTTTTAAAATCTCTACTCACTCCAAGGGCCCAAAGCACTGTATTTTAAAGGCTCTACTCACTCCAAGGGCAAAAAACTCTGCTGTTTAAAGGCTCTACTAACGTCAAGGGCCAAAACCAATGCTTTTTAAAGGCTCTACTCACTCCAAGGGCCTAAAGCACTGTATTTTAAAGGCTCTACTCACTCCAGGGGCCAAAAACACTGCTGTTTAAAGGCTCTACTCATGCCAAGGGACAAAAACACTGCTTTTTAAAAGCTCTACTCACGCCAAGGTCCAAAAGCACTGTATTTTAAAGGCTCTACTCACGCCAAGGGCTAAAAGCACTGTATTTTAAAGGCTCTACTCACGCCAAGGGCCAAAAACACTGCTTTTTAAAGGCTCTATTCACTCCACATGCCAAAAGCACTGTATTGTAAAGGCTCTACTCACTCCATGAGCCAAAAGCACTGTATTTTAAAGGCTCTACTCACGCCAAGGGCCAAAAACACTGATGTTTAAAGACTCTACTCACTTCAAGGGCCAAAAGCACTGCTTTTTAAAGGCTCTACACACGCCAATGGCCAAAAGCATTGATTGTAAAGGCTCTACTCATTCCAAGGGCCAAAAACACTGCAATTTAAAGGCTCTACTCTCGTCAAGGGCCAAAAACACTGCTTTTTAAAGGCTCTACTGACTCCAAGGGCCCAAAACACTGCTGCTTAAAGGCTTCTACTCATGCCAAGGGACAAAAACACTGCGTTTTAAAGGCTCTACTCACACCAAAGCCCAAAAGCACTGTATTTTAAAGGCTCTACTCACTCCATCGGCCAAAAGCAATGTATTTTAAAGGCTCTACTCATTCCAAGGGCGAAAAACAATGCTGTTTACAGACTCAACTCACGTCAAGGGCCTAAAACGCTGCATTTTAAAAGCTCTACTCATGCCAAAGGACAGAAACAAGGCTTTTTAAAGGCTCTACTCATGCCAAAGGAGGAAAATACAGCTTTTTAAAGGTTCGACTCACGCCAAAGAACAAAAACATAGCTTTTAAAGGCTCTACTCATGCCAAGGACCAAAAGCACTGCATTTTAAAGGCTCTACTCACGCCAAAGGCCAAAAGCACTGTATTTTATAGGCTCTATTCACTCCAAAAGCCAAAAGCGCTGCTATTTAAAGGCTCTACTCACGCCAAGGAACCAAAACACTGCTTTTTAAAGGCCCTACTTACGCCAAGGGCCAAAAGCACTGTATTTTAAAGGCTCTACTCACTCCAAGGGCAAAAAACAAAGCTGTTTAAAGGCTCTACTCACTCCAATGGCCAAAAGCATTGTATTTTAAAGGCTCTACTTACTCCAAGGGCTAAAAGTACTGTATTTTAAAGGCTCTACTCACTCCAAGGGCCAAAAGCACTGTATTTTAAAGGCTGTGCTCACTCCAAAGGACAAAAACACTGCTGTTTAAAGGATCTACTCACGTCAAGGGCCAAAACCAATGCTTTTTAAAGGCTCTACTCACGTCAAGGGCAAAAGCACTGTATTTTAAAGGCTCTACTCACGCCAAGGGGCAAAAACACTGCTTTTTAAAGGCTCTACTCACTCCAAGGGCCAAAAACACTGTTTTTAAAGGCTCTACTCACTCCAAGGGCCAAAAGCTCTGTATTTTAAAGGCTCTACTCATGCCAAGGGACAAAAACACTGCTTTTAAAGGCTCTACTCACGCCAAGGGACAAAAACACTGCTTTTTAATGGCTCTACTCATGCCAAGGGCCAAATGCACTGTATTTTAAAGGCTCTACTCACTCCAAGGGCCAAAAGCACTGATTTTTAAAGGCTCTACTCACGCCAAGGGCCAAAAGCACTGCATTTTAAAGGCTGTACTCACTCCAAGGGCCAAAAGCACTGATTTTTAAAGGCTCTACTCACGCCAAGGGTCAAAAGCACTGTATTTTAAAGGCTGTACTCACTCCAAGGGCCTAAAGTACTGTATTTTAAAGGCTCTACTCACGCCAAGGGCCAAAAACACTGTATTTTAAAGGCTCTACTCACTCAAAGGGCTCAAAGCACTGTATTATAAAGGCTCTACTCACTCCAAGGGCCAAAAGCACTGTATTTTAAAGGCTCTACTCACTCCAAGGGTCAAAAGCACTGTATTTTAAAGGTTGTACTCACTCCAAGGGCCAAAAGCATTGTATTTTAAAGGCTCTACTCACGCCAAGGGTCAAAAGCACTGTATTTTAAAGGCTGTATTCACTCCAAGGGCCTAAAGTACTGTATTTTAAAGGCTCTACTCACTCCAAGGGCCAAAAACACTGCTGTTTAAAGACTCTACTCACTCCAAGGGCCCAAAGCACTGTATTTTAAAGGCACTACTTAATCCAAGGGCCAAAAGCACTGTATTGTAAAGGCTCTACTCACTCCAAGGGTCAGAAGCACTGTATTTTAAAGGCTGTACTCACTCCAAGGGCCAAAAGCACTGTATTTTAAAGTCTCTACGGACGCCAAGGGACCAAAACACTGCTTTTTAAAGGCCCTACTCACGCCAAGGGCCAAAAGCACTGTATTTTAAAGGCTCTACTCACTCCAAGGGCCGAAAGCACTGTATTTTAAAGGCTCTACTCACTCCAAGGGCCAAAAACACTGCTGTTTAAAGCATCTACTCACGTCAAGGGCCAAAAACAATGCTTTTTAAAGGCTCTAATCACTCCAAGGGCAAAAAGAACTGTATTTTAAAGGCTCTACTCACTCCAAGGGCAAAAAAACACTGCATTTTAAAGGTTCTACTCACTCGAAGGGCCAAAAGCACTGTATTTTAAAGGCTCTACTCACGCCAAGGGCCAAAAGCAAGGTATTGTAAAGGCTCTACTCACACCAAGGGACAAAAACACTGCATTTTAAAGGCTCTGCTCACACCAAGGAACAAAAACACTGCTTTTTAAAGGCTCTACTCACTCCAAGGGCCAAAAACACTGCTGTTTAAAGGCTCTACACATGCCAAGGGACAAAAACACTGCATTGTGAAGGCTCTACTCACTCCAAGGGCCAAAAGCACTGCATTTTAAAGGCTCCACTCACTCCAAGGGCCAAAAGTAATGCTTTTTAAAGGCCCTACTCACACCAAGGGCCAAAAGCACTGTATTTTAAAGGCTCTACTCACTCCAAGGGCCCAAAGCATTGTATTTTAAAGGCTCTTCTCACTTCAAGGGCCAAAAGCACTGTATTTTAAAGGCTCTACTCACTCCAAGGGCCAAAAGCACTGTATTTTAAAGTTTCTACTCACTCCAAGGGCCAAAAACACTGCTTTTTAAAGGCTCTACTCACTCCAAGGGCCAAAAACACTGCTTTTTAAAGGCTCCACTCACTCCAAGGGCCAAAAGCACTGCGGTTTAAAGGCTCTACTCACGCCAAGGGACAAAAACATTGCTTTTAAATGGCTCTACTCACGCCAAGGGCCAAAAGCCCTGTTTTTTAAAGGCTCTACTAACGCCAAGGGACAAAAACACTGCTGTTTAAAGGCTCTACTCCAAGGGCCCAAAGCACTGTATTTTAAAGGCTCTACTCATTCCAAGGGCCAAAAGCACTGTATTTTAAAGGCTCTACTTACTCCTAGGGCCAAAAGCACTGTATTTTAAAGGCTCTACTCATGCTAAGTGCCAAAAACACTCTATTTTAAAGGCTCTACTCCAAGGGCCAAAAGCACTGTATTTTAAAGGCTCTACTCACACCAAGGGCCAAAAGCACTGATGTTTAAAGACTCTACTCACTCCAAGGGCCAAAAGCACTGCTTTTTAAAGGCTCTACTCACGCCAAGGACCAAAAGCACTGATTTTAAAGGCTCTACTCATTCCAAGGGCCAAAAACACTGCAATTTAAAGGCTCTACTCTCGTCAAGGGCCAAAAACACTGCTTTATAAAGGCTCTACTGACTCCAAGGGCCAAAACCACTGCTGTTTAAAGGCTCCTACTCATGCCAAGGGACAAACACACTACTTTTTAAAGGTTCTACTTACGCCAAGGGCCAAAAGCACTGTATTTTAAAGGCTCTACTCACTCCAAGGGCCAAAAGCAATGTATTTTAAAGGCTCTACTCACTCCAAGGTCCAAAAACACTGCTGTTTAAAGGCTCTACTCATGCCAAGGCACAAAAACACTGCTTTTTAAAATCTCTACTCACTCCAAGGGCCCAAAGCACTGTATTTTAAAGGCTCTACTCACTCCAAGGGCAAAAAACTCTGCTGTTTAAAGGCTCTACTAACGTCAAGGGCCAAAACCAATGCTTTTTAAAGGCTCTACTCACTCCAAGGGCCTAAAGCACTGTATTTTAAAGGCTCTACTCACTCCAGGGGCCAAAAACACTGCTGTTTAAAGGCTCTACTCATGCCAAGGGACAAAAACACTGCTTTTTAAAAGCTCTACTCACGCCAAGGTCCAAAAGCACTGTATTTTAAAGGCTCTACTCACGCCAAGGGCTAAAAGCACTGTATTTTAAAGGCTCTACTCACGCCAAGGGCCAAAAACACTGCTTTTTAAAGGCTCTATTCACTCCACATGCCAAAAGCACTGTATTGTAAAGGCTCTACTCACTCCATGAGCCAAAAGCACTGTATTTTAAAGGCTCTACTCACGCCAAGGGCCAAAAACACTGATGTTTAAAGACTCTACTCACTTCAAGGGCCAAAAGCACTGCTTTTTAAAGGCTCTACACACGCCAATGGCCAAAAGCATTGATTGTAAAGGCTCTACTCATTCCAAGGGCCAAAAACACTGCAATTTAAAGGCTCTACTCTCGTCAAGGGCCAAAAACACTGCTTTTTAAAGGCTCTACTGACTCCAAGGGCCCAAAACACTGCTGCTTAAAGGCTTCTACTCATGCCAAGGGACAAAAACACTGCGTTTTAAAGGCTCTACTCACACCAAAGCCCAAAAGCACTGTATTTTAAAGGCTCTACTCACTCCATCGGCCAAAAGCAATGTATTTTAAAGGCTCTACTCATTCCAAGGGCGAAAAACAATGCTGTTTACAGACTCAACTCACGTCAAGGGCCTAAAACGCTGCATTTTAAAAGCTCTACTCATGCCAAAGGACAGAAACAAGGCTTTTTAAAGGCTCTACTCATGCCAAAGGAGGAAAATACAGCTTTTTAAAGGTTCGACTCACGCCAAAGAACAAAAACATAGCTTTTAAAGGCTCTACTCATGCCAAGGACCAAAAGCACTGCATTTTAAAGGCTCTACTCACGCCAAAGGCCAAAAGCACTGTATTTTATAGGCTCTATTCACTCCAAAAGCCAAAAGCGCTGCTATTTAAAGGCTCTACTCACGCCAAGGAACCAAAACACTGCTTTTTAAAGGCCCTACTTACGCCAAGGGCCAAAAGCACTGTATTTTAAAGGCTCTACTCACTCCAAGGGCAAAAAACAAAGCTGTTTAAAGGCTCTACTCACTCCAATGGCCAAAAGCATTGTATTTTAAAGGCTCTACTTACTCCAAGGGCTAAAAGTACTGTATTTTAAAGGCTCTACTCACTCCAAGGGCCAAAAGCACTGTATTTTAAAGGCTGTGCTCACTCCAAAGGACAAAAACACTGCTGTTTAAAGGATCTACTCACGTCAAGGGCCAAAACCAATGCTTTTTAAAGGCTCTACTCACGTCAAGGGCAAAAGCACTGTATTTTAAAGGCTCTACTCACGCCAAGGGGCAAAAACACTGCTTTTTAAAGGCTCTACTCACTCCAAGGGCCAAAAACACTGTTTTTAAAGGCTCTACTCACTCCAAGGGCCAAAAGCTCTGTATTTTAAAGGCTCTACTCATGCCAAGGGACAAAAACACTGCTTTTAAAGGCTCTACTCACGCCAAGGGACAAAAACACTGCTTTTTAATGGCTCTACTCATGCCAAGGGCCAAATGCACTGTATTTTAAAGGCTCTACTCACTCCAAGGGCCAAAAGCACTGATTTTTAAAGGCTCTACTCACGCCAAGGGCCAAAAGCACTGCATTTTAAAGGCTGTACTCACTCCAAGGGCCAAAAGCACTGATTTTTAAAGGCTCTACTCACGCCAAGGGTCAAAAGCACTGTATTTTAAAGGCTGTACTCACTCCAAGGGCCTAAAGTACTGTATTTTAAAGGCTCTACTCACGCCAAGGGCCAAAAACACTGTATTTTAAAGGCTCTACTCACTCAAAGGGCTCAAAGCACTGTATTATAAAGGCTCTACTCACTCCAAGGGCCAAAAGCACTGTATTTTAAAGGCTCTACTCACTCCAAGGGTCAAAAGCACTGTATTTTAAAGGTTGTACTCACTCCAAGGGCCAAAAGCATTGTATTTTAAAGGCTCTACTCACGCCAAGGGTCAAAAGCACTGTATTTTAAAGGCTGTATTCACTCCAAGGGCCTAAAGTACTGTATTTTAAAGGCTCTACTCACTCCAAGGGCCAAAAACACTGCTGTTTAAAGACTCTACTCACTCCAAGGGCCCAAAGCACTGTATTTTAAAGGCACTACTTAATCCAAGGGCCAAAAGCACTGTATTGTAAAGGCTCTACTCACTCCAAGGGTCAGAAGCACTGTATTTTAAAGGCTGTACTCACTCCAAGGGCCAAAAGCACTGTATTTTAAAGTCTCTACGGACGCCAAGGGACCAAAACACTGCTTTTTAAAGGCCCTACTCACGCCAAGGGCCAAAAGCACTGTATTTTAAAGGCTCTACTCACTCCAAGGGCCGAAAGCACTGTATTTTAAAGGCTCTACTCACTCCAAGGGCCAAAAACACTGCTGTTTAAAGCATCTACTCACGTCAAGGGCCAAAAACAATGCTTTTTAAAGGCTCTAATCACTCCAAGGGCAAAAAGAACTGTATTTTAAAGGCTCTACTCACTCCAAGGGCAAAAAAACACTGCATTTTAAAGGTTCTACTCACTCGAAGGGCCAAAAGCACTGTATTTTAAAGGCTCTACTCACGCCAAGGGCCAAAAGCAAGGTATTGTAAAGGCTCTACTCACACCAAGGGACAAAAACACTGCATTTTAAAGGCTCTGCTCACACCAAGGAACAAAAACACTGCTTTTTAAAGGCTCTACTCACTCCAAGGGCCAAAAACACTGCTGTTTAAAGGCTCTACACATGCCAAGGGACAAAAACACTGCATTGTGAAGGCTCTACTCACTCCAAGGGCCAAAAGCACTGCATTTTAAAGGCTCCACTCACTCCAAGGGCCAAAAGTAATGCTTTTTAAAGGCCCTACTCACACCAAGGGCCAAAAGCACTGTATTTTAAAGGCTCTACTCACTCCAAGGGCCCAAAGCATTGTATTTTAAAGGCTCTTCTCACTTCAAGGGCCAAAAGCACTGTATTTTAAAGGCTCTACTCACTCCAAGGGCCAAAAGCACTGTATTTTAAAGTTTCTACTCACTCCAAGGGCCAAAAACACTGCTTTTTAAAGGCTCTACTCACTCCAAGGGCCAAAAACACTGCTTTTTAAAGGCTCCACTCACTCCAAGGGCCAAAAGCACTGCGGTTTAAAGGCTCTACTCACGCCAAGGGACAAAAACATTGCTTTTAAATGGCTCTACTCACGCCAAGGGCCAAAAGCCCTGTTTTTTAAAGGCTCTACTAACGCCAAGGGACAAAAACACTGCTGTTTAAAGGCTCTACTCCAAGGGCCCAAAGCACTGTATTTTAAAGGCTCTACTCATTCCAAGGGCCAAAAGCACTGTATTTTAAAGGCTCTACTTACTCCTAGGGCCAAAAGCACTGTATTTTAAAGGCTCTACTCATGCTAAGTGCCAAAAACACTCTATTTTAAAGGCTCTACTAACACCAAGGGACAAAAAACGCTGCTTTTTAAAGGCTCTACTAACGCCAAGGGCCAAAAGCCCTGTATTTTAAATGCTCTACTATCGCCAAGGGACAAAAACACTGCTGTTTAAAGGCTCTACTCCAAGGGCCCAAAGCACTGTATTTTAAAGGCTCTACTTACTCCAAGGGCCAAAAGCACTGTATTTTAAAGGCTCTACTCACTCCAAGGGCCAAAAACACTGCTGTTTAAAGGATCTACTCATGTCAAGGGCCAAAAACAATGCTTTTTAAAAGCTCTACTCACTCCAAGGGCAAAAAGAACTGTATTTTAAAGGCTCTACTCATTTCAAGGGCCAAAAACTCTGCTTTTTAAAGGCTCTACTCACTCCAAGGGCCCAAAGCACTGTATTTTAAAGACTCTACTCACGCCAAGGGCCAAAAGCAAGGTATTTTAAAGGCTCTACTTACGCCAAGGGACAAAAACACTGCTTTTTAAAGGCTCTACTGACGCCAAGGGCCAAAAGCACTGTATTTTAAAGGCTCTACTCACTCCATGGGCCAAAAGCACTCTATTTTAAAGGGGCTCTATTAGGAAAATCATGCTGCTAGAGCCCCACATATGCGTGAATAGCCTTTAAAAAGGCTATTGAGGCACCGGTAAAGTTATATTAAACTACCCCCCCCCCCCCCCCCGTTTTAAAATAATAACCTAAAAAAGAATGTGCTCTACTTACCAAACGTGCACGCTGGCCGGGCATTCAGGGTGTGTCTTCATCTTCATCCACGCCTCTTCTTCCTCCGATGTCTTCGGGTCCCGTCCTCCTCTGGCGCTCGCGAACAGACTTTGAAAAATAAAATGACCTGGGCGAATGCGGCTTCTACTACGGCTACTGTGCATGCGCCCAGCTCATTTTTTTTTTTTCAAAGTCCGTTCGCGAGCACCGGAGGAGGATGGGACCTGAAGACATCGGAGGAAGAAGAGGCGTGGATGAAGATGAAGACACACCCTGAATGCCCGGCCAGCGTGCACGTTCGGTAAGTAGATAACATTCTTTTTTAGGTTATTTTAAAATGGGGGGGTAGTTTAATATAACATTTACGGTGCCTGAATAGCCTTTTTAAAGGCTATTCATGTACATGTGGGGCTCTAGCAGCATGATTTTGCTGATAGAGCCCCTTTAAAGGCTCTACTCACACCATTGTCCAAAAGCACTGCATTTAAAGGCTCTACTCATGCCAAGGGACAAAAACACTGCTTTTTAAAGGCTCTACTCACGCCAAGGGCCAAAACCACTGTATTTTAAAGGCTCTACTCATGCCAAGGGACAAAAACACTGCTTTTTAAAGGCTCTACTCACACCAAGGGCCAAAAGCCCTGTATTTTAAAGGCTCTACTCACTCCAAGGGCCAAAAGCGCTGCTGTTTAAAGGCTCTACGGACGCTAAGGGACCAAAACACTGCTTTTTAAAGGCCCTACTCACGCCAAGGGCCAAAAGCACTGTATTTTAAAGGCTCTACTCACTCCAAGGGCCCAAAGCACTGTATTTTAAAGGCTCTACTCACTCCAAGGGCCAAAAGCACTGTATTTTAAAGGCTCTACTCACTCCAAGGGCCAAAAACACTGCTGTTTAAAGGATCTACTCACGCCAAGGGCCAAAAACAATGGTTTTTAAAGGCTCTACTCAATCCAAGGGCAAAAAGAACTGTATTTTAAAGGCTCTACTCACTCCAAGGGCAAAAAGAACTGTATTTTAAAGGCTCTACTCACTCCAAGGTCCAAAAACACTGCTTTTTAAAGGCTTTTCTCACTCCAAGGGTCAAAAACACTGTATTTTAAAGGCTCTACTCACTCCAAGAGCCAAAAACACTGCTTTGTAAAGGCTCCACTCACTTTAAGGGCCAAAAACGCTGTTATTTAATGACTCTACTCACTCTAACAGGACTTGAGCACCATATCTCTGGATGGGCAGAGAGAAGTCTGGGTAGTGATAGTGGCGGGGGAGACCCAGGTTAGAGCCCAAAACAAGGGAAAGAAGCTTAGGTGCTCCGGAGCTGGTTGTGCATATGTCTGGTTCGATGCATTACCAGGCCTGCCAAAACTTTAAGGCACAGATCCAGTTAGAGATCTGACTTACCATTCAATTATGAATAGGTGGAGTCATTAAATTCTGTAGAAATTCAGTCTTTGCCTGCGATTGTCTGGTGCAACTATGGTTCTTATTCTGCTGAGAGAAGGACTTTCAAACTGATCTTCTGGTTCTGACTGCTGGCTATTTCTCCTGGTTTCCCCCTTAGCTTATGACTTGGAATTGGTACTGACTAGAGATGAGCGAACACTGTTCGGATCAGCCAATCCGAACAGCACGCTCCCATAGAAATGAATGGAAGCACCTGTGACGCTGACTTTGCCGGAAGCCGGCCGGCGTCACAGGTGCTGCCATTCATTTCTATGGGAACAAAAAATAGTGTCAAACGACAGGATCACTTATGGGTAAAATATAAATATTTTATTGAAATATATAGAAACAAAATATAACAAAAGATAATAATATAATAAATATGGGAAGGACCAAATAAACCAATGATACCATAATATGGGAGGCTCAATGTTATACTGTGCAAATAGTAAACTAAGCTAGGTCATATATGTAAGGTGTGCAGTCCACATTCAATTAACTCAATTCCACAAATAAATGTTACATTGTAACGTAAGATAACAATAATCAAGTGAAACACATAACATTAAAACATGTGACATAAATAAATATAAAACCCAAACAGTAAAAGTGTATAAAGAACAAGCACAGAGTACTGTTATAAGAGATAATAGTGAGCCTACCCAGCTATGGAACGCCCTTTGCTGGTTTTATTTTTTATTTTACTAGTGAATCTGCTGCCTGATACTCTTTGGTTTTGTGACTTGGGTCCTGAGCAGCCAAGTCCAATCTGCCTTGAAGTGGGCTCTGGTGAAAACATTGAGGGGGGCCTTAGTATAAACTTGAGCGAGGGGAAGGCCTGGACCCCTTTGCAAATGTTTGTTCTGCTGAGCATGCGCCTTCTTGACCCAAAAATATCTGTAGGCCCCACTTCCCCAACACACCCATGGAACTGGTTAATGATTTGAATCTCATTCCCTGCCTATAAGATATGCTGCCAACTGACTATAGCATGTCCCATCAAAGGTTCATAATTTACAGTGTTATACTAATGAGATTTGTTAATATTCAGTTTTCTTTAATCCCACAGCAGAACATTTCAAAACCAAAACCATAACTTAAAGTGCAATAATTTGTGAAATACAAAGAATAAATAATACCTACCTTGAGCTCTTGTAAGTGCTTCTGGCTGATTGTGGTGCTCTGTTGCAATGATGACAGTGTTTACAAGAATAATGATGATAACAAGCCAATAAAAGAATCTGGACTTTACAAGAGCGCGGCTTTTTCGGCGAAGGAGACGATGCCACTGGCGCCACTGCCGACTAAAAACAACATTTAACAGATAATAACACTTTGAGCCTTTGTACATATAATAGATTTACTGTTTTGCATTGCTTCTTTTATTTAATAATAGAATTAACTTACAAAAAGTAGATGCATTTGTTGATTCCCTCCATTTCATATAGACTTTCAGTTTCTGATCCACCCTCTTCTAACTGCAAAAGACCTAAAATATGGACAAAGAAAAAACATTGCGGACATTCAGAGACACTGCATTTCTCTCCAATACAATGTAAGCTTCTTAAAATGCTAATAGTGTAGTTTTTTTTACAATATTTAACAACACCACTTTGGGGTTTACATATTATATTACAGTGGTGGCGACCCTTTTTGAGACCGAGTGCCCAAACTGCAACTCAAATCCCAATAAATTATTGTGACGTGCCAACACGGCAATTTAACCTTAAAATTCTGTGGATCTACAATTGCAAACCCACAAATTACAGTCGCGTGACTGGGGCTTTACAGAGCTTGTACTGAAAGATAAAGGTCTCTGCATTTGTTACTTCTGAACAATTAATGTTCACTACTTACATTGTTATATAGTGACCATGCAACGTTATTACAGCCTGTACTAATATCATGTCTGCTATAAAACAGATGCTGTGTGAGATAAATAGTGAGGGGAACCCAGACAGTACAATCTGGCTCACAGTGGGCACCACACACAGTACAATCTGCCCAGCGCCGCACCTCCCATGAGGCGACCTGAAGCGAGCGCTTCAGGCGGCGCTATGGCAGGGCCTCAGGGAGGGCGGCATTTTTTCTTACCTAAGCCAGTCCAGGACAAGCTGTCCTGGACTGGCTTAGTACGGAGCGGTGGATTGGGGAGGCCGCTGAAGCAGCGCTGCTCTGGCAGCCTCCCCTCACACTCAGGCAGAGAGCAGGCCTGCTCTCTGCCTGCAAACGGCGCTAAGCCCCGCCCCCTCCCACTCAGGCAGAGAGCAGGCCTGTTCTCATGCCTGTGAACGGTGCTAAGCCCCGCCCCTCAATAAGCCCTGCCCCTCCGCTAAGCCCCGCCCCTCCCCGGCGGGGGGGGCGGCTTTCTCTCGTTCGCTTCGGGCGGCGAGAGGGGCAGGTTCACCCCTGAATCTGCCCCACAGTGGCCCCCACACAGTACAATCTGCCCCACAGTTTCCAACCCACACAGTAAATTCTGCCCCGCAGTGGCTCCCGAAACGTGCGTAGGGGATTCCTGGAGTTCTGTCTCTCTCTGGTAATACTTTTACTTGGTTATTTTGCCACCATGGGTTTGTTCTAAATGAGTGAGTGGGCAACTTTTAGTTCCGTACTCCCTGATTGATATTCATGTATATTTGCAATCATGCATTTTGGTCTCTTTATATTTCTTTGCACTTTGCCTATCTACTAGATGTACAGTCATGGCCAAAAGTTTTTAGAATGATACAAATATTAATTTTTACAAAGTCTATTGCTTCAGTTTTTCTAATGGCAATTTGCATATACTCCAGAATGTTATAAAGAGTGATCAGCTTAACAGCAATTACTTGCAAAGTCAATATTTGCCTAGAAAATGAACTTTATCCCCCAAAACACATTTCAACATCATTGCAGCCCTGCCTTAAAAGGACAACTAACATCGTTTCAGTGATTGCTCCATTAACACAGGTGTGGGTGTTGATGAGGACAGGGCTGGAGATCAATCTGTCATGATTAAGTAAGAATGACACCACTGGACACTTTAAAAGGAGGTTGGTGCTTGGCATTATTGTTTCTCTTCTGTTAACCATGGTTATCTCTAAAGAAATACGTTGTTAGGATTGTGCAGTAACTGCGGCCATGATATGGGCATCGCTGTATGTTCCTCTGCACAATCCAGGGTTGCAGGGGTTAATCTGCCTTGCAACAGCCGGGCGTGGTCGACTAGTTGATCGACATGTGTGTCGACCAATGGACGCTCAGATTGGGCAGCTGGGCTATTTGCTGGTGACCGCCCCTTGCCTATATAATGGGGCTGGTCTGGACGCCCGGCGCTCTAAGATCAAATCCAAATCCTAACTTGAATTGATGTGTGTGTGGTGCTTGGGTTCCAGCCTGTCAACACTTAGTGGCCCTAGTTAGAATAATCCCCTGAGTTAGCAATGCCATTTGTAGTTGGGCAGCATGCTGCCTGGTGTGTGTGAGTTGTCAGTCTGTGACCAGTTGTTAGGCTGTAGCTGCATTGGGGGTTGGGTGGCTGGAAGCACACAGGGTTTGTTGGTCTCTGGCTAGTCCAGGAGTGCTGGCTAGCCAGTTAGTTTATTTGTGCGGCTTCTCTGACTGCACAGGGCTCTGTGAACGGTAACAGAGCACACCTGGTCCTTTTATTAAGCTGGCAGTGACAGTAACTGTTAGACAGTGTTCACACCAAGTTGTTTTAGCAGTCAGTAGCCCAAAGGGCTCCGTAGGGTTTAGTTTTTTTTTTTTGTTTTTTTTAATAAACCCTGCTGACCATAACACACGTGCAGTCATCATTGCACTGCACAAAAATGGCCTAACAGGGAAGAGTATCGCAGCTAGAAAGATTGCACCTCAGTCAACAATCTATCGCATCATCAAGAACTTCAAGGAGAGAGGTTCTTTTGTTGGCAAAAAGGCTCCAGTGTGCCCAAGAAAGACCAGCAAGCACCAGGGCCGTCTCTTAAAAGTGTTTCAGCTGCGGGATCAGGCTACCAGCAGTGCAGAGCTTGCTGAGGAATGGCAGCAGGCAGGTGTGAGTGCATCTGCACGCACTGTGAGGCGGAGACTCTTGGAGCAAGGCCTGGTCTCAAGGATAGCAGCAAAGAAGCCACTTCTCTCCAGAAAAAACACCAGGGACAGACTGATATTCTGCAAAAGGTACAGGGAGTGGACTGCTGAGGACTGGGGTAAAGTCATTTTCTCTGATGAATCCCCATTTTCGATTGTTTGGGACATCTGGAAAACAGCTTATTCAGAGAAGATGAGGTGAGCGCTACTACCAGTCTTGTCTCATGCCAACTGTAAAGACCAAAAGCCATTGTTAATGAATATTGAATTGTAATTAAAGGTTATTTTTCTCAGGTCCAGTCCGCGTACATTAAATTGTGTTAAAGTTCATATCTCTGACAAGTCACATTTGCTTGCTGCATTAGAAGGGTTATGTTTTATTTTTTGTTTGTTTGTTTGTTTGTTTCTAGGGGGGAGTAAAGACAACTTAAGACAACTTTAAAAAAAAAAAAAAGGGAATTTTTTTTTCTCTTGTTAATATGAATCTATTGATAACTTTTTGATTGAGCTCTATTATAGATGGTCTTGGATTTGGGAAAGATGGTGGATCCTGTATCAGATATGCCACAGTCACCGAATATGAGGTAAACCATGCACGGGTAGAACTATTATGGGACTCTAAGGGTCTCAGCTGAACTTGAAGCCATCGCTTGAACATGGTACAATGTCTGAGGGTAGGTGTTTGATATAGTAGAATTATGGTCCGATCTGGAGGGCAAGAACTTTTTGTGTGATGGAGACCCTGCTCATAGGTGGGTATAGTCAGAAGTCATGGCACACACCAAGGCTGATATGAAAGAAAGTAGAGGTAGCATGTGGGCAGACACTGCCACTAGCCCAGTTGCATAAGCCTAGGGGACATGTTTTGCTGATAAGGGGTCACCATCCTAGACCCAAACCTTTTAGCTCTCTTTTCAGGTTTTACAACACTGATGTACCGAAAATGGTCCAGCAGGAAAGAAGGCAATGATCATAGAGGATGTATAAGTCCTGATGTCTGGTGGTAAGAGAGTATGTACTGAGAACATTGTTCCCACTTATGGCATAAGCAGCATTAAGTGTACTGTTTAGAAGTAGCCATGTGTGACCTGGTGAGCGGAGGATGGGCAGCTGCAGGATCTAACATCACTATAGTCAGATGTAGTCAGATGTTATGTATTAAATACAATGTAGGCCAAAAAGTGAGAAGTTTCTTAGAGCCAGGCCTGAAGCCCTTGTACCTGTTCCAGGGATTGCAGGTTAACTATATGGAGTTACTAAAGGTGGGACAGTATAAGTATGTGCTTGTTTGTATGGTTATTTTGTTTCGTGATGATCTGGGGCGTATCTGGTGAGGAAGCCGCCATAGACAAGACAGGTAATGAGAAAATGTTTACCATGGGGATATACAAGTGTTTCTAACCCCCGTACTGTTACCAGAGTATTGGAAGGTATTTATCGGTTGTCACTTGTATTTTCTGTAAAGTACATAAAAGACGGGAAAACTGACCCTAAGCCTAGATTTGGATTGTATTTTTACGAATCATCAAAAACACATGATTAATGTATATTCTTGAGTTTTTCCCTTTTCCCTCTAGGGTTTGAGTCAGTGGAAGAAACTTATCAACTAAAACCCAAAGATTGGATGGTAATAAAGAGATATATGAGATTCAATGGTTACTTCCAGTTCCTGTTGATAACCAGTACAGCTGTGAGATTATAAGGAAAACCTTAAACCTTTGCCCACTCGATAATGTTCTTAAGGACAAACTGGACAATAAGCTGTTAGAGGATATGGACCTTGAGAAAAGAACCTAAAAGACTGTTGGATTGTTGGATGAATTTGCACTTATATTCCTGTTATGTTTATGCAACGTACAGACTGATCCTGCTGATCCTGTTAGTGATATCCAACAGTGTAATCCCGTGTCTAAAGGGGATGATAAACAAGACTGTGGATTTGGACAATGAGACCTGAGACTGATATGGAGACAACAATAAAAGTGTATGACGATGTGGAAGTTTCCCCCTGAGAATACACGGAGTAGCATTAGGGACAGCTAGGATCTGACTTCTCTATGTGAAAGTCCTTTAAGTGGGAACTTATCCACAAGGGATAAGCTGTCACCCAAGGGGTGAAGGAACAGTGTACCGCATTGGGACAGATCAGTAGGCCCCAGAGGAGCAGGGAAAGGAAAATTAGTATTTAGGGGGGAATGTCAGAGCTCAGGTCACGATTATCCTTTTATATTTTACGTTATGTTGAAATACTAATTTTGCTTTAAAACTAAAGACTATCAGCTTTGGAATAAAGAATGTATTCTAAGATGGCACTGACTCTCATGTTTTGCTGAATTCCTTAGATTGTAACTACAACCTGTTATACGTCACGATCAAGAGCCAATCATGTGAAGAATTTCATGTTATATTATGTATTAACCCGTGCTTTTCCTTTCCTGTATAAATAGGTGTGACGTGAAATAAACGTGGTTCAGTGCTAGCCGAGGCGATGATATAGCATTAGCTGGGATTGAAAACGGAACTGAGAGTCTGTGTCATTCTTAGCGCGGTGCACACATGCTAATACTAATTTGGATCTGACTGATTGACCCGTGCTGTCGAATTCGACCCTGACAATTTATTGATCTATTGATGAATATCTGTCATTATTGCAGTGACAACCTCTTTTACATCTATTTAGTGTATTTTGCGGTGTAACATAGCTTGCTAATTTATATTTTGTGGTGCAGCATGGTTTGCTCACCTCTGTGGTGCCTATAGCATACACTCTTGGTTGTCCCTGGCTGTATTTTACTGCTTTATATACTTGATATTCTTTCTAGCTGCGCATTAATGTTGCTATACCCAATTTTTCCTTTTAGACTTACCTTTGTGTATACTTGTTGTACTTACCTGAGTCGGTCCTTCAGTCTGATGGTATGCTGTTCTACCTTTTATATTGTTTGTTACGATTTGTCTAATAAAGTTTTTGCATTTTGATTATTATTTTTTGTGGCCTAGTCATTTTCTTTGTTTTTTTTGCTGTATACTCCACAGTAGCCTCCCTCCCCTCACAGTATTAAATGCTCCACAGTAGTCCCCCTCCCCACACAGCATGAAATGGTCCAAAGTAGCCCCCTCCCCACACAGCATGGAATGGTCCACAGTAGTCCCTCTCCTCACACATCATGAAATGGTCCACAGTAGACAATACACACACAAATACAATTACTTGAAGAGCCACAGTGCATCCGGCAGCCTCCTGTTCACTGCAGGCGCTGATTACTTACGTCATCACGTACAGACTACAGACTTTCTATGTCATTTCAGGGCGCATTATGATGTGCCCAGCTTGTATCAGAGATGAACACTGCAAAAGCTGTTGTGTCCAGGATACCTGCTTAATAGAGATGAGCGAACACCGTTCGATCGAGTAGCTATTCGATCGAATATCAGGCCGTTCGAGGTATTCGATTCCAATCGAATACCAGGCCGCATACGCAGTAAAAATTTGTATCCCTTCCCACCTTCCCTGGCGCTTTTTTTGCACCAGTAACTGCGCAAGGGAGGTGAGACCGGAACTACGACAATGGAGGCAGTTAAAAAAAATGAAAAAAACCATTGGCTGCTGAAAACATGTAACCTCCCATTTATAAGAACGGCCGCCGGCATATTCACCATTTTTGCGATCAGAGATAGGGAGAGAGACATAGCTGCAGAGGGCTAGATAGGAATTAGCTTGTAGTAGGCAGGGAAAAACCGAAGTAAAATAACATCTCTTTTCAGAGCTATATACTAAAGGGAGAGGAGTATAGAGTTATTGCTATATAGTGTCAAACTTTTTCTTTTTTTTACGTGTCCGCACACCAAATTTAAGGCATCTCCAGAAGTTACTTGTTGCTTATACACCTGAGAGAGAAAGTGACGTGACGTAACAGCATGTGGTAAAGATGGAGCAGGGCTGGGAGGGTGAGGTAAGCAGAGGACGGGCAGGAGCCTGAGGGGATGGCCGGGACTGGAGGAGTCACGAGAGCTGATACCGGTATGTAAGAAGGGGGTGGATAGATGGAGTGCGACCCGTGCTGTGGTGTGACGTCATTGCATTGCTGCCTTAGGTGTCGCACGGTGAGGTCATAAGGGCGCAGCAGGAACCACGTGCGGTGATTTATTAACCGATTTAGGGAATTTACTGTGAAGGGCTTGTGCTAGAGTGGAAACCATGTAACCATGTAGTGTAATGACTAGCTGTGCCTTAAGGTGAACTCACATTGTGCAGTTAAAACTACTTTGGGAAAAACTGTATAATGCGGTTTTTGTGTCGTTGCTGATTCCCCTCAACTCTGCTGCATAGAGTCTCAATCCACCATGATTCACCCCAACTCTGCTGGTTAGAGTCTCAATCCACCCCGATTCCCCCCAACTCTGCTGGTTACAGTCTCAATCCACCCTGATTCCCCAAAACTCTGCTGGTTAGAGTCTCAATGCACCCTGATTCCCCCAAACCCTGCTGGTTAGTCTCAATGCACCCTGATTTCCCCAAACCCTGCTGGTTAGTCTCAATGCACCCTGATTTCCCCTCAACTCTGCTGGATAGAGTCTCAATCCACCCTGATTCACCACAACTCTGCTGGTTACAGTCTCAATCCACCCTGATTCCCCAAAACTCTGCTGGTTAGAGTCTCAATGCACCCTGATTCACCCCAACTCTGCTGGTTAGAGTCTCAATCCACCCCGATTCCCCCCAACTCTGCTGGTTACAGTCTCAATCCACTTTGATTCCCCCAAACTCTGCTGGTTAGAGTCTCAATGCACCCTGATTCCCCCAAACCCTGCTGGTTAGTCTCAATGCACTCTGATTTCCCCAAACTCTGCTGGTTAGAATCTCAATGCACCCTGATTTCCCCGAACTCTGCTGGTTAGAGTCTCTACTCACTCCAAGGGCCAAAAACACTGCTGTTTAAAGGCTCTACTCACTCCAAGGGCCAAAAACACTGCTGTTTAAAGGCTCTACTCACTCTAAGGGCCAAAAACTAAATCTCTGCTGTTTAAAGGCTCAACTCACTCAATGGACCAACAAATCTCTGCTGGTGCAAGGCTGAACTAAGTTGAAGGGCCTAAAACTCTGCAGGAAAAAGGCTGAAGTCACCTCAAGGGCCTCGATCTCTGCTGGTAGCTCAGCTTAAGGGCCTGTAACTTAATTTTGAAGGCCCTTCACGTTAAGGGCCATAAAAGTGAATTTTGGAAGGACTTACCACATCACACACACACACACACACACACATCCACAATGACAGTTCAGGGTGGGTACTGTTGGATTTACCATTGCCTATTCCATCTGTGGTTGTCACATCCACATCTGTGGTTGTCGCTCATCTCTACTGCTTAACAGTTTTTGGAGTGTGTGTCTCTGCTGACATAAGCTGAGCCCAACATCAGACACTAAAATGGGGTTTCTCTGGAAAAATTGCAATTTTCACTTTTCATTATCAGTTGCACATTCATTTCTGAATGAATTAAATTAATACAACACTCAAGGGTTAAAAATACTAACTACAGGGGGCCACACGGTGACTCAGTGGTTAGCACTGTAGCCCTGCAGCGCTGGGTCTTGGTGTTCAAATCCTGCCAAGGGCAAAAAAACATCTGCAAGGAGTTTGTATGTTCTCCCCGTGTTTGCATGGAGTTCCATCCCATATTCCAAAGACATACTGATAGGGAAAAATAAAATGTACATTGTGAACTCTATATGGGGCTCACAATCTACATTTAAAAAAAAAAATACTAACTACAGCACTTGATAAATCCCTTCAAGGGTATAGTTTCCAAAGTGGGGTCACATGTCTGGATTCCACTTTACTATCAATTCAGTGGCTCTGCAAAATTGATATGAAATCCAAAAAGAAAACCAGTGCTCCTTCTCATCTGTGGCCTGCTTTGCCCAAACAACAGTTTATACCCATGTATGACATTAAGTATGTTGTCCTGGGTAAATTGCTGTTTGGGCACACAGGAGAATGCAGGTGTGAAGGAGCGTAATGCGCTTTTGGAGCTCAGAATTAGATTCTTGGTTTTTGGATGCCATGTCATGTTTGCAGAGACTCTAAAAAGGGGTAACTTCTTGGGGAATTCCAGTTTACTGGCACTTCCAGGGCTCTGAAAAAAACAACATGGTGTCCAGGATGTCCCTCTAAATCTATACTCCAAAATCTAAAAAACTCTCTTTTATTAAAAAAAAAATATATATATATATATATATATATATATATATATATATATATATATATTTATGTTTACCACTAACATGAGGTACAATGCATCTCAATGTTATTTCCATATAAAGTGACATTTAGTATGTCAGTTTTGAAAAATCTGCTGCATCCTTAATGCACTTATGGGCTGTGTCATTCAGACCCAGGCCCAGGAAAGGTCATCAAACATAAAAAAACAATGTTATCATTCTGGTTCCAAAGTGCTTGCACTACTCCTATCAAGGGTTTAAGATTGAACACCAGTCCCCCAGCAAGAAGTCTCTTTTCCGCTCCACATCTCCCACTCCTAACTCATTAGGTCTTTCTGTACAACACCTTCTTGATGAGGATTCCTCCTGCTCAGATGGCCAATCTTCTCTGCAAGCATGCAGACCCAACAGATATATGTCAGTGGGTGCTCCCTTACCCCAAAATAGTGCCTCTCCCAACTTACTGCCACACTCCTTGGAGTCACCCTGAGTTGAAAACCCTACTAGCACTTTTTTCTTGTAAGAGGGACATGGACGATCTCTACTCCAATATAAAGATGCCTGGTGCCACAACCTTAAAATCGTGAAAAATAATGTATCCTTCCTTCACACTTGGTGGAAGAGGTGTAATCCTTCAAATCCTCAGTTATGTCCTTCATACAAGACTTACAACATGCTTCAACATCTCTCTCTGCCCAAAACACGACACTTACTCCTCCATTTTGAAGACATTGAGAACAGGAACCGGAGAAACAGTATCTAAATCAGAGACCTTCCTAAAGCCAACTTAAACTGCTGACCTAGTACCCACGTTTACTGGCATTTTCAACCCTCTGCTGAAGCACTGATTCCAGAAAGCCTACAGGAATATAGTTAATGGATCTGCAGGATCCATTACCATGCAATTAGTGCCGTTTTAACACATTGGAAGTGTGCAAGTGTTTCATAAGTGGGCCCCCCATCACCACAACCTAGAGATACCTAACCTGCACAAATTCTAATACCCCCTCAATGGCCCCATAATGCCCCCTCATAATGTCTTTTATCAGGTAATGCCCACATTTTCATATTCCTCTTGCAGACTCATATCCCCCAACCCCCTGGATGCCCCCACATAGTCATGTACCCCCCCAGTTGCTCTCACTCTGTCATGTCCACCTTGGGTTGCCCCCACAGGATGATGTCCCCCCAGGTTGCCCCCACTGTATGATGTTCCCCCAGGTTGCCCCTACAGTATATCCCCCACAGTGTCATGTCCCTCTCAGATTTCCTCCACATATATCATATCCATATCATATCATATCATATCATTTCCTCCACATATATCATATTCCTCCTCCATATATCATATCCCACCAGGTTGTTCCCACAGTATGTCCTCTCACATTGTCATGTCTCTCTCCATGTTGTCCCTACCGTATCATATGTCTCACAATATGACCCCCACATAATGTCCACGTTATTTTTTCTTTGTTAGCGATGCTGATTCCTCCTACAACTGGGGCTGCTACATTAGCCCCAGTTGCAAGAGGAATACATCCTCCTGCACCTTGTATACACAGTATACAGAGTTGATCTGGGTCCCAGCAGCTCTTGGATGACACTAAGCTCGGCGGATCATGTGACCGCCGAGTCAGAGGGTGGCCACATCATGGTCACGTGATCGGTCGGGAGCAGCGTATTGCAAGAGTTTCTGGGTCCTACAGGACCCAGATCAGCTCAGTAAGCTGTATATACAGTGTGCAGGAGGCTGTATTCCTCCTGCAACTGAGGCTAAATGTAACAGCCCCAGTTATAGGAGAAATCAGCCTCCAGTACAAAAAAAAAAAAGTGATCAGTAGAGTTGAGCGAGTACTGTTCGGATCAGCCAATCCGAACAGCACGCACGCATTGAAATCAATGCACGCAGCCGGCACGCGGGGGGTTAAGCGGCCGGCTGCCGTCAAACTGGAAGTACCAGGTGCTTCCATTCATTTCAATGCGTGCGTGCTGTTCGGATCGGCTAGTGATCAGATATCCCCAAAGGTCTCTTATCACTTTATGGGGACACAATCCGAAAAAAATAAAAATATAATAAAAAAGTTAAAAAAAATGTAAATAAAATAATAATAAAAAAATTAATAATACGCCAATAATACGCAAATTAAAAATTACCGTAATGGAGAGGAAAAACTATATTATAAAGTTTTTTAGTGACACTTTGTGTTATTAAATAAAAAAAAATAATAATAAATTGAAAACCAGACACAATTTCCCTCCTATTTTGTTTATATTTTCCCGGATATAAAAAAAATTAAAACACATTTGAAAATAAAAACAACATAAAAATAAAGCCCTGTGTCCCCGAAAAAAGACGCAAAAATTAGTTGACTGAGACATACGAAAAAAATGTTACAGACCCCAAAACCGCACATACAAAATAAACCTAAAATGTGTCTGGTCCTGGACCACAAATTGGCCCGGTACTGAAGTGGTTAAAGTCTATGGGCGGTCCGGAAGTGGTTAACAAATCCACCGCCCATTCCCATCTAATGTTATATCTATCCAAATCAATCCCTCTCTCCTTCCCTTAGGGTCTTTTCACACGGAGTAAATGCGCACTCATTTTGGCAAAATACACGTGTAAAAAATATACGTGTAAAAATAAGACTTTCATCGACTTCAATGACATTTTTTTTACACGTGTAAAAAAACACGTAAAAAAACATGTCAAAATACACGCCAAATAACACGTGTAAAATGTCAATGAAGTCAATGGGAGTTTTATTTTTACACATGTATTCTTTATATGTGTATTTTGCCAAAATGAGTGCATGTTTACTCTGTGTGAATGGACCATGACCTATCTGTAGCTACTAGAGATGAGCGAACATTGAAATATTCGATATTCGGTTTGAATAGCCCCTCAATATTCGACTATTCAAACGAATATCGAATCCCATTATAGTGTATGTGGAAAAAAGCTTTGTTTAAGGGGAAACCACTATTCGACTAAGGAGGGACATCAAGTCCACTATGACACATCCGCAAATGAGGACACCTCTGGAATGCAACTGGGACAGCAGGGGAAGCATGCTTGGGGGCATCTAACATGCCCAAGTCCCTGTATTATGCCACTAATAATGCAGGAGCTGACTTTTTCCCATAGGAATGCATTGACCAGCGTTGATTGGCCGAATGCCATACAATGTACAGCATTCGGCCAATCAACACTGGTTCTGCCGGAGGCTCGTCTGTGAGGAGGTGGAGTCTAAGATCGGTCCACAGCAGTCTCCATTGTGGTCCGATCTCAGGTGTAGTAGAGTTGAGTGCACAGCTCTAATACACCTGAGATGTAGCAGAGCTGTTCGCTCAACTCTGCTATACCTGAGATGTAGCAGAGCTGTGCACTCAACTCTGCTACATCTGATATGTAGCAGAGCTGTGCGCTCAACACTGCTACATCGGAGATACAGTAGAGCTGTGCGCTCAACTTTGCTACACCTGAGATCGGACCACAATGGAGACTGCCGTGGACTGATCTTTGACTCCGCCTTTGACCGTACTCTTGCATGTATCTCGGGCTGGCAAGGTTGCTGCACTTGGAAGTCAAGGTATATAGAGCCCCATAGTAAGAGTAAGTTTGAGTAAGATTCCTACCTAAATAAAGCTAATTCCTAGCTAACCCTGCCAGTACATCTATCCCTGTCTAGATCACAGTCTCATATGAACCAAATCTGAAATCCACTATTCGTGTAAAGTAGAGGTCACCTGATTTAGCCAGCCAATTACTTTTTTTGATTTTTTTTTTTTTCGATGCCTACATTTTCCTACTTCCTATCCCACCTCCCATGCACAGTTATTGGTGTAAAAAAAGCACCAGGGAAGGTGGGAGGGGAAACGCATTTTTACTGCGTTTGCTGCATGGTATTCAATTGGAATAGAATATCTCGAACTGCCTGATATTCGATCGAATAGCTATTCGATTGAGCGCTGTTCGCTCATCTCCAGTAGCTACCATTCTCTATTCACCTTCCTCAATCAACTTAAACCACGTTGTAGTCCTGTGCAATAAATTAGACGCTCTTACAAATCACTTTTGCTGTCTCTCTCCATTTTACTCCTACTCCATGAGTCTTTTTCTCTAGTGCAACAAACTTGACATTATCTTCATTTCAAAGTGTTTTAATCTGCTGACTGTCATAGAGAACTGGACTATACAGTTTGATTCAGCCTCTTCTGCTGCTTTAATTCATGATGGCCTACAAAAGTCACCCCCTCCCACAGTTCTGATAATATGTAACCTGAAGGGGTTGATTTACTTCTATCACCACAATGCACTTTTGAGGTCTTTACCCCAGTAAATTTGCTCTCCTTCCCCTTTTTTTTTTTTTAGGTCCAAACTCCTTCCTTTCTCCCTGTGAGTAGCTGTCATTTACCACCTCCCTGGCTCATTCTACTAGTTTTGCAATCACTTTGCATAATGACTTACCAAATTTCTATCTACATTAAAAATGTAGATACACATCAAAACCAAAAGTCATGCACAGTGTCATACCAGCCAAATTATTTTTTTCCGTTCCTCAAAAGATTCTCCTCCCAAGGTGCAATTCCCTTTATTATATAAAATATCTCCTACTCTCACCGGAAATGCCACATCATACCCAAACTAAAGAATCCTTCCCTGCAGTGTAGTGCTCTTATTGGTTAATACTAAATTGAGTCACAAAGACATAGCCTGTAACTGTGTCATACAAACCTTAATAAACCAATAAGAGCTTCTTTTACACTAGAAAAACACTCAGTGCGGTGTGCATCCAGCGCCGCGCCTCTAATGAGGCGAGGTGAGGCAATAGTCTCAGGTAGCATTATGCTGGGGGGTGGCATTTTGAGTAACCTATGCCAAACAAGATGTATGCGACTTGTTCTGGGCTGGCTTAGTGTTTTCAGCGGGGGAGGAGAGAGATGGCTTGGGGCAGCCATGTGGGGACAGCCAGGGCCGGGGGGGGAGGGTGCAGCTCCTTAACCCTGGGATTGGAAGCTCATCTGAATATTTCTGGTGCATTCTGGGAAGAGGAGAAGAGTCGCCTTAATCTTATCGATTGCTGGGAATTGCTGGGTCTCGCTGGTTAGAGGACATCGCAAAACTGCGTGCCTGAGTTTCTACACTTCGTAGACGGCGTCAGACGAGGAAAAACAAAACAAACAAAAAAAAAAAACATATACAAGATCATTCATCCAAATTTAATGAGCAACATGGAAGAGGAGAAAACTCACATGGTGAGCTGCAACACTTGCTATATGTTTACAGATCTGCCGGACCATAAAGCCAACTTCACCTGTATGAAATGTGAACTAGTGGCCCTTTTAGAAGAAAAAGTGCAGAGGTTGGAAGAAAGAATAGTGACGTTGAGAAGCATCAAAGAAAGTGAGGTCTTCATTGATGAAGCTGAAGCAAGCCTCCAGAACACAGTAGGGGATGAAAGTGCTAGAGAGCCTACAGTTGCAGAGAATGATGCAAGTCCCCCGAATACAGTAAGGGAAGAATACTTGAGAGAACCTACAGAGGCAGAAAACTGGACACATGTGACCAAGAGATGCAAATGGATCACAAGGCCATCACCACTCACACAGCTAAGTAACCGATATGAAACTCTCATGCAGGCGGATGAAAATGACAAAAATAACCTATCAGCAAAAGAAGAAACAAAAGTCACCCAGAGACAATCAGGAGCAACAAGAAATGGTGTTGCAAGGAAGAAAAGAAGAGTAGTGGTTATGGGTGACTCACTGCTAAGAGGCACAGAGGCAGCTGTCTGCAGGCCAGACTTAACCGCACGAGAAGTATGCTGCCTCCCAGGAGCAAAAATCAAGGATGTGGCCGATAGGATACCAAGCCTCCTCAGCTCCAAGGACGACTACCCATTCCCTACTGATACATGTGGGTACAAACGACACTGCAAAAAATGATTTACCAACTATCTATAAAGACTTTGAAAATTTGGGGAAGACAGTGAAGGAACTGGATGCGCAGGTAGTATTCTCATCAATCCTCCCAGTTGATGGTCATGGCATCAGGAGATGGAATAGAATACTAGAGGTAAACACCTGGCTTCGACGGTGGTGCCGAGAGCAAGGATTTGGATTTTTGGACCATGGCGTGAATTACCTCTACGATGGACTCCTTGCTAGAGACGGGATACATCTCACAAAACCTGGGAAAAACATATTTGCCAGAAGACTTGCCACACTCATCAGAAGGGCTTTAAACTAGAAGAAGAGGGGATGGGAAGAAAAAAGAAAGACAAGAACATGCAGCTAAAAGACATACTAAACAAGGTTACTAGATGTGGTAAAGAGGACCCAAGACAGGATACTCAGAAGGAAAATACGAAAAAGGATGCAGCAGAGCACAATCTGAAATGTTTTTACACAAACGCACAAAGCATGGGAAACAAACAAGGAGAACTAGAGCTGATGATACACAAGGAAAACTATGACGTCATCGGCATCACAGAAACCTGGTGGAACGACATGCATGATTGGAACATACAGATGGAAGGATACAACTTATTCAAAAAGAATAGAACTAATAAAAGAGGGGGTGGAGTTGCATTGTATGTTAAAAAAGAACACATCTCCACAGAAATTACAGTTTTACAGAATGATAATCTGCTGGAAATTATTTGGGTAGTAATTCAAGGGAAAAACAATGATAAGGACATCATACTAGGCGTTTATTACAGACCACCAGGACAGACAGAAGACATGTATGAGATTTTTTCACAGCAAATGACCACGCTCTCAATGAAACATGAAATAGTGATCATGGGAGACTTCAATTACCCTGACATTCATTGGGAAACCCACACAGCCAAGAGTAAAGGCTCCATCAAATTTTTATCCTCTCTAGCAGACAACTTCATTGCCCAGCTAGTAGAAGAAAACACGAGAGGAACATCCATTTTGGACCTAGTCCTAACCAACAAAGAGCACATGGTTGAGGGACTACGGGTAGCAGGGACACTGGGATTCAGCGATCATGCTATACTTGAGTTTGGGGTTGCAAGAAGAAGAAGACCTGAGAAGACACAGACTTCAAGGCTCGACTTTAGCAGGGCAGACTTCAAGAGCCTGAAGGCAAGGGTTAGCAGAATTCCATGGTGCAAAATTCTTAAGCACAAAAATGCACATGAAGGGTGGGAAATCTTCCATAGGGAAATCATTAAAGCACAGGAACTAACAATACCTAGAAGGAAGAAAAATGGGAAGCACCTAAAATTATCAGGATGGATGACCAAAAAATTACATAACCTGCTAAAAAGGAAAAAGGAAACATACAAAAAGTGGAAGATGGGAACTATACCTAAGGAAGAGTACACAGCAGTCTGCAGACTCTGCAAGACAAGCATCAAAGGAGCTAAGGCTGAACATGAATTGAAGCTTGCAAAAGAGGCAAAGAGTAAGGTAAAAGGATTTTGGGGATATGTTAAAAGCAAAAGAAAAGTGAAGGAGACCATTGGAGTCCTGAAGAATGACAAAGGAGAAACAGTTAACACGGTGGAACAGCAGGTGGAGCTACTAAATTCATATTTTGTATCCGTCTTCTCCCAAGAAACTAATGGAAATATCGACATTAATGGTGATGGAGATGAGGGGAAGGAGGACTCCAAGCTGACTATAAGCGAAGGTCTGGTAAGAGAGCACTTAGCCAAGTTACAGGAAACCAAGTCCCCAGGACCAGATGATTTACACCCTAGAGTCCTGAAAGAGATAGCAGAGGAAATAACAGAACCCCTTGCTATAATCTTCGGTAAGTCATGGGAAACAGGAGTGGTCCCTTTAGATTGGAAAAGGGCAAATGTTGTCCCCATCTACAAAAAGGGGAAAAGGGACGATCCAGGAAATTACAGGCCGGTAAGTCTGACCTCGATAGCAGGAAAAATCTTTGAGCAAATTGTCAAGGAACATTTACTGCGGTACCTGGATGGGAAGGCATTAATTAACCAGAGCCAGCACGGCTTTATGACCAATAAATCTTGTCAGACTAACCTGATTTCCTTCTACAACAAAATCACTGAATGGTTGGACCAAGGGAATGCCGTGGACATAGTATATCTTGATTTCAGTAAGGCATTTGATAAAGTATCACATAACCTTCTTATTGAAAAAATGATTAAGTATGGCTTTGACAAAAAATCAGTTAGGTGGATTCACAACTGGCTTAATGATCGGGCACAACGAGTAATACTAAATGCTACACATCGAACTGGAAGAAAGTCAAAAGCAGGGTGCCGTAGGGCTCTGTTCTGGGCCAGTACTTTTTAATATCTTTATAAATGATCTGGACGATGGAATTATTGGGGAACTCATAAAATTTGTAGATGATACGAAGATAGGAGGAATAGCCAACACTAGAGAGGAGAGAGAGTGTATTCAAAAGGATTTAGACACACTGGAACAATGGGCTGAGGCGAACAAAATGGTATTTAACAGGGACAAATGCAAAGTTCTACATCTGGGTAACAGAAATGTAAAAAACATATATAGTATGGGAGGAATAGAACTAAGTGATAGCATAGGGGAAAAGGACTTGGGCATAATAGTAGATCACAAATTCAACATGAGCCAACAGTGCGGTGCTGCTGCAAAAAAGGCAAATAAAATTCTGGGATGTATTAAGACAAGCATTGAATCTAGATCAAGAGAGGTCATTATTCCGCTGTACTCCAGGGGTCAGACCACACCTGGAATACTGTGTACAGTTCTGGGCGCCTCAATTCAAGAAAGACGTCGATATATTGGAGCAAGTCCAGAGAAGAGCAACCAAAATGGTGGAAGGTCTGCAAACCATGTCCTATGAGGAGCGGCTAAAAGAACTGGGATTGTTTAGTTTGCAGAAGAGAAGGCTGAGGGGAGATTTAATAGCAGTCTACAAATATCTGAAAGGTAGTCACAGTGCAAAGGGATCTACCCTATTCTCATTAGCACAAGGAAGTACAAGAAGCAATGGGATGAAACTAAAGGGAAAGAGATACAGATTAGACATTAGGAAAAACTTTCTGACAGTGAGGGTAGTGAGAGAGTGGAATAGGCTGCCACAGGAGGTGGTGGGCGCTCCATCAATGGAAATCTTCAAGCGGAATCTAGATAAACATATAGCTGGGATGATTTAGGAAAACTCGCAGGGGGTTGGACCCGATGACCCTTGAGGTCCCTTCCAACTCTACCAAAAAAGAAAAAAAAAAAAAAAAAACCTCCAGACACTATACAGCAGTACTTATACCTACCAGTTTATTAGATCCTGTCCGTGCAGCCTGGACTTCCCCCTCCCCCCTCCAGAAGTGTCTGATCGTAGCATGTGGAAACAGGAAGAAGTCTACAGAGATGGGACAGCTTCGCTCCAGACAAATGTAAGTGTGGATTTTTTTTTGTAAAATATAATATTTAATATGTATATATGTGTACATTTGCTTATAGTTTGTGTCTTGTATACTGTGTGAATTCTATATGTTTGTTATGTGTGAGTATATATGCTGTAATAATGTATATGTGCTAGGATAATGTACAGTATATGTGTGGTGAGTATATATGGTATATGGATGACTGTGTAGGTATATATGGTAAGATATATGTGGTATGTGTGAGTATATATGTTATATGTATGACTGTGTAGGTATAAGATAAGATAAGATAAGATAATCCTTTAATAGTCCCATATTGGGGAAATTTCAGCATGTTACAGCAGCATAGTAATACAGGTACAGGATAATACACAGTAATATAATACAGACGTAGGCACACATATGCTGCGAAGAGAAGATATACTAGGAGTCTATAGCAGCTAAGGAAAAACGGAAGAGAAAGAAGGAAGACTTCATGATCATCGTCATAATCATTAGTTCTCTGTGCGGAGTGATCTTCGCTTGGATTGATGTAGATTATACAGCCTGGTCGCGGTTGGAAGGAAGGACCTGCGATAGCGCTCCTTCTCACACTTGGGGTGAAGCAGACGGTCACTTACAGTGCTGCCAAGTCCCAACAAGGTCCCATACATGGGGTGGGATTTGTTCTCCCGTATAGAGGTAACCACAGACAGTATCCTTCTGTCACCCACCACCTGTACTGGGTCCAAGGGGCTCCCCAGGACAGAGCTTGCCCTCCTGATCAGCCTGTCAAGTCTATTTCTGTCCCTGGTTGATATACTACTCCCCCAGCAGGCCACACCGAAAAAGATGGCTGAAGCAACCACAGAGTTGAAGAAGGCCCGAAGAAGTGTCCCCTGGACTCCGAAGGCTCTCAGCCTCCTGAGCAGGTAGAGTCTGCTGTGGCCCTTTCTGTGCAGCGCCTCCAGGTGATCAGCCCAGTCTAGTTTATTATTGAGGATCACGCCCAGATACTTATAGGTCCTGACTATCTCAATACATGTTCCTTGGATCTCCACCGGGGTCGGAGCACCTCTCCGTTTACTAAAGTCCACCACCATCTCCTTGGTCTTCCCAGCATTAATCCTGAGCTGGTTCTGCTGGCACCATTCAACAAAATCCCGGTTTAAGTCTCTGTATTCCCTATCGTCGCCATCAGTGATAAGGCCTACTATAGCAGAGTCATCGGAGTACTTCTGTAAGTAATAGCTGGATGAGTTGTGCCTAAAGTCAGCAGTGTACAGTGTGAAGAGTAATGGGGCAAGAACTGTACCTTGTGGTGCCCCCGTACTACAGATCACAGTGTCAGACACACAGTCCTGAGGGCGGTTTGTCAGGTAGTCTAGGATCCAGTTGGACAGGTGATGGTCCACACCACCAAGGTTCAGCTTTTCCCTCAGTAGCCCTGGCTGAATGGTGTTGAACGCACTGGAGAAGTCAAAGAACATTATTCTCACAGTGTTCCCGGGTTTCTCTATGTGAGAAAGAGCTCTATATATGTATGACTGTGTAGATATATATGGTATATGTATGACTGTGTAGGTATACAGTCCTATGAAAAAGTTTGGGCACCCCTATTAATCTTAATCATTTTTAGTTCTAAATATTTTGGTATTTGCAACAGCCATTTCAGTTTGATATATCTAATAACTGATGGACACAGTAATATTTCAGGATTGAAATGAGGTTTATTGTACTAACAGAAAATGTGCAATATGCATTAAACCAAAATTTGACCGGTGCAAAAGTATGGGCACCTCAACAGAAAAGTGACATTAATATTTAGTACATCCTTCTTTTGCAAAGATAACAGCCTCTAGTCGCTTCCTGTAGCTTTTAATCAGTTCCTGGATCCTGGATAAAGGTATTTTGGACAAACAATTCAAGTTCAGTTAAGTTAGATGGTCGCTGAGCATGGACAGCCCGCTTCAAATCATCCCACAGATGTTCAATGATATTCAGGTCTGGGGACTGGGATGGCCATTCCAGAACATTGTAATTGTTCCTCTGCATGAATGCCTGAGGATTTGGAGCGGTGTTTTGGATCATTGTCTTGCTGAAATATCCATCCCCGGCGTAACTTCAACTTCGTCACTGATTCTTGAACATTATTCTCAAGAATCTGCTGATACTGAGTGGAATCCATGCGACCCTCAACTTTAACAAGATTCCCGATGCCGGCATTGGCCACACAGCCCCAAAGCATGATGGAACCTCCACCAAATTTTACAGTGGGTAGCATGTGTTTTTCTTGGAATGCTGTTTCTTTTTGGACGCCATGCATAACGCCTTTTTTTATAACCAAACAACTCAATTTTTGTTTTGTTTTCAACTCTTTTTGTGGCGTACGTGCAGAAACGGCTTCTTTCTCATCACTCTCCCATACAGCTTCTATTTGTGCAAAGTGCGCTGTATAGTTGACCGATGCACAGTGACACCATCTGCAGCAAGATGATGCTGCAGCTCTTTGGAGGTGGTCTGTGGATTGTCCTTGACTGTTCTCACCATTCTTCTTCTCTGCCTTTCTGATATTTTTCTTGGCCTGCCACTTCTGGGCTTAACAAGAACTGTCCCTGTGGTCTTCCATTTCCTTACTATGTTCCTCACAGTGGAAACTGACAGGTTAAATCTCTGAGACAGCTTTTTGTATCCTTCCGCTGAACAACTATGTTGAACAGTCTTTGTTTTCAGATCATTTGAGAGTTGTTTTGAGTAGCCCATGATGCCACTCTTCAGAGGAGATTCAAATAGTAGAACAACTTGCAATTGGCCACCTTAAATACCTTTTCTCATGATTGGATACACCTGGCTATGAAGTTCAAAGCTCACTGAGGTTACAAAACTAATTTTGTGCTTCAGTAAGTCAGTAAAAAGTAGTTAGGAGTATTCAAATCAATAAAATGATAAGGGTGCCCATACTTTTGCACCGGTCAAATTTTGGTTTAATGCATATTGCGCATTTTCTGTTAGTACAATAAACCTCATTTCAATCCTGAAATATTACTGTGTCCATCAGTTATTAGATATATCAAACTGAAATGGCTGTTGCAAACACCAAAATATTTAGAACTAAAAATGATTAAGATTAATGGGGTGCCCAAACTTTTTCATAGGACTGTATATGGTATATGTATGACTGTGTAGGTATATATGGTATATGTATGACTGTGTAGGTATATATGGTATGATGTATGTGGTATGTGTGAGTATATATGGTATATGGATGACTGTGTAGGTATATATGGTATAATAATGTATATGTCTGAGTATATATGTATCACTGTGTAGGTATATATTACCGTATATACTCGAGTATAAGCCAAATTTTTCAGCCCAGTTTTTGTGCTGAAAAAGCCCCCCTCGGCTTCTCAGCTTATACTCGAGTCAGCAAAAATAATTTTTTTTAGGAGGGGGGGGGGGGGGGTCTATGACCAGCCACAATATTAAATAAAATAGTGAAAAAAAAAAAAAAAAGAGTATTTAAAAAAAATAAAAGTTCTAAATCACTCCTTTCCCTAGAATACATACAAAAGTAAAAAATGACTGTGAAACACATACACATTGGGTATCCCTGTGTCTGAAAGTGCCCGGTCTACGCAATATAGGGTATCTGCAGTGCTCCTGTTCCATCGGGAACCCAGCACCCAGCAACTACTGCACCCAAAAACTCCGACCATTTAAAAAAATTTCCAGTAGCTGCTGCATTTCCCCCCTAGGCTTATACTCGAGTCAATAAGGGGGCGTCTTTTGATCGGCCGCCTCAGGCAGCAGAGAGGCTAGATTCACCACTGCCAGCATCACAGTGATCTTTCTATAGAAACACAGCTATTTGCACGAGTAGTTCATATGCTATTTTCACTGTGCAACTTGGTCTTAGGCTATAGCTAAATCAGGAGTGGATTTAACAGAAGGCAACATCTAAGTCTTCCATTCTTTTTCAAGCCACTCCTGACTTTGGCTAAAAATAAAATTGCAGAAAAATCTGCAACAAAATACACTGTGTTTTCTCAATGTAGGGACTTAGCCTTGGGGTTATTTTAATGCTCTCACCTTCTCTCTGTTCCATATCTGGATCCATTACTTCTGCATGAGTAATCCAGTCCAAATAACCCCGTAAATCCTCATCCATAGCCTGCTGTTCTCGTAGCTTTTGGAAAGCACCACGAGATTTGGCTTTTTCGCGTTCTTTTGTAAATTCACTGCCAGGGAAAGAAAAAAAGTTTATGCAAACTTATTAAATGTCAGACGTAAGGCAAGTTGACATTGGTTGAGTCTGCTAGATTTGTGTCACAGGAAATAAGCTGTGGATTTGCCCAAATTCTGCAATCACAAAATTTGCCCAAAATGGTGTAGTATTTGTGGCGAAAATCATAATGTAAATGGTGCTGGTATGATGCTAATATTTAACCCTCACATTGCAAAAGATAAATGACAAAGTAAAAAAACCTGAAAGCACAATTGACATGCTGTGGATAAAAAGCACGCAGTGGGGGTCAATTTACACTGCAGAAATTATGGGTAGGGTGTGGATGAGATTTGTTTAAAACTATTAAATTTTGCTTCTACTATACATCATAGTGGATTGCTAGCCTGCAACCCCACCACATTAAAAATCCAATGTTTGTACATCCCAAGTAGACATACTCTAAAGACACATAGGACTAAAATACTGCTGTGGAAATGGAGCACTGTGGAATTTTTTTGCTCATTCAACTGAAAGCTCCCTCTTCCTGGTTTGATTTAAATTTTGAAATTTAACTTTATTCTTCCTGAATTTGTATTGAGAAATTGGCATAGTTTCCACAGTAAAAGTGCAGCACAAATTTAGGCCAAGGCCCCATGGGACAACCCACAGAAAAAAAGTTGTGTGGGGAAAAAAAGGCAGCATTGCATCGCGGTTCTTCCCGCAGCGCTTTAAATAGAAACTTTAGTTTACTAAACTTTGAGTTTTCCTCTGCAGACTTCCTGTTAAAATTTTACCTGTGGGAACTGTTACCATGTGGAAACTGCCAGCATTTCTGTATAAGGAAAATGTTTGCTTTTGTACCGTGTTAGCCAGTGGTTATGAAATATGAAAAACAAAAAACTTGCAAGTGTTCAGTAGGTGATACCTTTTTTAATGGCTAACTCATAATGATGACAGAATATGACGTTTTGAAGCTTCCTCTGAGCTCCTTCTTCAGATATATCTAAAAACACTTTCTGCAGGCTGCATATATATGTACAACTGGATACAGGGATAGGATTTCAGTAGGTATAATTGACATGCTGCGATTTCCAAAACCGCGGCAGTTCTGAAAATCACGGCGTGTCCGCACGGCAGTTTTTACTCTTTCTGTAAAATGCTACGATTTCTCCCGCAGCGTTTGCACCATGGGCAAATTGCAGCATTTCCGTCCCGTGGGGCCCCGGCCTTATGCTGGTACTCGTTCCTGAGAAGGTTTTTTGCTAAGGTTCTTTTGCTCCCTATGTTAGTCTATCGGGAAAACCCTCAACACAACACATAGCATTTCAAAGAAGAAAAATTATATGCTGAGTTTAAAAAACCAAAAAACAAAACACACAATACAGTGCATTTTTCATAAGTTTTTTTTTTCATCAATGTGTGGATAAGATTTTATGAAATGGTATCCATTTTTATGGAAATGTAAAATGCATATTTTTTTTTTTTTCTGCAAGCATTTACACAACTCGAAATACACAGCTATACATATATTTTGGGACTAAATGTAAACAATCAAAAGTCATACCCGCTCAGGACTCCAAGCACTAAATTTAGCACAAAAAAGGACCCCAGTAGGATAAGGCTTACAAAGTAAATCCAAGGCCATTCATTTCCAATTGCATCATTCACCTAAATGGAAATACAAAAAATCAATTTAAAAAGAAAAGAGAAAGGTTATTTAAATCAAACCAATGAGTACCTCAGAGCCGGCGTTAGGGGGGGGGGGGGGGTCAAACTGGGCAAATTCCCAGGGCCCCCGACTCCAAAGGGGCCCCAGGATCTGCAGGGGAGCCCTATTCACAAGTGTATTGGCGTGCTATGCACGCAGTACTGTGAACATGCACATCTATGATAGAACGGGAACTGCAGCCCTTGCTCTGCATAAATCCCTGAATAGAAGATGGGGAAGGATCTTGTAGTGACGTCATCACAGGTTCTGCTGCGGAGGACACAAGCAGGAAGAGGCTTCAGCCTTAGGACTCAACAGGGAAGCATGTGAAGGTGAGTTAAACATTTAGTATTTTTATGACAAAGGGGTTTATTACTAATAAAGAGGGCACATATTTTCTAACAGGGATTAGTTTTAATACTTTCAGGGTAATTTATAAGGGGAGGGCAGGTATTTATAAGAGGATTTATTTTTAATAACTCTATGGGAACTATAAGGATGGGGAGGGGAAATAGTTCCCCTAGCTTTATTAACAATAGATTATCCTTATAAGCCCCCCACATTTATTATAATATAATAGTTCCTTTTTATTACTGCCCCCCTTAAGGGGGTCTCTGTCCTAAACCGCAGGGAAACAGGACAGGGTAAAAATTGCCAGGCGGAGAGGCTGCAGGGGGACACTGGCGGTTACCTTTAAAAGCCCATTCAGATGAACTATCCACAATAAATAAAGGAGGGGGAGGGAATTTATATGAGAGATTAACTATTATTAATAAAGGGACCATTTCTAAGGAGGATCTATTATTACTAAAGCTAGGGGAACTATTAGCCCCCTTTATTAATACTAGTTTTCCCAGCCTTGTTAAAGAGTTACTTCCTATAAATAGCTCCCATTTAAACTTATATGGAGAATTTAGTATTAATAAAATGTGAGTATATATAATTTTTTTTTGGAGGAACTATTATTAATAAGGGGATCTTATATTAGTAAGGATGGTGGAGCTATTATTTGTTAGGGGGAAATGTTAAGAATAAAGCTAGAGTGGATGTTATTAATAAGGGAGATATATAAAAGGAGATATATAATAAGACTATGGGAACTATTACATAGAGGGGGCTATTTATAAGGAGGAAGTATCAATAACAAGCCCAACTACGAAATTATATTTAATAAGGAGGGATTATTATTAATGAGGCTGAGGAAATTATTATTTTTAAGAGAGGGCTATTTGTAAGAACGAACTATTACCTATAAAGGGAAACTATTCCTGATTGGGGGGGGGGTATTATTTATAAGAACAAACTATTATTAGTAAGTTGGAACTATTATTCAAAGGCAGGGACTATTAGGAGAGCACTATAATAAATCATAAGGTGATACAAAGGTGGTCATTTCTATTGCATATGGGCAAAAAAGGGGGCAGAAAAGAGTATTATTAATTAGCTTTTTTAAAAGGAGTTTTCTAGCCGCAAACTGATTTTTGATACTGATGACCTGTCTACAAGGTAGGACCTCAGTATGTTATCTGTCGGGTCTGATTGTTCTAGCAGCCTCCATGTGCTGATACAGTAGCTTACAGTGCACAGGATGCAGCAGCACTACTATTCAAGTAATAGGACTAGCACAGCAGCGCCATTCTCTGTATAGTGATGGTTCTTGGTAATTGCAGTGTCGCTCCTATTACTTACATAGTAGTGGGGCGGCACCCTGTCCACAAGCAGTGCCTGGTATCAGAAACTGCTAGTACAGCTGATCTGTGTGGGGGTTCGGGTATTGAACCCTGACAGATTATATACTGACATACTAATGAGTTGTCCTGTGGATAGATTATCAGTATAAAAGAATCAATTTGGGGCCAGAAAATCCTTTAATTGATGTGTTGTTTATTAGGATAGAAGTACAGAATGTGTAGTGAACGGCTATTGTCTTTGATTCACTATGTAGTATAATGGCAAAAGTCACAGTGAGGAGGTCGTGTACTATCTGTATGGAGGTGTGTTGGTCTATACATGATGTTTTGTTTGGTAATTGTATGTATAGTGGTAATAATTCTCCACAGTATAGTGGTATACATATTGCAATTTCACAACTATATATATCAATACAATTTTTTTTATTCCTGATTTTTGAGACTATATAAATGCCACTGGAAGTGCAGCACTGACTTCTGAAATGATTGAATATAATGGTGTTGGTATGTCAGGATATGGGGGTACTGTTTTTAGTTTTGGCCAGAGCCAAACTTTGTCTAAAACCAGCCCTGCCTGAGCACCGTCAGAGCACCGGGAACTGTGGTTTTAACCACATTATTTTATTATTTTGGTAAGGTGGCTCCATTTTTCACTTGTATCTTCCCTGATAAACCTGGCACTAATATACAGTATCTGTTGGGGGAAATGCATAGGGAGTGGTTGTTTGGGGAAGTGGATATGAAAGCTGTATCTTGAAGGCACTTTATACGTAGAGGGGTTGTGTTCTAACCCTGAGTATAAGCTATATAGTATTAAATCTGTCAAGCATTAGTGGGATATCTGCGATACTTATAAGGGACTCTATGCTCACAGAATAACCAGTTTCATGCTATATATCTTAACCTTCTGTTAAAGGGGCTCTATCAGCAAAATCATGCTGCTAGAGCCCCACATATGCGTGAATAGCCTTTAAAAAGGCTATTCAGGCACCGTAAAAGTTATATTAAACTACCCCCCCGTTTTAAAATAATAACCTAAAAAAGAATGTGCTCTACTTACGGATCGTGCACCCTGGGCGGGCATTCAGGGTGTGTCTTCATCTTCCTCCTCGCCTCTTCTTCCTCCGATGTCCTCTGGTCCCGTCCTCCTCCGGTGTTCGCTCGCGGACACGGATATAAAAAACAGCCTGGGCACATGCGCAGTAGCATGCGGCTTCTACTACAGCTACTGCGCATGCGCCCAGGCTATCACTGTCCGTTCACGAGCGCTGGAGGAAGACGGGACCGGAGGACATCGGAGGAAGAAGAGGTGTGGAAGAAGATGAAGACACTTCCTGAATGCCCGCCCAGCAAAACTATATGTTTTTTACAGTAAAGCTAGCACCCTGAAAAAGCACATTTTCGGGTGCATGGAGCCTTAGCTGGAAAGGTTTTGTCTTGAGAAGGTTGGACAGTTTTTTTCTGCTAGACACAGTTTATCTTGACTCAAAGCTGCCAAGATTTGTGAACTTGAAAGCGATCGTTATGAATTTTCAGTAATAATCCTGAAAAATTTGCCTCGCCTTAGTGTGAAAAGGACTGGAGTTTATACAAACAGCATTCAAACAGGGTATTTCATGGTGCTTTTTCCATTAAAATATACACCTTGGCTAACTGCTTTCAATAGATAATATTTTTAAAATACTTTTATATAAAATATCACTGTTGTAATGGGAATAGCCCTTTAAAGGGATTCTATAATTAGAATTCCTTTTTCAGGTAATATCACTCTGGCAGAGCCTTAAAGGGGCTCTATCAGCAAAATTATGCTGATAGAGCCCAACATATGTGTGAATATTCAGACTATTCAGACACCGGTAAAAATATTAAACTAACCCCCCCGTTTTAAAATAAAACCCTAAAACAGAATATGTTCAACTTACCGAACGTGCATGGGGGGGCGGGCATTCAGGGTCCAACATCATCTTCAGCCACGCCTCCTCTTCCAGCCATGTCCTCTGGTCCCGTCTAACTAGCGAACTGACATTGATAAAAAATGGTGCAGATGCATGTGCAGTAGCATGCTGCTTCTACTACTGCTACTGCACATGCGCCCGCGCCATTTTTTAACAATGTCAGTTCGCTAGTTAGACAGGACCCGAGGACATCGCTGGAAGAGGAGGCGTGGCTGACAATGACATCGGACCCTGAATGCCCACCCCCCGTTCGGTAAGTTGATCATATTCTGTTTTAGGATTTTATTTTAAAATGGGGGGGTAGTTTAATATAACAATAACGGTGCCTAAATAGCCTTTTTAAAGGCTATTCACACATATATGGGGCTCTATCAGCATGAGTTAAGATTCCGAATGCAGGCTTGCAAGAAGAAGACTATATGAAGGACGCAGAGGTGAGGAGTGGCTGTAGAAGATAGAGGCATTGCTTTTTGTTTTTTGTTTTTTTTTACCAATGACAAGCTAGCAAGCATGTAATAAAACAATGTGTATATTGATTTTACTCAAAAAATTAAAGCCAAGATCAATAATACAACACTTACCCAGTAAAGTACTTCTGTCCACCCCTCCATAGTTATACACTGGTATACCGTCAGCATGGCAAAACCAAAATTGTCAAAATGAGTAATACCATTGTTGGGACCTGGCCACCAACCCCTGCACTCTGATCCATTGATTGTGCACTGACGACCTTGACCTGTTGTGCTACAAGGAGCAGGTTTTTCCACAGTGGCTAAAATGTCTATAAAAGAGAATTATGTAAATCAATTTAAAATTAATTTTGGTGTCAGTACCATATAAAACATATGACTTTCATATGCCTTTCACAATTACATCATATGCACTTTACCTGTAACGCCCCTACTGATCACAATGACTTCTACTCTTCCAGGTCTAAAAGGTCAATTCCATTTAGGACAAGCACGAATTGTCCTCAGTTTGAATGCAGAGAGAATAGCTGATTAGAATAGCTACATATATGCTACTCCACTAATTCCCTGGTCAGCCTCAACTGAAGATAAAGTACATTAAAATTTGGACAAAATGTTCCTAGGGAATACTACTTTGCTCAGCAGTAAAGTGCCCTCTGCCTCCCTATGCCCTTCATAAAAAAAGATCTACTTTGTGTCTGTGCATGAAATTAACCTTTTTGTGCAATAGGGATAAATTTCTTGCACTGCTGCAATACAGGTTACTCATGTCCCCTTAGAGGGCAATCACATGATGTAACGCGACGCTGATTCTTGAACGATAACTCGTGTAAGAATCAGCACTGCAAAACAGAATCCCTTTGAGTTCAATGGATTCCTTTTAACCCCTTGCCGCCAATGGCATTTCCCTCCCCTCCTTCTAAACCCCATAACTTTTTTATTTCTCCGCTCCCAGAGCCATATGAGGTCATAATTTTTGAAGACAAATTTTTCTTCATGATGCTACCATTAATTATTCTATATAATGTACTGGGAAGCAGGAAAAAAATTCAGAATGGGGTAGATTTGAAGAAAAAATGCATTTCTGCGACTTTCTTACGGGCTTTGGTTTTACGGTGTTCACTGTGCAGCCAAAATGACATGTCCCCTATATTCTGTGTTTCGGTGCGGTTCCAGGGATACAAAATTTATATGGTTTTATTTACATTTTGACCCCTAAAAAAAATTCCAAAACTGTGTTAAAAAAATTTTTTTCTAAAAGTCGCCATATTCCGACGGCCGTAACTTTTTTATACGTAAGTGTACGGGGATGCATAGGGCGTCTTTTTTTGTGGGTCGGGTGTACTTTTTAGTTCTACCATTTTCGGGAAATGTTATTGCTTTGATCACTTTTTATTCAAATTTTTATCAGAATCAAAACAATGAAAAAACGGCGGTTTGGCACTTTCGACTATTTTCCCCGCTACGGCGTTTACCGAAAAGGAAAAATATTTTTAAGGGGCCACATGGTGGCTCAGTGGTTAGCACTGCAGCCTTGCAGCGCTGGAGTCCTGGTGTTCAAATCCCGCCAAGGGCATAAAACCATCTGCAAGGAGTTTGTATGTTCTCCCCATGTTTGCATGGATTTCCATCCCATATTCCAAAAAGACATAATGATAGGGAAAAATGTACATTGTGAGCTCTATGGGGGGCTCACAATCTAAATAAAAAAAAAGAAAAGAAAAATATTTTTATAGATTTGTAAAGCGGCGATTTCGGACGCGGGGATACCTAACATGTATATGTTTCACAGTTTTTAACTACTTTTATATGTGTTCTAGGGAAAGGGGGGTGATTTGAACTTTTAATTCTTTTTATATTTTTTTATATTTTTTTAAAAATTTTTTTTTGCATTTATTAGACCCCCTAGGGGTGTTGAACCCCAGGGGATCTGATCACTAATTACAATGCTAATGCATTGCAATGCATTGCAAAAAAGCATCCTTTCTTTTGCAGGCTGCATAGACCAGCCTGCAAAAGAGAGGATTTGCAGACAAGCCTGGGAGCCTGTACAAGGCTCCCGGCTGTCATGGCAACGGGACGTCAGCCCTGGAGCATGCTCCAGAAGCCGGCGATCCCGGCCAAAATGGCGGCGCCCATGCGCCGCCGGGAATATGGCGCCTCCGGCACCTTTGACCGCGGCGCCGGAGGGGTTAATGCCTCCGATCGGTCCGGGGACCGATCAGAGGCATCAGAGCCGGTCGTCTACTGCTTAAAGCAGTAGACACCCGGCGGCTATGACGGCCGCCCGGCTCCCGGGCGGTCACCATAGTTACAGACCCGACATGCGCTGTACTATTACGGCGCATGTCGGGAAGGGGTTAACATGCATAACACATTGAGATCAATGGGTTAAAAAGCCTCCCATTGATTTCAATGTATTACGCGCGTTAAACGGAACCCATTGGACTCAATGAAATTCTGTTTTGCAGCACTGATTCTTACTTGAGTTATCATGCAAGAATCAGTGCCACATTACATCATGTGAATGCCCCCTTATTGTACTTCCTTTCATTCCTTCTGCACTTACAAAGTCTGTTAGCGTTCTAAGCTCTATTGGCTTTTCGCTATCCTGCCTATACACCATGGATCATGTTTCCATCTTTTAATTATTGTCAAAATTATGACGAATTAATAAAATCTAAGTTTTAAAGAAATCACAAGAATCAGAGTGCTGGATATATTTTATTGCCATTTACAAGTTACACTGTTTCAACCGAGGAAACCTATATCATCTTTCACCTGCCATCGTGTCTTTTTAAAGGCTGCCATCTGAATCCATCGACAAGTTTTATCATTATTTTTACCACATTTGGGCTGTTTGCAATTTCTCTGCTTATCCTTGTATTTATCATAATTTGGAGAATAAAGTTACTGCATTATTTAAGCTCATGATAGAAATAGATACGATGGTTTTCCATTTGCCAGATGACAAACTTGACAGGCGGTAAACAAGATGGAACGATCCATAAAGGTTATACTGCATCAGATAAAGGTGTCTAAAATTTTGCCTGCAAGGTGATACCCATGGGGCAGACTTTTTGCCATCGTCTATCACTGGCTACTTGGGGGATGCAACGTCCTTCAGAATTTATAAGGGTTGCAAGAAATTTGAGGGATGATCTTCAGGTTTGGCAGTGTTTTTTTGTCATCTTTTAACAGTAGTACTATGTGTCAGTCATTGGTGGTGTCGAGCACGGAATTGTTCTTTACAGACCTGGTAGGGGGTGATGGCTTTGGTTCTATGCTTGGTAATCAATTGTACAGGGCTCAGTGGCCAGCTTTCTGGAGTGATAGATGTTTGGTTATGAATTTGACTCTTTCAGAACTTCTTCCGATTGTTGTGGCAGTAGAGCTGTGGGTCAAAGTCTCAGTAAATGCTTTTGGACTGATGACATGGCTGTGGTGCATGCAGTGAAGAGCTTGTCGTTGTTGGAGGTGTTAGTGCTGTTGAGACACTTGGTGCTTTGCTCTCTTCAGGTCAACATATGGTTTCGCACTAGGCATGTTCTGGGCATGCAAAATACGATTGCTGATGGTTTGTCCCGTTCCAATTTCCAGCTTTTCAGGTCTCTTCATCTAATGACCATGGAGGAGGGTGCTAGGTGCCCGAAATTCTTGTGAACCCTGGTAGGGAGGATCTGATCACACTGATTCGGAAGTCACTTGCAGACCTGCTTATCTAATCCTCTGGTGTGTGGAACTGTGTGCAGATGCACGTATCCAATCCTCTGGCATGTGGTATTGTGTGCAGACGCATGTATCCAATCCCCCGGCGTATGGTACTGTGTGCAGACGTGCGTATCTAATCCTCCGGTGTGTGAAACTGTGTGCAGACGCACGTATCTAATACTACGGCATGTGGTACAGTGTGCAGACGTGCATTTCTAATCCTCCGGTGTACGGAACTGTGTGCAGATGTGCATATCCAATCCTTTGACATGTGGTACTGTGTGCAGATGCGCATATCTAATCCTTCCCCGTGTGATACTGTGTAGAAACGCATATCTAATCCTCTGGCTGTGGTACTATGTGAAGACATGCGTATCTAATCCTCCAGCGTGTTGAACTGTGTGCAGATGTGCGTATCTAATCCTCCTTAGTGTGGTACTTAGAGCAGACACACGTATCTAATCCTTCAGCGTGAGTAACTGTGTGCAGACGCACACATCTAACCCTCAGTTGTGTGGTACTGTGTGCAGATGCACGTATCTAATCCTCCCCTGTGTGGTATTGTGTGAAAAGGCATGTATCTAATCCTACGGCATGTGGAACTGTGTGTAGACGTGGGTATCTAATCCTACGACATGTGGTACTGTGTGCAGACGTGCGTATCTAATCCTACGGAATTTGGTACTGTGTGCAGACGCGCTTATCTAATCCTCTGGCGTGTGGTACTGTGTGCAGACGCGCGTATTTAATCCTCCCCTGTGTGGTATTGTGTGAAGAGGCACGTATCTAATCCTACAGCGTGTGGAACTGTGTGTAGACGCACGTATCTAATCCTACGGCATGTGGTACTGTGTGCAGACACGCGTATCTAATCCTACGGCATGTGGTACTGTGTGTAGACGCACGTATCTAATCCTATGGAGTGTAAAACTGTGTGAAGACACGTGTATCTAATCCTCCCCTGTGTGGTATTGTGTGAAGAGGTGCATCTAATCCTACGGCGTGTGGAACTGTGTGTAGATGCGCGTATCCAATCCCCCGGCATGTGGTACTGTGTGCAGACGCGCGTATCTAATCCTCCCCATGTGGTACTGTGTGTAGACGCACATATCTAATCCTCCCCCATGTGGTACTGTGTGCAGACGCGCGTATCTAATCCTCCCCCGTGTGATACTGTGTGCTGAGACGCGTATCTAATTCTCTGGCTTGTGGTACTGTGTGCAGAGGCATGTATCTAATCCTCTAAAGTGTGATAGTGTGTGCACACACACGTATCTAATCCTCCCCTGTGTGGTATTGTGTGAAGAGGCTCGTATCTAATCCTTCAGCGTGTGGAACTATGTGTAGACGCACGTATCTAATCCTACTGCATGTGGTACTATGTGCAGACGCGTGTATCTAATCCTATGGCGTGTACAACTGTGTGCAGATGTGCGTATCTAATCCTCTGGAGTGTGGAGCTGTGTGTAGACGTGTGTATCTAATCCTATGGCATGTGGTACTCTGTGCAGACCTGTGTATCTAATCCTATGGCGTGTACAAATGTGTGCAGACGCGCGTATCTAATCCTCTGGAGTGTGAAACTGTGTGTAGACGCGTGTATCTAATCCTACGGCGTGTGGTACTGTGTACAGATGCGTGTATCTAAATCCTATGGCGTGTACAACTGTGTGAAGACACGTGTATCTAATCCTCCCCTGTGTGGTATTGTGTGAAGAGGCGCGTATCTAATCCTACGGCGTGTGGAACTGTGTGTAGATGCCCATATCCAATCCCCCAGCATGTGGTACTGTGTGCAGAAGCGCGTATCTAATCCTATGGCATGCGGTACTGTGTGTAGACGCGCATATCTAATCCTCCCCCGTGTGGTACTGTGTGCAGACGCGCGTATCTAATCCTCCCCTGTGTGATACTGTCTGCTGAGATGCGTATCTAATTCTCTGGCTTGTGGTACTGTGTGCAGAGGCATGTATCTAATCCTCCAAAGTGTGGTACTGTGTGCACATACACGTATCTAACCCTCCCCTGTGTGGTATTGTGTGAAGAGGCGCATATCTAATCCTTCGGCGTGTGGAACTATGTGTAGACGCATGTATCTAATCCTACTGCATGTGGTACTGTGTGCAGACGTGTGTATCTAATCCTATGGCATGTACAACTGTGTGCAGATGCATGTATCTAATCCTCTGGAGTGTGGAACTGTTTGTAGACGCGTTTATCTAATCCTACAGCATGTGGTACTCTGTGCAGATGCGTGTATCTAATCCTATGGCGTGTACAAATGTGTATCTAATCCTCTGGAGTGTGGAACTGTGTGTAGACGCGCGTATCTAATCCTTCGGCATGTGGAACCGTGTGCAGATGCGCGTATCAAATCCTTCAGTGTGTGGAACTGTGTGTAGATGCGTGTATTTAATCCTATGGCATGTGGTACTGTGTGCACACACATGTATCTAATCCTCCCCTGTGTGGTATTGTGTGAAGAGGCGCGTATCTAATCCTTCGGCGCGTGGAACTATGTGTAGACGCGCGTATCTAATCCTACTGCATGTGGTACTTTGTGCAGACGCGTGTATCTAATCCTATGGCGTGTACAACTGTGTGCAGATGCGCATATCTAATCCTCTGGAGTATGGAATTGTGTGTAGACGCGTGTATCTAATCCTACTGCATGTGGTACTCTGTGCAGACATGTGTATCTAATCCTATGGCGTGTACAAATGTGTGCAGACACGCGTATCTAATCCTCTGGAGTGTGGAACTGTGTGTAGACGCCTGTATCTAATCCTTCGGCATGTGGAACCGTGTGCAGACGCATGTATCAAATCCTTCAGTGTGTGGAACTGTGTGCAGAAGTGCGTAATTAATCCTCTGGTGCGTGGGACTGTGTGTAAACCCGTGTATCTAATCCTGTGGCGTGTGATACTGTGTGCTGATCTGTGTATCTAATCCTCTGATGCGTGTATCTCAGTTTGGATATCAGTGTTCTATTGTGCATGTGGAGTGACCATGTGTATTGCAGTTGGAATATGAGTGAAAGTCTTGCAGGTTTGTATTGGCTAAGGGGGGGGGGCACTGTGTTTGGAATGCTGTATCTCAGTAACGGTACGTCCGAGCGAGTTGGAGTCTCGTCTTAAACCTTCCCGGATATCTGAAGTATCTCTGTAACAAATTTGGTGAAGATCGGTCCAGTCGTTTGGTTCGCATTAGAGAACAGACAGACAGACGGACGGACGGACGGACAGACAGACAAGAATTAATTTTTATAATATAGAGAGATTGAGGAGACAACAGTCCAGATTATAGCTACAGAAGAGGGATCTTCACTGGTTGGCTCTCGGCAGGTGACTAATTTGGTGTGTATGAAGTTACTCACGGCTACTGGGCTGCGGTATCCGATAGCCGGACGCAGAAATAAAAGATACAAGGCCTGGAAACCACGGAGCGCTGGACTTGACCGGAGACCTTCTTTAGGTCCAGAAATACAGAAAGGCTCCTTTATAGCTGCTCTTTTCTGTCAAGTTCTCTCCTTCTTGGAGGCAGTAGAAGTGTGCTTCTTATTCCCTCTGTATGGACTGGTGAACGGTCCTAGGAAAATCTGTACCTTACATGGGCTGTGAGATTCACCATGTAGCTCCTAGGTTTGGCAGGAGTAATCTGAAAATCCTGCCTGTAGTTGGAGTAGCAGCAGATGCTGTTACCTCACACACTACACTCTCCAGAACATGGCTGCTCTGGTTTCCTTTCCCCTGCTAAGAGGAAGATGGGACTAAAGTCACAGCTTGCTGATAGGTTCTCTGCAGAAGCTTGTGCTGTGTATAGAGTGATTGGGATCCTACCATCGCATGCACCTACATAGAGTGAACCATAGGTGGCAGCAGAGTAGTACAGGGCAATAAACATAGTGTATGCACACAGGAAATACAGATTATACATTAGATAGTGATACCCAGTATTAGAACATTGTGAGAAACATTACTTTACATACCATACAACAACTATTCCTATAATGGCAAGAAGTAGTGTAACTGGGACACTACAAGTGTTATGCCCCACAATGGCCCCTGCACACAGTATTATGCCCAATAATGGACCACCCACAAACTATTGTTATACTCTGGGGTCTTTTCAGACTACAGAGTATAATGATCTGAGACTGAGGGAGGTGACAAACATAAAAAACAGTGTCACACAGAGCTCCAGCGTAACTCTCTGCTGCTTTGCCTCTTAAATTTCATTACAGATGCCACATGGGCCAGTCCAGCATCACAATGCATATGACGCCGGCTTGGTCCACTTGATGTCTAATACGTCACCAGAGAGGAATGTTGACTGCAGGGAGTCATGACAGAGCACCAGAGAGGTGAGTAACTTTGGTTCTTATATTCACTCCACTCCCCTTGGCCTCCGATCATTATACTCCTGGGTGTGAAGAGACTCCAATCTATAATGATGGCAGTATTTCTTGGGATTAGTCCAAATAAAATACTCTTGCTGCAGACCCGCAGTCTCATTTACTGATTCCTGCATCAGGGGCCCTCTGGCTATGGCTGCTATTGTACTTATACCACAGTACATAACATAACATTTCTTTAAAAAAAAATTAGCATTATTAAAATTTACTTTTAATAACAAACTTGCAATCTAAGCATATTTTTAGAGCCCTACTGCTGACTGTGAAACTGTTGTTTTAAATCGAAATGCAAGGCATACATTATAGATAATGGAGGATATATTTGTTATCACAATTCATACCTGTTCCTTTATAATAACAAGTCTTGTGCATCTTCCCAGAAAAGAGCTCCAGTCCAACGATAGCATATATAATGATCATGAAAAGAACCAGCAATGCTATATGCAGAAGAGGAACCATTGCTTTAATTATGGAGTTTAGCACCACTTGAAGACCTTAGGAAGAAAGATATTATTAAACATTAGGAAATTATTATATCAATCTGAACTTTTACTTGCAATAAATGACCAGAAAGAAATTGATCAGTTTCCTGTTCCCTTGAATCCTGGTATTTTCACAAGAGTATGTCTTCCTAGTACAGGTAGTCCTCGGGTTACGACGGTCTTGTGTTACGACGTTTCGTGGTTATGGCTAGAGATGAGCTAAAAGTAAAGCTAAGTTCACACAGAGTTTTTTGGTTAGGGTTTTGAAGCCGTATCCGCCTCAAAACCCTGACCAAAAAGACGGCTCCCATTGAAATCAATGGGAGACGCGCAGGAGCTTTTTCCGGGAGCCGTTTCTTACAGCTCCCAGAAAAAAGAAGCGAGGTGTTCATTCTTCAGGCCAAGTCGCCTAGCGATTCGACCTGAAGACACACCCTCTTCCGGACTAGGCCCATTCATTGAGCCTAATCCGGAGAAGGGCGAGCGGCTGGATGCCGGAGGCCGCCTCAGGTTCTGATCCAAAAAACTCAGTGTGAACTTAGCCTCAAGCTCCCTCGTAACCGAAAGCTCCCAGCACTCCCGACTAGCAAGGACGAGCCTGTGGCAAATCAACGCTGGTTCTGCAGCAGGATCGTCCTTGCTCGTCGGAAGAGAGCTGACAGCTTTCTGTTACAAGGGAACTTACTTTTTCTCATAGGAATGAATTGACCAGCGTTGATTGGCCAGTGTACAGCATTCGCACCCAGTGCAAATTCTGCCCAGTTCCCAGTGTGTCTTCTGATGTGGTCCAACTTCCGACACCTGTGCAGTAGGCTCCTGTATTGAACTACAAGAGCTCTAGTAAGGACTTCCCGCAAACCGCCGTACTACTACGGCGGCTGCATGGTGCGCACACAGAAACTGTGTGCGCACCGTGCCCTGCAGTTGTCAGCCGTAACATTCGGCTGACAATGCCCTGTAACACCCACGGTCGGAACTGGGTCCGATCGCGGGTGTTAACCCCTGAGATGCCAGCGGTCATGTTTGCATCTCAGAGGTTTCGTAATATTATGCTTCCCCACGCACCCCACACTTGATCGGCATGCCATGATCGGCACCCCACGCGACGGTTTCGGGGGGTGCCGATGTTTGTAGGGGGCAGCCCGGAGTCTGATCAGTGACCCCGGGTCTGCCCCATCACTTACCCGCTCCATGTACTTGGTTGATCCTGCTCAAAAGGAAGCTGTCAGCCCTGTGCGTCTACACAGGCTGACATCTTCCTCTACACTGCAATAAGCGTGTAACACGTGTATTGCAGCGTATATCTAGTGAAGCAGTGATCAGTAGATCACTGCTTCAATCCCCCATGGGGACAGAAAAAAAAAGTGATAAAAAAGTAAAAATAAAAAAGTTTAAATAAGTTTAACCCCTTCCCGCCAATGGCATTTTTTGATTTTCGTTTTTCGTTTTTGACTTCCCTCCTTCTAAACCCCATAACTTTTTTATTTTTCTGCTCCCAGAGCCATATGAGGTCTTAATTTTTCTTCATGATGCCACCATTAATTATTCTATATAATGTACTGGGAAGCAGGATAAAAATTCAGAATGGGGTGGATTTGAAGAAAAAATGTATTTCTGCGAATTTCTTATGGGCTTTGGTTTTACGGCGTTCACTGTGCAGCCAAAATGACATGTCCCCTATATTCTGTGTTTTGGTACGGTTCCAGGGATACCAAATTTATATGGTTTTATTTACATTTTGACCCCTTAAAAAAAAATCCAAAACTGTGTTAATTTTTTTTTTTCTAAAAGTCGCCATATTCCGACGGCCGTAACTTTTTTATACGTAAGTGTACGGGGATGCATAGGGCGTCTTTTTTTGCGGGGCTGGGTGTACTTTTTAGTTCTACCATTTTTGGGAAATGTTATTGCTTTGATCACTTTTTATTCAAATTTTTATCAGAATCAAAACAGTGAAAAAACGGCGGTTTGGCACTTTCGACTATTTTTCCCGCTACGGCGTTTACTGAACAGGAACATTTTTTTTATAGATTTGTAGAGCGGGCGATTTCGGACGCGGGGATACCTAACATGTATATGTTTCACAGTTTTTAACTACTTTTATATGTGTTCTAGGGAAAGGGGGGTGATTTGAACTTTTAATACTTTTTATATTTTTTTATATTTTTTTTAACTTTTTTTTTTTTTTTTTTTGCATTTATTAGACCCCCCAGGGGTGTTGAATCCCAGGGGGTCTGATCACTAATGCAATGCATTACAATGCTAATTCATTGCAAAAAATCATCCTTTCTTTTGCAGGCTGCATAGACCAGTGTGCAAAGGAGAGAATTTGCAGACAAGCCTGGGAGCCTTGTAAAGGCTCCCGGCTGTCATGGCAACGTGACGCCGGCCCTGGAGAATGCTCCAGGAGCCGGCGATCCCGGGCAAAATGGTGGCACCCATGCGCCACCGGGAAAATGGTGCCTCTGGCGCCTTTGACCGCGGCGCCGGAGGGGTTAATACCTCCGATCGGTCCGGGGACCGATCGGAGGCATTAGAGCTGGTTGTCTACTACTTAAAGCAGTAGACACCCGGCGGCTATGGCGGCCGTCCGGCTCCCGGGCGGTCGCCATAGTTACAGACCCGACATGCGCCGTACTATTACGGCGCATGTCGGGAAGGGGTTAAAATAAATTAAAAATAAATAAAGCCCCAAAAATCCCTTTTTCCCCATATAAAACGTTTTATTATGTAAACGAAAAATAGAAAAAAACATTACATATTTGGTATCACCGCATCCGTAATAACCTGAACAATAAAATTAAAACATTATTTAACCCGAACGGCGAACGTCATAAAAAAAACGTAGATAACCGCACAAAATAATGATTATTTACCACCTTTCCCTTACAAAATGTTCAATAAAAAGTAATCAAATGGTCAGATGAAAACCAAGATGGTACCAATAAAAAGCAGAGGTCATCCTGCCAAAAATAAGTCCTCCACCAGCTCTGTCTACTGAAAAATAAAAATGTTATGCCTTTCAGAAGATGGCGATGCAAAAATAATTTATTTTCTCCCCTAAATTTAATTTTATTCTGCACAAATAGCATCACATTAAAAAATCATATAAATGAGGTATCGACGTAACCGTACCGACCCGCAGAATAAAGGTAACATGTTACTTATGCTGTACGCTGCACAGGAAAATAAATAAATGCTAAAAAGCAATGCTTGAATTGATGTTTCCTTTTACATCCCACCCAGAAAGAGTTAATAAAATGTAGTCAATAAGTTACAGGCACCCCAAAATGGTGGCATTGAAAAGTACATTTAATACCACAAACACCAAGCCCTCATATGGCCACATTGCCAGAAAATAAAAATAAAAATCTAGCTTGTACAATGTGAAGGCAAAACCCCCAAAAGTCGCCAAATCATTAGGACATAAGTGGCTGCAACTAGAAGAAAATGTATAAGCTGTGCGAGCGTTTTCAGGGGACATCCCATATTTAGAGCTTATGAGAGATAATACACCAGCACTGATCCCCCAGAATGTCCCTCTTCCCCATCCGTGTCATAGGAGCTAGTGGGAAAATAGTATGGGATTTGGTGTACCCAATTTACTCCGCACAGCTTACATATTCACTTTGGGGTTACTAATGCTCACTACATCACTTGATAAATTCTTTGAGGGGTGCGGTTTTCAAAACGGGGTCACTTTCTAGAAGTTTTCACTGTTTTGACTCCTCAAGGGCTTTGTAAATGCGACATGGTTCCTGAAACTGATCACAGCCAGATCTCCCCTCTAAAAGCTCCTTGGCGCGCCTTCCCTTCTGCGTCTCGCTGTGCATCCATATATTAGTTTACACCCACAAGTGGGGTACTATGGTAGTCGGGAGAACTTGCATAACAAATTGTGGGATGCTTTTTCTCCTTTAACCCCTTGTGAATGTGCAAATTCTAGGGCTAAACGAAAATATTAGTAAAATAAAATCAAATTTGAAAATTTCACCTCCATTTTGTATTAATTTCTGTTAAGCATTTATATCATTAAAATAAAAGGTATATGTTGTTTTGGCTTATTTAAGGGGTGCAGTTTTGAAAATGGGGTGATTTATGGGGGGTTTTAATACAAGAGTCTTTCAAAATCCCTCATAACTGGATTAGTCCCTTAAAAAATGGGTTTTGGAAATTTCTTGAAAATTTTGAATATTGTTGTTTCACTTGTAAATCTTATAATGTCCGTAAAAAATAAAAGGGTGACTAAAGTTTGATGCTGACATAAAGCAGAGATCTGGGACATGAGATTTATGATATAATTTTGGTGGTCTGACTATCTGTATGTAATGCACATCATTTCAAACTTTATAAAGTGCATATTTTTCAAAATTTCCACCAAATTTCCTATTTTTTCATAATTAAACACAAAACATATCAACCAAAATTTACCACTAACATGAAGTACAATGTGTTATGAAAAAACAATCTCAAAATCACTTTGGTAAGTTAAAGCATTCCAAAGTTATTGCCACATAAAGTGACACATGTCAGTTTTGAAAAATCGAGCTTGGTCAGGGAGTCAAAAAGTGCCATCGGCGGGAAGGGGGTTAATAATTCTCTCCCACTGTGTAGTCATCTTTGTTTGTATCTTAAAAATATGAACTTACTGGGAACTCCAGATACCAGTCGAAGTGGTCGCAAAACACGAAATGCTCTTAGGGCTTTGACATTAAATCCAGTTCCTTTTCCTCCTGGGGCTGTTATACCTTGTAATTTATTAATTTGTTCTAAGACTACTGTAAAAACCCTGCAATGTAAGAATAAAAATTAATTCAAAATTATACAGAACTGCTTTCTAATAATACATACTCTTAAAGGTTTGCACCAGTAATAGTTTTAGGAACTTCTATGCTTTCCACCAATCATTTTGCAAGATTAATTTATGCCACAGTAAAGTAAATTAAAAAGAGAAAAAGCCCAGTCTTTTAGTAAGTGATTTTGTCCTGAACTGAAAATGTAACATCTTCGTAACCACAAACACATATTTTTAATCACTAAGAGGCCTCACACATCCTCATTTTGCAGACATGTTCAGTCAGTTTAGATCAGCCTACATGCACACCCATTGATTTTATCCGGATAAGGACCGGACTATTGTAAAAATACAGCCGGTCTTCAGAGACCCCCTTGGCAGGGATTGGGGGCAGGTATTACTAACACCTAACACCCACCTTGATAACGTCTAGAGATGAGCGAACAGTGTTCTATCGAACACATATTCGATTGGATATCACGCTGTTCATCATGTTCAAATCGAATCGAACACCGCGTGGTAAAGTGACTAAAAACTTGATTCCCCTCCCCCCTTCCCTGGCGCTTTTCTTGCACCAATAACAGCGCAGGGGAGGTGGGACAGGAACTACGACAACAGGGACATTGAAAAAAATACTAAAAACCCCTTGGCTGCCAAAAACATGTGACCTCTGATTCAGAAGAACAGTGGCGGCCATCTTCGAGTCAGTCAGAGCTTGCACTTTGTCAGGGACGAAGGTCTCCGTCAATTTAGATAGGGATTAGATTTTGCTAGGCAGGGATAGGATAGGATAGAGGAGGAGAAGAAAACCAACAGCTCTTTTAAGAGCTACATTGAAGGGACAATCCAAAAAAATGATTGTCACAGTGTCTACCCACCAATTGTCAGGCTATTGTACGCTATGTACGCTCAACCCAAGGGATACAGGTCCAAATTATACACCCAATTAGTGTAATTCGTTGAGGGATCGGAGAGGACAGGTCTGTGGTTGGCCAGGTACTCACGCAACATGCGCCTATACTTTTCCCTCATGATGACACTAGGCCCCTAACTGGCAGTAGTGTGGGCAGGGGGGGGGGGACATTAACATGTACCAGACCTTGTACAGTGTTCCCCTGGTGGTTGTGGAGCAGATGGAAGTTGTGAGACTCATGGAGGAAATATCCTCTGTGACACCCAAGAGGGTTAACGGAAACATTCCCATCATATTCTGCACCAGTTGCTTGTGCCAATTATTTTTGAAATTTTTTTTTTCCTCTCCCCTAATATAACAAAGGAACAGACATTTGACCTATACTGGGGGTCGAGGCTTGCAAAAATCCAGTATTATTTGCACTCCATGATGTGACGTATGCGTTTGTCTCTTGAAAAGCAACCAGACATCAAGTCAGCCATGTGTGCCAGTGTGTTACTTGGCATGACTTTGCTGCCCCCAACTGTAAGGGTCACTCTCCATTTCCTCCATTTTCCACTCCCCTTCACACCATCTGTGGTGAAGCAATGGGATGCACTGAAGTGCACCCTCAAGCCTTGTGTGGGACAGGGACATCAGATGCCACTCCATCCCCCTCGTCTTCCTCCGCCAGTCAACGGTGCGAAGATGAGAGGAGTGTGCTCTGAATGTTTTCTGCCTAGCAGAGGCTACTTCTCACTTACGAAAATGGCCACACTATGACCAGTATATCAGGCACAATGGTGTAGGTTTTGAAGAACCATTGCACCAACAAGTTGAAAACATGGGCCATGTGTGGACCGTGTTTGAGTCTGGCAAGCTCCAGATCTGCTAGCAGGTTTCGGCCATTATCACAGATGCAAAAATGCCAGGCCCCAGGTGTAGCAGGGAAAAACACATTGCCATCTCAGCCAGGATGGCATCCCTGACCTCGGAGGCAGTGTGCTGTCTATCCCCCAAGCTGATGAGCTTCAGTACGTCCTGCTGACATCTCCTCACGCCAGTGTTACAGCGTTTGCCGCTAGTAGCTGGGGTGGATGTTGCAGCGTAGTAGGCTTTCAGTTAACTCCTGTCATGAATTTTGGGCTGGGAGAGGAGATAGGCCAACCGCAGTTTGCACCCCGGGCCCAGACTCCACTACATTCACCCTGCCTGTCATTAAAGATAAGCAGCATCCCTGACCACAGGCGCTTGTCCATGTGTCGGTGGTCAAGTGGACCTTGCAGCAAAGCGCGGAGCTCTGGGCCCGACTGATGTTATGGGACACATGCAGGTGCAAGGCAGGGACAGCACACCAAGAGAAGTAGTAACGGCTAGGCCCAGCATAGGGAGGTGCCCCTGCTGCCATATGGTGATGGAAGGCCTGGGTATCCAGAAGCATAAACGCCAACATCTCCAGGACCAGCAGTTTTGAGATGAGGCCGTTAAAGGCTTGGGCATGTGGGTGGCTTGTGCTGTACTTCTGCCTGCAATGAAACGCCTGGGAGATGGGGAGTGGCTGGGAAGAGGTGCATGATGGTGCAGGCCATGCTGCATGCTATGGTAGCTGCCTAGAGTAGGTTGCTCCAGGGTTGTCTTACAGCAAATTGGCAAGGGAACTCAGATGAAAAGCACTGAGGCCAACTCCTCTGAGATCCCAAGGTAACTTCACAGGACATGTGTATTGCAGAAAAACTTATGAGAAAATAAGTGTGGGACACAGAGGGATTGGAGAGGACAGAGCTGGGGTCGGCCAGGTACTCCCACAACATGTGCCTATACTTGTCCCTCCTGGTGACACTAGGCCCCTGAATGGCGGTAATTTGGCCAGGGGGGGCCATTAACATGTCCCTTCTGGTGACAGTAGGCCCCTGAGTGGCGGTAATTTGGCCAGGGGGCCATTAACGTGTCCCAGACCTAGGAATAAGTCTTGCAACAGGGTAGAGTTTGCATGCCTTTGCCTCTACCCACCGTATTTGCTGCTTAGCTTCCCTCCACATCTACACTGCTTTCGCCCCTAGACATCACCCCAGTTTATGCCTCTGCTTCTACCCAGCTTTTTTGCTGATTTAGCTTCCCTCCACATCTACACTGCTTTCGCCCCTGCCCCCTAGACATCACCCCTGTCCATGTGGGGTCAGTGGCCTCGTCGTCCACCAACTCCTCTTCCAATTGCGCACTGTCCCCTTACTGCAAACCGCACATAACCACAGCTTGCCCTGATGGCAACTGTGTCTCATCATCCCCACTGAGGTCTAGAAACGTCGGGGCCGGGTCCACAACCACAAAATTGGAAGGAAATGGCGGATGCTGCAGTATTTCTAACACCAGTTCCTGGTGCTCGGGCCTGGTCTGTGTTGTACCCTGCACCCTGCTTAACACAGCTGCCATATCCGGAATTATGATGAGCACATGCTAATGTTTCTTGTCCAGTGAAATGGATGGGATAGGATTTCACATAAGTCTGCCACCCATGGCCACTCATGGTTGAGCAACTGAGGGAGCTGACTTTGACGAACCCTAGGGTTTTGGAGTTGGAACTCCATCAAAGGTCTGTGCTGCTCACACACTCTGCTCAACAGATGATATGTTTAGTTCCAGCGTGTGGAGACGTCGCACAACAGCCGTTGTTCGGGCAGATACAAGCGTTGTAGGAGTGCATAGAGGCTAGCAGCGGCTACTATAGACTTTCAAAACTATCCGCACAAGCGCCGCACTTTCACCAGTAGCTCGGGGTACTTGAACATTGGGGTACTTTTTAAAAAACTGTTGCAGCACTGAGTGCTGTCACCCACTGAAAACGCGGCCCAGGCATGGAACATGTTGCAGGCTGCCAAGCTACAGAGCCGATCCCAGGTTCCGGCCATTATCACACATGACAACATGCCTGGGCCCAGGTGCAGTGGCAAAAACTACATTGCCGTGTCGAGGATGGCATAACTCACTTTGTAGGCAGTGTGCTGTCTGGCCCCAAAGCTGCAGTGTTGCAGCGTTTCCAGCTCATAGCTGGGGTCCACTTAACGGCGGAGGAGGAGGGTGGTGTTTTAGCCCTCCTCCCAGGAATGTTGTGTGGGGAGACAAGTCAGTCCACCACATTTTGCGACCCGGTCCCCGCCTCAAGTACATTCAACCACTGTGCCAAGATTGAAAGTTAGCGTCCCTGTCCGCATGCACTTGTCCATGCGTAGGTGTTCAAGTGGAACTTTGTGCAAAGCGCTGAACTTAGGGACCGCCTCATCTTTGGGGAAAGGTGTGGACGGCACAGTGAGGTGGCGCAGAAGCCAGCAGGCCCAAAAAGGGCAGAGTGTCCACAAGCCAGAACGCCAACATTTCCTGGGCCAGAAGTTTTAAGATGAGGCTGATGAAGCCTTGGGCATGTGGGTGGGTTGCGCTGTACTTTAGCCTAGAATGAAAGGCCTGGGAGATGGGGAGTTGCTGGGAAGAGGTGCATGATGGCGCAGGCAACAGGAGAAGTGGCAGGAAAAGGGGAGGATGAGGGTGAACTCCCCAAAGTGTCAGAGTTAGATTTGGAGGTGACCTGGATGGTGGTCTGGACTGCAGCGCCAGCACTGTCAACAGTGGGAGGGGCAGTGGCCGCAACGCCAGATGACAATTATCCTGTGCTTGCTGTCACTCACTGAGCCCAGTGCTTGCTTTACAAATGACGGCACATGACAGAGGTGGTAAAGTTGCTCTTTTTAAAGCCCCTACTACTAGTTTAGCATTGCAAAGTGTGCAAACCACACTCAGTTTGTCCTCCACCTATACATTTACAAATTATCTCCCCCATCGAGGAACGTGGCCTCGATGGGGAATTTTTCTAAGGAGGCTAGGAAAGAGAGCATCTTGGGCCTTGCTGGCTCAGGCCTGGCTGGCTCAGGCCTAGCTTCTGTCAAGCAGCTGTCCTGTGACTCTGGACATGCCTCTGCCTCTAGCTTAGCTTTCCTCCACATCCACACTGCTTTTGCCCCTTCACATCACCCCAGTCCATGCCTCAGCTTGTATCCCCAGTTTTTGCTGCTTAGCTTGCCTCCACATCCACTCTGCTTTTGCCCCTAGACATCACCCCAGTCCATGCCTCTGCTTGTATCCCCAGTTTTTGCTGCTTAGCTTGCCTCCACATCCACACTGCTTTTGCCCCTAGACATCACCCCTATCCATGTCTCTGCCTCTAGCCATAACTCTGCCACCCATGGAAACTCATGGTGTAGAAACTGAGGGAGCTGACTTTGAGGAACCCTTGGGTTTTGTAGATGGAACTCCATCAAAGGTCTGTGCAGCTCACACACCCTGGTCAAGACGACGGACAACAGCCAGTGTTCGGGCAGATGTAGGCCTTGCTGGAGTGTTTTGAGGCTAGCAGCGGCTAGTGTAGACTTGCGAAAGTGGGTGGCCAAGAGCCGCACTTTCACCCTTAGCTCCGCTAATTTGGGGTATGATTTTAAAAACCGTTGCACCACTACATTGAACACGTAGGCCAGGCATGGAACGTGTTGGTGGCTGGCAAGCTCCAGAGCCGTCCAACAAGACAAAAAAGCCTGGCCCCGAGGGCAGTGGGGGAAAACAAATTGCCATCTCATCCAGGATGGCATCCCTGACCTCAGAGGCAGTGTGCTATCTGTCCCCCAAGATGATGAGCTTCAGCACGGCCTGCTGACGTCTCCTCATGCCAGTGTTGCAGCGTTTCCAGCTCGTAGCTGGGGTCAATTTAACGGCGGAGGAGGAGGAGGGTGGTGTTTCAGCACTCCTGCCAGGAATAATGGGCGGGGAGAGAAGGCAGGCTGCCACAGTGTGCGACCCGGTCCCAGCCTCAACTACATTCAGCCAATGTGCCGTGATTGAGATGTAGCATCCCTGGCCGCATGCACTTGTCCACGCGTCGGTGGTCAAGTGGAACTTTGTGCAAAGCGCAGAACTTAGGGCCCGCCTGATGTTACGGGACACACGCTGGTGCAAGGCTCAACTCACCCTAAGGGCCAAAAACACTGCTGTTCAAAAGGCCTCTGTGTTTAGATTTGGCTCAGTCGCAGTTCCAGAACATACCTTTGAAGGCAAGGTTTCCTTTAGTGGCTCCATATCAGCAGGATGATGATGGTGAAGCTTGGTTAAATCTGGTGTCGGAAGGGAAAGTGGTTTCTGATCTACATCTAAAGTACTGGAGCATGTTATTTGGACAATTAACACCTGATCAGAACCCTGTATAGGTAATGTAGAGTCCGATATTAGAGGACCATTACCGCTAGTAGTGGTTGCAGCCAATTCTCCCCCTTTGCGGTCCTCTAAATAAAAGTTACCCCCAGGACTTGATGCCAAAATGTTACCAATTTGACAGTCAAAATCAAGGTCAATGTCTGGGTCCTCAGTCCAATCCACTGCATCAATCCAACACAATGAGAGTGATGGTTCTGGAACCACTGTTTTGGGGGCAAAGAGTTTTAAAGGGGCTAACACTTTGCTGGTGCAAGGCTTTACTCACTCCAAGGGCCAAAAACACTGCTGGTGCAAGGCTCTACTCACTCCAAGGGCCAAAAAGACTGCTGGTGCAAGGCTCTACTCATGCCAAGGGCCTCAATCTCTGCTGGTAGCTCAGATTAAGGTCCTGTAACTTTGTTTGGAAGGGCTCATGTTAAGGGCTAGAAAAGTGAATTTTGGAAGGTCTTACCACATCACACACACACACACACACTCAAAATGACAGTTAAGGGTGAGGGCGTTTGGATTTCCCATTGTCTATTCCATCTGTGGTTGTTATGGGAAACGTGATTTAAAGGGGTGGTTGTTACTGTTTGTTGAGCTTAAATTGGGGTTTGTGTCCATCCATTTGGGGAGTAAAGAAGGTTTCCAGGTATTTTCCCACTTTGATAGAGGTTTTTTTGAATGTGGAAAGTATGTAGTTGTTAGGCTGTGATGTTGGGGTAATAGAGGGTCTTTGGTGTGTTAGATGCCCCCAGGCATGCTTCCACTGCTGTCCCAGTTGCATTCCAGAGGTGTTGGCATAATTTCCTGTGGTGTCATAGTGACTTGGTGACCCTCCTGAGACGGATTTGGGTTTCCCCCTTAACGAGTATATGTTCCCCATAGACTATAATGGGGTTCGAAACCCATTCGAACAGTGAGCGGCTGTTCGAATCGGATTTCGAACCTCGAATATTTTAATGTTCGCTCATCTCAGCTCTGACTGGATGTTTTTGTTTTGTTTTTTTCTCTAATGTAGATTGTGTTCCCCATATAGAGGCATACATCTTTTTTTGTAGAATGGGAGGAAATCCACGCAAACACAGGAAGAATATACAAACTCCTTGTAAACATCGAACCCAGAACTGCAGCACCACAAGGCTGCAGTGCTAACCACTGAGCCACTGTGTTGCTCCATGGCAACTATGCTATCCTGTATACCAGCAATATGTTTGATAAAACTTTTGTTGGGGCTGGGTTCTTGCTCCCATGTTTCTTTGGCAATATCCCACAGACTCCCAGGATGTCTACTATAGACCAACTCAAAAGGAGAAAATCTAGGGGAAGCTTGTGGTACTTCACAGATTGCATACATCAAATACAGTATCAGAACATCCCAGTCCTTTCCACCCTTGCTTACCACCTTTTTTAACATATTTTTTTTAGGGTTTTGTTAAACTGTTTTACTAACCCGTCTGTCTGAGGATGGTAAACAGATGTACAAAGCTGTTTGATGTTAAAGAGTTTACACAGTTCCTTGGAGACTTTAAACATGAACATGGTATTCTGATCTGAGAGGATCTCCTTAGGTAAGACCCACTCGGCAAAACATGGCAAACAACTCTTTGGCTATCACCTTCGCCGAAGTGTGCTGTAGTGGGATGGCTTCAGGTTATCAAGTAACATAGTGCATGACTACCAAAATATGCTGATGTCCCCAAATTGACTTATCTAAAGGACCTACCGAATCCATGGCAATCCTTTCAAAGGATACCTCAATAATGAGCAGAGGTACCAGGGGAGCTTCAAAAATGTGCCAAAACTGACACTCCGGACATGTTTCACAAAACACCTTAACTTCATGATATACCCCCGGTAATAAAAATGCTACAATATGTGGTCCAGCATTTTTGTGGTACCTAGGTGACCACCTAGCGCATGTTTATGTGCTAATTCCAGCACCGTCCAGCAATAAGGCTGGGGTATCAGTAACTGCTCTGAGGCTGCCTTCACACGGAGTAACATTCCGCTCATTCTGACACATAAACACATGTCAGAGTGAGCGGGGTAAAACAGAATCCCATTGACTTCAATGGGTTCTGTCCTACGCGTGCTACCCATTGAAGTCAATGGGAGGCTTTTTTACCTATTGCTTTCAATGTGATACGCGCGTATCACATTGAAAGCAAAAGCTAAAAAAGTCTCCCATTGAGTTCAATGGGTAGCACGCATAAGACAGAACCCATTGAAGTCAATGGGATTCTGTTTTACTCCGCTCACTCTGACACGTGTTTACGTGTCAGAATGAGCGGAGCGTTACTCCGTGTGAAGGCAGTCTAAAGTCTCACCTTGTTAACTCAGTGTAACAACTCTTGGTTGACAGCTGTGAAGGAGAACACCTCATCAGTGTCTGGGAGCTGAGATTCACCATTGATTATAATAACATTCTCCCAGGTCCTTTGCAGAGTGGGGTCATGGAGTTGTGCAGAACCAAAGTTATCACGAGACACCTTCAAATATGACATCTGAGGTCCAGTACCAGCCAGACAACACTTGTGATATTCTTGGGGCGGTGTCCTCTGACGCTTGCTTTCCCCACCACAGAGTCCAAAATAGGAGAAAGTTCCGTCCCAAAATGAGGTCATGCGGTAAGTTCCTGACATCCCCTACTTCATGTCAGCTCTCTCCACAGTTGGTCTGGATGGAGACAATCATAGTTGGTTAGTCCCTTATATCTTCATGTATACACAGGACCCCCACTATGCATCCAGTTACAGTATCGCAGTTGGCACTCGACACAAGACGAGGGTCACTGCCAGAATCCAGTAGTTTTACCACTGGGTACCCAGCCATGGTCACTTGGCATAAGTAGTGCATGTCAGATCAACTGTTATTGCACTGCTGTAAATAGAGTGGAACACTACCCTTTAATATGTATTAATATTCTCTGTTCTCTGCATGTGTTGTAAGGTACAGGTTGTGGGAAAGGTAGCTCGGTAGAAGCAATGGCGTGGGTTCAACCATCCAGAGACAAGGACACAAAAACTGTAGCAAACAGGTTTATTTAAAAAAAAAACAGCAAAATAAATAAACCTTCATGTCAGGTACAAAAAGAGCAAAATAAAATACAGCCTTAACCTAACGTAAAAACAATGTGAAACAAAGCCCTGCTCGATTAACCCGGAGCGGACACTTTTAGCCGACATACAATGGGTCCTTAATAGAGATGAGCGAACAGTGTTCTATCGAACTCATGTTCGATCGGATATTAGGCTGTTCGGCATGTTCGAATCGAATCGAACACCGCGTGGTAAAGTGCGCCATTACTCGATTCCCCTCCCACCTTCCCTGGCGCCTTTTTTGCTCCAATAACAGCGCAGGGTAGGTGGGACAGGAACTACGACACCGGTGACGTTGAAAAAAGTAGGCAAAACCCATTGGCTGCCGAAAACATGTGACCTCTAATTTAAAAGAACAGCGCCGCCCAGGTTCGCGTCATTCTGAGCTTGCAATTCACCGAGGACGGAGGTTTCCGTCCAGCTAGCTAGGGCTTAGATTCTGGGTAGGCAGGGACAGGCTAGGATAGTAAGGAGAAGACAACCACAACAGCTCTTGTAAGAGCTAAATTCCAGGGAGAAGCTTGTCAGTGTAACGTGGCACTGACGGGCTCAATCGCCGCAACCCAGCTTTCCCAGGATCCTGAATGGAATACACTGTCAGTGTATTCCCGTATACCCGATATATACCCCCGATACCCGTTCCAACGGTGTGCCCCCCCACCTTCACCCCAGAAATACCCTGCAAGTCCCCTAGCAATAGAATTGGGGCTATATACACCCACTATTTTTGCTACTGCCATATAGTGCCATTGTCTCACTGGGAATTCAAAGAATATATTGGGCTTACATATAACTTCAATTCCAGGGAGAAGCTTGTCAGTGTAACGTGGCACTGACGGGCTCAATCGCCGCAACCCAGCTTTCCCAGGATCCTGAATGGAACACACTGACAGTGTATTCCCGTATACCCCATATATACACCCCAAATCACCGTTCCAACGGTGTGCCCCCCCACCTTCACCTCAGAAATACCCTGCAAGTCCCCTAGCAATAGAATTGGGGCTATATACACCCACAATTTTTGCTACTGGTATATAGTGCCATTGTCTGACTGGGAATTCAAAGAATATATTGGGGTTACGTGCACCCACAATTTTTGCTACTGCTATACAGTGCCATTGTCTCACTGGGAATTCAAAGAATATATTGGGGTTATGTGCACCCACAGTTTTTACTACTGGTATACAGTGCCATTGTCTGACTGGGAATTCAAAGAATATATGGGGGTTACGTGCACCCACAATTTTTGCTACTGCTATACAGTGCCATTGTCTCACTGGGAATTCAAAGAATATATTGGGGTTACGTGCACCCACAATTTTTACTACTGGTATACAGTGCCATTGTCTGACTGGGAATTCAAAGAATATATTGGGGTTACGTGCACCCACAATTTTTACTACTGGTATACAGTGCCATTGTCTCACTGGTAATTCAAAGAATATATTGGGGTTATGTGCACCCACAATTTTTGCTACTGGTATATAGTGCCATTGTCTGACTGGGAATTCAAAGAATATATGGGGGTTACGTGCACCCACAATTTTTGCTACTGCTATACAGTGCCATTGTCTCACTGGGAATTCAAAGAATATATTGGGGTTATGTGCACCCACAATTTTTACTACTGGTATACAGTGCCATTGTCTGACTGGGAATTCAAAGAATATATTGGGGTTATGTGCACCCACAATTTTTACTACTGGTATACAGTGCCATTGTCTCACTGGTAATTCAAAGAATATATTGGGGTTATGTGCACCCACAATTTTTGCTACTGGTATATAGTGCCATTGTCTGACTGGGAATTAAAAGAATATATGGGGGTTACGTGCACCCACAATTTTTACTACTGATATACAGTGCCATTGTCTGACTGGGAATTAAAAGAATATATGGGGGTTACGTGCACCCACAATTTTTGCTACTGCTATACAGTGCCATTGTCTCACTGGGAATTCAAAGAATATATTGGGGTTATGTGCACCCACAATTTTTACTACTGGTATACAGTGCCATTGTCTCACTGGGAATTCAAAGAATATATTGGGGTTACGTGCACCCACAATTTTTGCTACTGGTATATAGTGCCATTGTCTGACTGGGAATTCAAAGAATATATTGGGGTTATGTGCACCCACAATTTTTACTACTGGTATACAGTGCCATTGTCTCACTGGTAATTCAAAGAATATATTGGGGTTATGTGCACCCACAATTTTTGCTACTGGTATATAGTGCCATTGTCTGACTGGGAATTCAAAGAATATATTGGGGTTATGTGCACCCACAATTTTTACTACTGGTATACAGTGCCATTGTCTCACTGGTAATTCAAAGAATATATTGGGGTTATGTGCACCCACAATTTTTGCTACTGGTATATAGTGCCATTGTCTGACTGGGAATTCAAAGAATATATGGGGGTTACGTGCACCCACAATTTTTGCTACTGCTATACAGTGCCATTGTCTCACTGGGAATTCAAAGAATATATTGGGGTTATGTGCACCCACAATTTTTACTACTGGTATACAGTGCCATTGTCTCACTGGGAATTCAAAGAATATATGGGGGTTACGTGCACCCACAATTTTTACTACTGGTATACAGTGCCATTGTCTGACTGGGAATTCAAAGAATATATTGGGGTTACGTGCACCCACAATTTTTACTACTGGTATACAGTGCCATTGTCTCACTGGTAATTCAAAGAATATATTGGGGTTATGTGCACCCACAATTTTTGCTACTGGTATATAGTGCCATTGTCTGACTGGGAATTCAAAGAATATATGGGGGTTACGTGCACCCACAATTTTTGCTACTGCTATACAGTGCCATTGTCTCACTGGGAATTCAAAGAATATATTGGGGTTACGTGCACCCACAATTTTTACTACTGGTATACAGCGCCATTGTCTGACTGGGAATTCAAAGAATATATTGGGGTTACGTGCACCCACAATTTTTACTACTGCTATACAGTGCCATTGTCTCACTGGTAATTCAAAGAATATATTGGGGTTATGTGCACCCACAATTTTTGCTACTGGTATACAGTGCCATTGTCTGACTGGGAATTCAAAGAATATATTGGGGTTATGTGCACCCACAATTTTTACTACTGGTATACAGTGCCATTGTCTCACTGGTAATTCAAAGAATATATTGGGGTTATGTGCACCCACAATTTTTGCTACTGGTATATAGTGCCATTGTCTGACTGGGAATTCAAAGAATATATGGGGGTTACGTGCACCCACAATTTTTGCTACTGCTATACAGTGCCATTGTCTCACTGGGAATTCAAAGAATATATTGGGGTTATGTGCACCCACAATTTTTGCTACTGGTATACAGTGCCATTGTCTGACTGGGAATTCAAAGAATATATGGGGGTTACGTGCACCCACAATTTTTGCTACTGCTATACAGTGCCATTGTCTCACTGGGAATTCAAAGAATATATTGGGGTTACGTGCACCCACAATTTTTGCTACTGGTAGATAGTGCCATTGTCTCACTGGGAATTCCACAAATAATTTGGGGATTCATTCACCCTACATCTCAGGCTCTTGCCATATTCACCCAGGTTGTCAGTGCTGCACCAGCTCGTTCCCAGACAGCTCGGCCCGAAAAACACGTTACCTATATAGAGGATTTGGACAATGAAGACAACATGTTCTAAATCTAATGTCTGCACCTTCTCCAGAATTAAAATAAAGGCAGCGTTTAACTTTCAAATAGCACTGCACAAAGGAAGAGCTTATCAGCTTGTCTCATGACATGCTACTGAAAAGTGTCATTTGTGTATCTTAATGTAAATATAGTTGTATAAGCTTTTTGGGTTTTAGGCACTGCCAAGTTATTTATTACCACCCGCTCTCTAATAATGATGATGACGCCAAAGTCACTGTGGGTGTTCAGAGCTCACAGCTTTGGGTGACATTTGTCTTGCTCTCTGTCGGTACCAGCTGTCTTTTTGGATACCGTAAAGTTATGTTGACTTTATTAACAGCTATAGAAGCTTTAGCCAGGTTGTGACGGTGTGTAACCCTAACAACACTAAGTGGGATACACATTAATAGTCAGTCTATGTACGCTAAACGTATCACTGAAGTAATTTTTTTTCCCTCTCCCCTAATATAAGAAAGGAACAGACATTAGACCTAGACCGGGGTTCGAGGCTTGTAAAAATCCAGTATTATTTGTTCTTCATGATGTGAAATATGTGTTGAAAAGCAACCCAAGATGAAGTCAGCCATGTGTGCCAGTGTGTTACTTGGCATGCCTTTGCTGGCCCCAACTGTAAGGGTCACTCTCCATTTCCTCCATTTTCCACTCCCCTTCACACCATTTGTGGTGAAGCAATGGGATGCACTGAAGTGCACCCTCTAGCCTCGTGTGGGATAGGGACATCAGATGCCACTCCAACCCCCTCGTCTTCCTCCGCCAGCCAACGGTGCGAAGATGAGAGGAGTGTGCTCTGAATGTTTTCTGCCTAGCAGAGGCTAGTTCTCACTTACGAAAATGGCCCCACTTTGACCTGTATATCAGGCACAATGGTGTAGGTTTCAAAGAAACATGGCACCAACAAGTTGGAAAACGTGGGCCATGCGTGGACCGTGTTTGAGTCTGGCAAGCTCCAGATCTGCTACCAGGTTCCAGCCATTATCACAGGCGCAAAAATGCCAGGCCCCAGGTGTAGTAGGGAAAAAAAATGCCATCTCAGCCAGGATGGCATCCCTGACCTCGGAGGCACTGTGCTGTCTGTCCCCCAAGCTGATCAGTTTCAGCACCGCCTGCTGACATCTCCCCATGCCAGTGTTACAGTGTTTTCCGCTAGTAGCTGGGGTGGAGGTTGCAGCTTCGTAGGGTTTCAGTCTACTCCTGCCATGAATTTTGGCCTGGGAGAGGAGATAGGCCACCCCAGTTTGCACCCGGGGAACAGACTCTACCACATTCACCCTGCCTGTCATTAAAGATAAGCACTGCAGCATCCCTGACCACAGGCGCTTGTCCATGTGTCGGTGGTCAAGTGGACCTTGCAGCAAAGCGCAGAGCTCTGGGCCCGACTGATGTTATGGGACACATGCAGGCGCAAGGCAGAGACAGCACACCAAGAGAAGTAGTAACGGCTAGGCCCAGCATAGGGAGGTGCCCCAGCTGCCATCTGCTGACGGAAGGCCTGGGTCTCCAGAAGCATAAACAAACACCAACATCTCCAGGGCCAGCAGTTTATCGATGAGGCTGTTAAAGGCTTGGGCATGGGGGTGGGTTGTGTTGTACTTCTGCCTGCAATGAAAAGCTTGGGAAATGTGGAGTGGCTGGGAAGAGGCGCATGATGGTGCAGGCCAAAAGGGCGCATGAGGGTGAACTCCCCAATGTGTCAGAGATAGGTGTGTAGGTGTCCTTGCATCATATACTTGCACCATATTTGGCTTTGGAAGTTAATTTTGTGCCAAAAAGTGGTTAAGACAGCGATCCCTCAGCTACTCCCGTTACACTGTCTATTGAAGTTACCATCTGTGGAAGTGGACCACCATTTCTAAGATCCCAAAGGAAGCAGGCAAGAGATGTGCAGTTCAGAAAAAAAGATGAGAAAATAAGTGTAGGCTGTAGAGCACAGAGGGATCGGAGAGGACAGAGCTGGTGTCGGCCAGGTATTCCCACAACATGCGCCTATACTTGTCCCTCCTGGTGACACTAGGCCCCTGAGTGGCAGTAATTTGTCCAGGGGGGCCATTAACGTGTTCCAGACCTAGGAATAAGTCTTCCAACAGGGTAGAGTTTTGCATGCCTTTGCTTCTACCCACTGTTTTTGCTGCTTAGCTTCCCTCCACATCTACACTGCTTTCACCCCTAAACATCACCCCAGTTTATGCCTTTGCTTCTACCCTTTTTTTTTGTTGAATTAGCTTCCCTCCACATCTACACTGCTTTAGCCCCTAAACATCACCCCAGTTTATGCCTTTGCTTCTACCCTTTTTTTTTCTGTTGAATTAGCTTCCCTCCACATCTACACTGCTTTAGCCCCTAAACATCACCCCAGTTTATGCCTTTGCTTCTACCCAGGATTTTTGTTGATTTAGCTTCCCTCTACATCTACACTGCTTTAGCCCCTAGACATCACCCCTGTCCATGTGGGGTCGGTGGCCTCGTCATCCACCAACTCCTCTTCCAATTGCACACTGCCCCCTTACTGCAAACCGCACATGACCACAGCTTGCCTTGATGGCAACTGTGTCTCATGATCCCCACTTAGGTCCAGACAAGTCGGTGGCGGGTCCAAAACCCCAAAATTGGAAGGAAATGGCAGATGCTGCAGTATTTCTAACACCTGTTCCTGGTGCTCGGGCCTGGTCTGTGTTGTACACTGCACCCTGCTTAACGCAGCTGCCATATCCGAAGTTGTGCTGAGCGCATGCTAATGTTTCGTGTCCAGTGCAATGGATGGGATGGGATTTCACATAAGTCTGCCACCCATGGCCACTCATGGTTGAGCAACTGAGGGAGTTGACTTTGACGAACCCGAGGGTTTTGGAGTTGGAACTACATCAAAGGTCTGTGCTGCTCACACACTCTGCTCAACACATGATATGTTTAGTGCCAGCAGTGTGGAGACGTCGCACAACAGCCGTTGTTCCAGCAGGTACAGGCGTTGTAGGAGTGCATAGAGGCTAGCAGCGGCAACTATAGACTTTAAAAACTATCCGCACAAGCGCCACACTTTCACCAGTAGCTCAGGAACATTGGGGTACCTTTTTCAAAAGATTAGCAGCAATGAGTTAAAAACGTGGCCCAGGCATGGAATATGTTGCAGGCTGCCAAGCTACAGAGCCAATCCCAGGTTACGGCCATTATTACACATGACAACATGCCTGGGCCCAGGTGCAGTGGCAAAAACCACATTGCCGTCTCATCGAGGATGGCATGACTCACTTTGTAGGCAGTGTGCTGTCTGGCCCCCAAGCTGATGAGCTTCAGCACGGCCCGCTGACGTCTCCCCACACCAGTGTTGCAGCGTTTCCAGCTCGTAGCTGGGGTCAATTTAACAGCGGAGGAGGGTGGTGTTTCAGCCCTCCTCCCAGGAATGTTTTGTGGGGAGACAAGTCAGGAAAATTCTTGAAACGGGAGAGTTTTGCATCTTTGCCCTTGCTGCCTATGGACATCCCTTTGCCTCTAGCCACCATTTTCCCTGCTTTGCTTGCCTCCACATCCACACTGCTTTTGCCCCTAGACATCACCCCAGTCCATGCCTTAGCTTGTACCCCCAGTTTTTCCTGCTTAGCTTGCCTCCACATCCACACTGCTTTTGCCCCTAGACATCATCCCTATCCATGCCTCTGCCCCTAGCCATAACTCTGCCACCCCTGGAAACTCATGGTGCAGAAACTTTGGTTGCTGACTTTGAGGAACCCTTGGGTTTTGTAGATGGAACTCCATCAAAGGTCTGTGCAGCTCACACACCCTGCTCAAGATATGGTATTGTAGGGTTTCAGCGTGTGTGAATGACGGACAACAGCCTGTGTTTGGACAGATGTAGGCCTTGCTAGAGTGTTTTTAGGCTAGCAGCGACTCCTGTGCACTTGCAAAAGTGGGCGCACAAGCGCCGCATTTTCAACAGTAGCTTCGGTACATTTGGGTATGTTTTTAAAAAACTTTGCACCACTAGGTTAGACGTGGGCCAAACATGGAACGTGTTGGAGGCTGGCAAGCTCCAGAGCCGCTACCAGGTTCCAGCCATTATCACAGGCATAAAAATGCCAGGCCCCAGGTGTAGCAGGGAAAAAAAAATGCCATCTCAGCCAGGATGGCATCCCTGACCTCGGAGGCACTGTGCTGTCTGTCCCCCAAGCTGATCAGTTTCAGCACGGCCTGCTGACATCTCCCCATGCCAGTGTTACAGTGTTTTCCGCTAGTAGCTGGGGTGGAGGTTGCAGCTTCGTAGGGTTTCAGTCTACTCCTGCCATGAATTTTGGCCAGGGAGAGGAGATAGGCCACCCCAGTTTGCACCCGGGGAACAGACTCCACCACATTCACCCTGCCTGTCATTAAAGATAAGCACTGCAGCATCCCTGACCACAGGCGCTTGTCCATGTGTCGGTGGTCAAGTGGACCTTGCAGCAAAGCGCGGAACTAAGGGCCCACCTGATGTTGAGTGACACGTGCTGGTGCAAGGCGGGGACGCCACACCGGGAGAAGTTGAGACGGCTAGGGACGGCATAGTGAGGTGCCACAGTTGCCATCAGGTCCGGGAAGGCGGGAGTTTCAACAAGCCGGAACGCCAACCTCTCCTGGGCCAGCAGTTTAGCGATGTTGGCGTTCTAGGCTTGCGTGGGTGGGTGGTTAGCGGTGTATTTCTGCCGGCGCTCCAATGTCTGAGAGATGGTGGGTTGTTGTAAAGAAGCGCCTGATGGTGCCTTTGATGGTGCAGGAGAAGGAGATAAGACAGAAACAGGGGAGGATGAGGGAGAAGTCAACAAAGTGGCGGAGGCAGATGAAGTGATGTCCTGGCTCGTCCTCTGGAGTGCATCGCCAGCACTGTGAGCAGAGGCAGTGGCATGAACGGCGGGCGACGTTTGTCCTGCCGTTGCTGCCTGCCACTGATTCCATTGCTTGGATTCCAAATGACGGTGCATTGAAGTGGTGGACAGGTTGCTCTTCTCAGGGCCCCTACTCGATTTCGAGAGGCAAATTGTGTAGACGACACTATATCTGTCCTCGGCGCATTCCTTGAAAAAACTCTACACCTTCAAGAAACGTGCCCTCGATGGGGGAGTTTTTCTGGGCTGGGTACAAAAGGGAACATCTTCGGACATTCCGGGTCTGGCCTGGCTTCGGCAAAGCAGCTGACCTCTGCCTCTGGACATGTCTCTGCCTCTAGCTACCCTTTTTGGTGCTGCACCTGCCTCAACATCCACACTACTTTCCCAGCTTGACATCTGCCTTGTCCAGGTGGGGTCGGTGTCCTCGTCGTCCACCACCTCCTCTTCCAACTCCTGTCTCGCCTCCTCCTCCTGCACAATGCGCATGTCAACTGGCTGCCCTGACAGCAACTGCGTCTCATCGTCGTCGATGAGGGTGGGTTGCTGGTCATCCGCCACCAAATCGACCGGAGATGGAATGGAGGAGACTCTAGTGTTTGAGCATCTGGACACAGATACTCGTCTGTTAGGTCCGTGGAATCGCGAAATGGAGGGGCAGGTTGCGGTACAGTCAAAGGAAGGGAGAACAGCTCTGGGGAGCAGGGACAGTTGGGGTTATTGTTCTGGGAAGATTGGGAATTTTGGGTGGAAGGAGGACAAGACTGTTGGGTAAGAGGAGGTAGAGGCTGCCTGGCTGGTGGACAATGTGCTTTAAGCGTTATCCGACAGCCATTGCAAGACCTGTTCCTGGTTCTCGGGCCTACTAATCTTTGTACCATTCAGCCTAGTTAATGTGGAACTTTTGTGCAAAGCGCAGAACTTAGGGCCCGCCTGATGTTAAGGGACACACGCTGGTACAAGGCTCAACTCACCCTAAGTGCCAAAAACACTGCTGGTGCAAGGCTCTACTCATGCCAAGGGCCTCAATCTCTGCTGGTAGCTCAGCTTAAGGTCCTGTAACTTTGTTTGGAAGGGCTCATGTTAAGGGCTAGAAAAGTGAATTTTGGAAGGTCTTACCACATCACACACACACACACACACACACACACACTCAAAATGACAGTTAAGGGTGAGGGCTTTTGGAATTCCCATTGCCTATTCCATTTGTGGTTGTCATGGGGAACGTGATTTAAAGGGGTGGTTGTTACTGTTTGTTGAGCTTAAATTGGGGTTTGTGTCCATCCATTTGGGGAGTAAAGAAGGTTTCCAGGTATTTTCCCACTTTGATAGAGGTTTTTTTGAATGTGGAAAGTGTGTAGTTGTTAGGCAGTGATGTTGGGGTAATAGAGGGTCTTTGGTGTGTTAGATGCCCCCAGACATGCTTCCCCTGCTGTCCCAGTGTCATTCCAGAGGTGTTGGCATCATTTCCTGGGTTGTCATAGTGGACTTGGTGACCCTCCAGACACGGATTTGGGTTTCCCCCTTAACGAGTATCTGTTCCCCATAGACTATAATGGGGTTCGAAACCCGTTCGAACACACGAACATTGAGCGGCTGTTCGAATCGAATTTCGAACCTCGAACATTTTAGTGTTCGCTCATCTCTAGTCCTTAATAGGGCATCAACATTTCCCTGAAGCTTGCCTTCCCTGTGTTCCTCAGTGAACTTTAAATTTTGTAATGTCAGAGGATTAGGGATTCAAGTGCCCACTTAATGGCTAAGCATTTCCTGTTACAATTGCACACTCTGCAACTGGAAACTGAGTAGGGGCTCTGAAAAGAGCAACCTTACAACCACTGCCATGTGCTGTCATTTGGAAGGCAAGCACTGGGTTCAGTGGCAGAGAGCAAACGCAGGACAATCATCATCCGGCATTGCCGCCACTGCCTCTCCCACTGTTGCCAGTGCTAGCACTGCAGTCCAGACCATCAGCCAGGAAACCTCCACATCTCCCTCCACCACTTTGGGAACTTTTCCCTCATCCTCCCCTTTTCCTGCCTCAGCTTCTTCTCCTGCCTTAGCTCCTTCTCCTGTCTTAGCTCCTTCTCCTGCCTTACCTCCTTCTCCTGTACCATTATGCGCCTCCTCAAAACAACCCACCATCTCCTAGACTTTTGAGCGCAGGCAAAAATACAGCGCTACCCACCCCCATGCACAAGCCTTAAACGCGCACATCTCCAAACTGCTGGCACAGAAGATGTTGCCGTTCCGGCTTGTTGAAATTCAGGCCTTCCGTGACCTGGTGGCAAGTGCAGCACCGCGCTATGCCTTCCCTAGCCGTCACTACTTCTCCCGGTGTGCCGTCCTGCCTTGCACCAGCACGTGTCACGCAACATCAGGCGGGCCCTAAGTTCCGCGATTTGCACAAAGGTCCACTTGACCACCGAAGCGTGGACAAGTGCATGCAGACAGAGATGCTACATTTCACTGACGGCACACTGGGTGAATGTAGTTGAGGCTGGGAGCGGGTCACAATCTAGGGCGGTCTACCTCATTTCCTTGCCCAAGATTCCTGGCAGGGGCACACTCCTGTCCGCTTCTCAGCGTATATTGAGGGAGAAGGAGGAGGATGAAGTGGCAGATCTCATTGTCACACAGGAGGCTAGCGGGGAAGTTCATTGCGTCCTATTGCTGTAGTGCGGTTGGGGCGAAATGGAGGAGGAAGAGGAGGAAATGGAGAGTGACCATTCCAGTGGGGGCAGCCAAGTGACACCATGTAACACTCTGGCACACATGGCTGAATACATGTTGGAGTGCTTTGCAACTGACAAACGCATTGCCAAAATCCTGGAGAGCAACGACTACTGGATTTTTGCAATCCTCAACCCCTGGTATAAAAATTATGTTTGTAAGTTTATTCAGGTAGAGGGGAGGGCCAATCGCATGAGTGATTGCCACAAGCAACTGGTGCAGAATATGGTGCACACAGGAGAGTTCCTCCAACAGGCGACAAACTGTCATCCGGTCCACACCCGGTAGGGGCACACTCTCCAAGGTCTGGGACACGTTAATGGAAACCTTTGGCCAAAGTACCGCCACTGAGGGGCCTAGTGTCACCAGGAGGGATAAGTATAGGCGCATGTTGCAGGAATACCTGGCCGACACAAGCCCTGTCCTCTCCGATCCCTCTGCGGCCTATACTTATTGGGTCTCCAAGTTGGATTTGTGGCTTGAACTTGCGCTGTACACATTGGAGATCCTTTCCTGTTCTGCCGCCAGCGTGCTTTCAGAAAGGGTCTTCAGTGCTGTCGGTGGCATAATTACGGATAAGCGCAGCCTGCTGTCAGCTGACAGTGCTGACCGGCTGACACTCATAAAACTGAATAGCCACGGGATAGACCCATCATTTTGCATGTCAAGCACCACAACATGAAGTTGCATGTGTGTGCTCATCCTCTACAATTCCTCCTCCTCATACTCCTCCACCATCAGCGCTGCACAATTCTGATCTTACTAGGATCAATCCACCATGATTCCCCCAAACTCTGCTGGTTAGAGTCTCAATGCACCCTGATTCCCTCAAACTCTGCTGGTTAGAGCGTCAATCCATCCTGATTCCCCCCAACTCTGTTGGTTAGAGTCTCTACTCACTCCAAGGGCCAAAAACACTGTTTTTAAAGGCTCTACTCACGCCAAGGGACGAAAACACTGCTGGTGCAAAGCTCTACTCACTCCAAGGGCCAAAAACACTGCTTTTTAAAGGCTCTACTCACTCCAAGGGCCAAAAGCACTGTATTTTAAAGGCTCTACTCACTCCAAGGGCCAAAAGCATTGTATTTTAAACTCTCTACTCACTCCAAGGGCCAAAAACACTGCTGTTTAAAGGCTCTTCTCACGCCAAGGGCGAAAAACACTGCTTTTTAAAGGCTCTACTCACTCCAAGGGTCAAAAACACTGCTTTTTAAAGGCTCTACTCACTCCAAGGGCTAAAAGCACTGTATTTTAAAGGCTCTACTCACGCCAAGGGCCAAAAACACTGCTTTTTAAAGGCTCTACTCACTCCAAGGGTCAAAAGCACTGTATTTTAAAGGCTCCACTCACGCCATGGGCCAAAAACACTGCTTTTTAAAGGCTCTACTCACGCCAAGGGCCAAAAGCACTGTATTTTAAAAGCTCTACTCACTCCAAGGGCCAAAAACACTGCTGTTTAAAGACTCTACTCACGCCAAGGGCTAAAAGCACTGCTTTTTAAAGGCTCTACTCACTCCAAGGGTCAAAAACACTGCTTTTTAAAAGCTGTACTCACTCCAAGGGCCAAAAGCACTGTATTTTAAAGGCTCCACTCACGCCAAGGGCCAAAAACACTGCTTTTTAAAGGCTGTACTCACGTCAAGGGCCAAAAGCACTGTATTTCAAAGGCTCTACTCACGCCAAGGGACAAAAGCACTGTATTTTAAAGGCTCTACTCACTCCAAGGGCCAAAAACACTGCTGTTTAGAGGCTCTACTCACTCCATGGGCCAAAAGCACTGCATTTTTAAGGCTCTATTCACTCCAAGGGCCAAAAGCACTGTATTTTAAAGGCTCTACTCACTGCAAGGGACAAAAATGCTGCTTTTTAAAGGCACTACTCACTCCAAGGGCCGGCCAAAAGCACTGTATTTTAAAGGCTCTACTCATGCCAAGGGCCAAAAACACTGCTTTTTAAAGGCTCTACTCACTCCAAGGGCCAAAAGCACTGTATTTTAAAGGCTCTACTCACGCCAAGGGCCAAAAACACTGCTTTTTAAAGGCTGTACTCACGTCAAGGGCCAAAAGCACTGTATTTTAAAGGCTCTACTCACTCCAAGGGCCAAAAACACTGCTTTTTAAAGGCTCTACTCACTCCATGGGCCAAAAGCACTGTATTTTTAAGGCTCTATTCACTCCAAGGGCCAAAAACACTGTATTTTAAAGGCTCTACTCACTGCAAGGGCCAAAAACGCTGCTTTTTAAAGGCACTACTCACTCCAAGGGCCAAAAGCACTGTATTTTAAAGGCTCTACTCATGCCAAGGGCCAAAAGCACTGTATTTTAAAGGCTCTACTCACTGCAAGGGACAAAAATGCTGCTTTTTAAAGGCACTACTCACTCCAAGGGCCAAAAGCACTGTATTTTAAAGGCTCTACTCATGCCAAGGGCCAAAAACACTGCTTTTTAAAGGCTCTACTCACTCCAAGGGCCAAAAGCACTGTATTTTAAAGGCTCTACTCACGCCAAGGGCCAAAAACACTGCTTTTTAAAGGCTGTACTCACGTCAAGGGCCAAAAGCACTGTATTTTAAAGGCTCTACTCACACCGAGGGACAAAAACACTGTATTTTAAAGGCTCTACTCACTCCAAGGGCCAAAAACACTGCTTTTTAAAGGCTCTACTCACTCCATGGGCCAAAAGCACTGTATTTTTAAGGCTCTATTCACTCAAAGGGCCAAAAGCACTGTATTTTAAAGGCTCTACTCACTGCAAGGGACAAAAATGCTGCTTTTTAAAGGCACTACTCACTCCAAGGGCCGGCCAAAAGCACTGTATTTTAAAGGCTGTACTCATGCCAAGGGCCAAAAGCACTGTATTTTAAAGGCTCTACTCACGCCAAGGGCCAAAAACACTGCTTTTTAAAGGCTGTACTCACGTCAAGGGCCAAAAGCACTGTATTTTAAAGGCTCTACTCACTGCAAGGGACAAAAATGCTGCTTTTTAAAGGCACTACTCACTCCAAGGGCCAAAAGCACTGTATTTTAAAGGCTCTACTCATGCCAAGGGCCAAAGACACTGCTTTTTAAAGGCTCTACTCACTCCAATGGCCAAAAGCACTGTATTTTAAAGGCTCTACTCACGCCAAGGGCCAAAAACACTGCTTTTTAAAGGCTGTACTCACGTCAAGGGCCAAAAGCACTGTATTTTAAAGGCTCTACTCACGCCGAGGGACAAAAGCACTGTATTTTAAAGGCACTACTCACTCCAAGGGCCAAAAACACTGCTTTTTAAAGGCTCTACTCACTCCATGGGCCAAAAGCACTGTATTTTTAAGGCTCTATTCACTCCAAGGGCCAAAAGCACTGTATTTTAAAGGCTCTACTCACTGCAAGGGCCAAAAACGCTGCTTTTTAAAGGCACTACTCACTCCAAGGGCCAAAAGCACTGTATTTTAAAGGCTCTACTCATGCCAAGGGCCAAAAACACTGCTTTTTAAAGGCTCTACTCACTCCAAGGGCCAAAAGCACTGTACTTTAACGGCTCTACTCACGCCAAGGGCCAAAAACACTGCTTTTTAAAGGCTGTACTCACGTCAAGGGCCAAAAGCACTGTATTTTAAAGGCTCTATTCACGCCGAGGGACAAAAGCACTGTATTTTAAAGGCTCTACTCACTCCAAGGGCCAAAAACACTGCTGTTTAAAGGCTCTACTCATGCCAAGGGCCAAAAACACTGCTTTTTAAAGGCTCTACTCACTCCTATGGCAAAAAGCACTGTATTTTAAAGGCTGTACTCACTCCAAGGGCCAAAACACTGCCTTTTAAAGGCTCTTCTCACTCCAAGGGCCAAAAGCACTGTATCCGAAAGGCTCTACTCATGCTAAGGGCCAAAAACACTGCTTTTTAAAGGCTCTACTCACTCCAAGGGCCAAAAGCACTGTATTTTAAAGGCTCTACTCATGCCAAGGGCCAAAAACACAGCTTTTTAAACGCTCTACTCACTCCAAGGGCCAAAAGCACTGTATTTTAAAGGCTCTACTCACGCCAAGGGACAAAAACACTGCTGGTGCAAAGCTCTACTCACTCCAAGGGCCAAAAACACTGCTTTTTAAAGGCTCTACTCACTCCAAGGGCCAAAAGCACTGTATTTTAAACTCTCTACTCACTCCAAGGGCCAAAAACACTGCTTTTTAAAGGCTCTACTCACTCCAAGGGCCAAAAGCACTGTATTTTAACGGCTCTACTCACGCCAAGGGCCAAAAACACTGCTTTTTAAAGGCTGTACTCACGTCAAGGGCCAAAAGCACTGTATTTTAAAGGCTCTATTCACGCCGAGGGACAAAAGCACTGTATTTTAAAGGCTCTACTCACTCCAAGGGCCAAAAACACTGCTGTTTAAAGGCTCTACTCATGCCAAGGGCCAAAAACACTGCTTTTTAAAGGCTCTACTCACTCCTATGGCAAAAAGCACTGTATTTTAAAGGCTGTACTCACTCCAAGGGCCAAAACACTGCCTTTTAAAGGCTCTTCTCAATCCAAGGGCCAAAAGCACTGTATCCGAAAGGCTCTACTCATGCTAAGGGCCAAAAACACTGCTTTTTAAAGGCTCTACTCACTCCAAGGGCCAAAAGCACTGTATTTTAAGGGCTCTACTCATGCCAAGGGCCAAAAACACAGCTTTTTAAACGCTCTACTCACTCCAAGGGCCAAAAGCACTGTATTTTAAAGGCTCTACTCACGCCAAGGGACAAAAACACTGCTGGTGCAAAGCTCTACTCACTCCAAGGGCCAAAAACACTGCTTTTTAAAGGCTCTACTCACTCCAAGGGCCAAAAGCACTGTATTTTAAACTCTCTACTCACTCCAAGGGCCAAAAACACTGCTGTTTAAAGGCTCTTCTCACGCCAAGGGCGAAAAACACTGCTTTTTAAAGGCTCTACTCACTCCAAGGGTCAAAAACACTGCTTTTTAAAGGCTCTACTCACTCCAAGGGCCAAAAGCACTGTATTTTAAAGGCTCTACTCACGCCAAGGGCCAAAAACACTGCTTTTTAAAGGCTCTACTCACTCCAAGGGTCAAAAGCATTGTATTTTAAAGGCTCCACTCACGCCATGGGCCAAAAACACTGCTTTTTAAAGGCTCTACTCACGCCAAGGGCCAAAAGCACTGTATTTTAAAGGCTTTACTCATGCCGAGGGACAAAAGCACTGTATTTTAAAAGCTCTACTCACTCCAAGGGCCAAAAACACTGCTGTTTAAAGACTCTACTCACGCCAAGGGCAAAAAGCACTGCTTTTTAAAGGCTCTACTCACTCCAAGGGTCAAAAACACTGCTTTTTAAAAGCTGTACTCACTCCAAGGGCCAAAAGTACTGTATTTTAAAGGCTCCACTCACGCCAAGGGCCAAAAACACTGCTTTTTAAAGGCTGTACTCACGTCAAGGGCCAAAAGCACTGTATTTCAAAGGCTCTGCTCACGCCAAGGGACAAAAGCACTGTATTTTAAAGGCTCAACTCACTCCAAGGGCCAAAAACACTGCTGTTTAGAGGCTCTACTCACTCCATGGGCCAAAAGCACTGCATTTTTAAGGCTCTATTCACTCCAAGGGCCAAAAGCACTGTATTTTAAAGGCTCTACTCACTGCAAGGGACAAAAATGCTGCTTTTTAAAGGCACTACTCACTCTAAGGGCCGGCCAAAAGCACTGTATTTTAAAGGCTCTACTCATGCCAAGGGCCAAAAACACTGCTTTTTAAAGGCTCTACTCACTCCAAGGGCCAAAAGCACTGTATTTTAAAGGCTCTACTCACGCCAAGGGCCAAAAACACTGCTTTTTAAAGGCTGTACTCACGTCAAGGGCCAAAAGCACTGTATTTTAAAGGCTCTACTCACTCCAAGGGCCAAAAACACTGCTTTTTAAAGGCTCTACTCACTCCATGGGCCAAAAGCACTGTATTTTTAAGGCTCTATTCACTCCAAGGGCCAAAAACACTGTATTTTAAAGGCTCTACTCACTGCAAGGGCCAAAAACGCTGCTTTTTAAAGGCACTACTCACTGCAAGGGCCAAAAGCACTGTATTTTAAAGGCTCTACTCATGCCAAGGGCCAAAAGCACTGTATTTTAAAGGCTCTACTCACTGCAAGGGACAAAAATGCTGCTTTTTAAAAGCACTACTCACTCCAAGGGCCAAAAGCACTGTATTTTAAAAGCTCTACTCATGCCAAGGGCCAAAAACACTGCTTTTTAAAGGCTCTACTCACGCCAAGGGCCAAAAACACTGCTTTTTAAAGGCTGTACTCACGTCAAGGGCCAAAAGCACTGTATTTTAAAGGCTCTACTCACACCGAGGGACAAAAGCACTGTATTTTAAAGGCTCTACTCACTCCAAGGGCCGAAAACACTGCTTTTTAAAGGCTCTACTCACTCCATGGGCCAAAAGCAGTGTATTTTTAAGGCTCTATTCACTCCAAGGGCCAAAAGCACTGTATTTTAAAGGCTCTACTCACTCCAAGGGCCAAAAACACTGCTGTTTAGAGGCTCTACTCACTCCATGGGCCAAAAGCACTGCATTTTTAAGGCTCTATTCACTCCAAGGGCCAAAAGCACTGTATTTTAAAGGCTCTACACACTGCAAGGGACAAAAATTCTGCTTTTTAAAGGCACTACTCACTCCAAGGGCCGGCCAAAAACACTGTATTTTAAAGGCTCTACTCATGCCAAGGGCCAAAAACACAGCTTTTTAAAGGCTCTACTCACTCCAATGGCCAAAGGCACTGTATTTTAAAGGCTCTACTCACGCCAAGGGCCAAAAACACTGCTTTTTAAAGGCTGTACTCACGTCAAGGGCCAAAAGCACTGTATTTTAAAGGCTCTACTCACACCGAGGGACAAAAGCACTGTATTTTAAAGGCTCTACTCACTCCAAGGGCCAAAAACACTGCTTTTTAAAGGCTCTACTCACTCCATGGGCCAAAAGCACTGTATTTTTAAGGCTCTATTCTCTCCAAGGGCCAAAAGCACTGTATTTTAAAGGCTCTACTCACTGCAAGGGCCAAAAACGCTGCTTTTTAAAGGCACTACTCACTCCAAGGGCCAAAAGCACTGTATTTTAAAGGCTCTACTCATGCCAAGGGCCAAAAGCACTGTATTTTAAAGGCTCTACTCTCGCCAAGGGCCAAAAACACTGCTTTTTAAAGGCTGTACTCACGTCAAGGGCCAAAAGCACTGTATTTTAAAGGCTCTACTCACTGCAAGGGACAAAAATGCTGCTTTTTAAAGGCACTACTCACTCCAAGGGCCAAAAGCACTGTATTTTAAAGGCTCTACTCATGCCAAGGGCCAAAAACACTGCTTTTTAAAGGCTCTACTCACTCCAAGGGCCAAAAGCACTGTATTTTAAAGGCTCTACTCACGCCAAGAGCCAAAAACACTGCTTTTTAAAGGCTGTACTCATGTCAAGGGCCAAAAGCACTGTATTTTAAAGGCTCTACTCACGCCGAGGGACAAAAGCACTGTATTTTAAAGGCTCTACTCACTGCAAGGGCCAAAAACGCTGCTTTTTAAAGGCACTACTCACTCAAGGGCCAAAAGCACTGTATTTTAAAGGCTCTACTCATGCCAAAGGCCAAAAGCACTGTATTTTAAAGGCTCTACTCACTCCATGGGCCAAAAGCAACTGTATTTTTAAGGCTCTATTCACTCCAAGGGCCTAAAGCACTGTATTTCAAAGGTTCTACTCACTGCAAGGGCCAAAAACGCTGCTTTTTAAAGGCACTACTCACTCCAAGGGCCAAGAGCACTGTATTTTAAAGGCTCTACTCATGCCAAAGGCCAAAAGCACTGTATTTTAAAGGCTCTACTCACGCCGAGGGACAAAAGCACTATATTTTAAAGGCTCTACTCACTCCAAGGGCCAAAAACACTGCTGTTTAAAGGCTCTACTCATGCCAAGGGCCAAAAACACTGCTTTTTAAAGGCTCTACTCACTCCAATGGCAAAAAGCACTGTATTTTAAAGGCTGTACTCACTCCAAGGGCCAAAACACTGCCTTTTAAAGGCTCTTCTCACTCCAAGGGCCAAAAGCACTGTATCCGAAAGGCTCTACTCATGCTAAGGGCCAAAAACACTGCTTTTTAAAGGCTCTACTCACTCCAAGGGCCAAAAGCACTGTATTTAAAGGCTCTACTCACTCCATGGGCCAAAAGCACTGCATTTTTTAGGCTCTATTCACTCCAAGGGCCAAAAGCACTGTATTTTAAAGGCTCTACTCACTGCAAGGGACAAAAATGCTGCTTTTTAAAGGCACTACTCACTCTAAAGGCCGGCCAAAAGCACTGTATTTTAAAGGCTCTACTCATGCCAAGGGCCAAAAACACTGCTTTTTAAAGGCTCTACTCACTCCAAGGGCCAAAAGCACTGTATTTTAAAGGCTCTACTCACTCCAAGGGCCAAAAACACTGCTTTTTAAAGGCTCTACTCACTCCAAGGGCCAAAAGCACTGTATTTTAAAGGCTCTACTCATGCCAAGGGCCAAAAGCACTGTATTTTAAAGGCTCTACTCACTGCAAAGGGACAAAAATGCTGCTTTTTAAAAGCACTACTCACTCCAAGGGCCAAAAGCACTGTATTTTAAAGGCTCTACTCATGCCAAGGGCCAAAAACACTGCTTTTTAAAGGCTCTACTCACGCCAAGGGCCAAAAACACTGCTTTTTAAAGGCTGTACTCACGTCAAGGGCCAAAAGCACTGTATTTTAAAGGCTCTACTCACACCGAGGGACAAAATCACTGTATTTTAAAGGCTCTACTCACTCCAAGGGCCAAAAACACTGCTTTTTAAAGGCTCTACTCACTCCATGGGCCAAAAGCACTGTATTTTTAAGGCTCTATTCACTCCAAGGGCCAAAAGCACTGTATTTTAAAGGCTCTACTCACTGCAAGGGCCAAAAACGCTGCTTTTTAAAGGCACTACTCACTCCAAGGGCCAAAAGCACTGTATTTTAAAGGCTCTACTCATGCCAAGGGCCAAAAAGCACTGTATTTTAAAGGCTCTACTCACGCCAAGGGCCAAAAACACTGCTTTTTAAAGGCTGTACTCACGTCAAGGGCCAAAAGCACTGTATTTTAAAGGCTCTACTCACTGCAAGGGACAAAAATGCTGCTTTTTAAAGGCACTACTCACTCCAAGGGCCAAAAGCACTGTATTTTAAAGGCTCTACTCATGCCAAGGGCCAAAAACACTGCTTTTTAAAGGCTCTACTCACTCCAAGGGCCAAAAGCTCTGTATTTTAAAGGCTCTACTCACGCCAAGGGCCAAAAACACTGCTTTTTAAAGGCTGTACTCATGTCAAGGGCCAAAAGTACTGTATTTTAAAGGCTCTACTCACGCCGAGGGACAAAAGCACTGTATTTTAAAGGCTCTACTCACTCCAAGGGCCAAAAACACTGCTTTTTAAAGGCTCTACTCACTCCATGGGCCAAAAGCACTGTATTTTTAAGGCTCTATTCACTCCAAGGGCCTAAAGCACTGTATTTTAAAGGCTCTACTCACTGCAAGGGCCAAAAACGCTGCTTTTTAAAGGCACTACTCACTCCAAGGGCCAAAAGCACTGTATTTTAAGGCTCTACTCATGCCAAAGGCCAAAAACACTGCTTTTTAAAGGCTGTACTCACGTCAAGGGCCAAAAGCACTGTATTTTAAAGGCTCTACTCACACCGAGGGACAAAAGCTCTATATTTAAAAGGCTCTACTCACTCCAAGGGCCAAAAACACTACTTTGTAACGGCTCTACTCACTCCATGGGCCAAAAGCACTGTATTTTTAAGGCTCTATTCACTCCAAGGCCAAAAGCACTGTATTTTAAAGGCTCTACTCACTGCAAGGGCCAAAAACGCTGCTTTTTAAAGGCACTACTCACTGCAAGGGCCAAAAGCACTGTATTTTTAAGGCTCTATTCACTCCAAGGGCCAAAAGCACTGTATTTTAAAGGCTCTACTCACTGCAAGGGACAAAAATGCTGCTTTTAAAGGCACTACTCACTCTAAGGGCCGGCCAAAAAGCACTGTATTTTAAAGGCTCTACTCATGCCAAGGGCCAAAAACACTGCTTTTTAAAGGCTCTACTCACTCCAAGGGCCAAAAGCACTGTATTTTAAAGGCTCTACTCACGCCAAGGGCCAAAAACACTGCTTTTTAAAGGCTGTACTCACGTCAAGGGCCAAAAGCACTGTATTTTAAAGGCTCTACTCACTCCAAGGGCCAAAAACACTGCTTTTTAAAGGCTCTACTCACTCCATGGGCCAAAAGCACTGTATTTTTAAGGCTCTATTCACTCCAAGGGCCAAAAACACTTTATTTAAAGGCTCTACTCACTGCAAGGGCCAAAAACGCTGCTTTTTAAAGGCACTACTCACTGCAAGGGCCAAAAGCACTGTATTTTAAAGGCTCTACTCATGCCAAGGGCCAAAAGCACTGTATTTTAAAGGCTCTACTCACTGCAAGGGACAAAAATGCTGCTTTTTAAAAGCACTACTCACTCCAAGGGCCAAAAGCACTGTATTTTAAAAGCTCTACTCATGCCAAGGGCCAAAAACACTGCTTTTTAAAGGCTCTACTCACGCCAAGGGCCAAAAACACTGCTTTTTAAAGGCTGTACTCACGTCAAGGGCCAAAAGCACTGTATTTTAAAGGCTCTACTCACACCGAGGGACAAAAGCACTGTATTTTAAAGGCTCTACTCACTCCAAGGGCCAAAAACACTGCTTTTAAAGGCTCTACTCACTCCATGGGCCAAAAGCAGTGTATTTTTAAGGCTCTATTCACTCCAAGGGGCCAAAAGCACTGTATTTTAAAGGCTCTACTCACTCCAAGGGCCAAAAAACACTGCTGTTTAGAGGCTCTACTCACTCCATGGGCCAAAAGCACTGCATTTTTAAGGCTCTATTCACTCCAAGGGCCAAAAGCACTGTATTTTAAAGGCTCTACTCACTGCAAGGGACAAAAATTCTGCTTTTTAAAGGCACTACTCACTCCAAGGGCCGGCCAAAAACACTGTATTTTAAAGGCTCTACTCATGCCAAGGGCCAAAAACACAGCTTTTTAAAGGCTCTACTCACTCCAATGGCCAAAGGCACTGTATTTTAAAGGCTCTACTCACGCCAAGGGCCAAAAACACTGCTTTTTAAAGGCTGTACTCACGTCAAGGGCCAAAAGCACTGTATTTTAAAGGCTCTACTCACACCGAGGGACAAAAGCACTGTATTTTAAAGGCTCTACTCACTCCAAGGGCCAAAAAACACTGCTTTTTAAAGGCTCTACTCACTCCATGGGCCAAAAGCACTGTATTTTTAAGGCTCTATTCTCTCCAAGGGCCAAAAGCACTGTATTTTAAAGGCTCTACTCACTGCAAGGGCCAAAAACGCTGCTTTTTAAAGGCACTACTCACTCCAAGGGCCAAAAGCACTGTATTTTAAAGGCTCTACTCATGCCAAGGGCCAAAAGCACTGTATTTTAAAGGCTCTACTCACGCCAAGGGCCAAAAACACTGCTTTTTAAAGGCTGTACTCACGTCAAGGGCCAAAAGCACTGTATTTTAAAGGCTCTACTCACTGCAAGGGACAAAAATGCTGCTTTTTAAAGGCACTACTCACTCCAAGGGCCAAAAGCACTGTATTTTAAAGGCTCTACTCATGCCAAGGGCCAAAAACACTGCTTTTTAAAGGCTCTACTCACTA